>NW_027266268.1:24791541-25216541 GCF_022045235.1 Haliotis cracherodii
AACAAAATATATAGTTTATTCAATAAATAAAAGAAACTTTTGAATACTTTTCTACCTAGCCAGTTTGCCCTACATCACTCTTAAGATAATCCCTGCTGTGCACTGCACTTCCGTAAAATGTCACCCGCCCCGACCACTATCTTACCGGTTTCCCAAAGAGTCTTAACTCTACCAAATTCCTCTCATATTTCATTCAAGAAAATTTGGACATAGATCCCTCACAGATCTACTGCGAACTAACTCCGTCACGGAGTTAAGAGTGGTACGGTCACCTCACCTGTATCGATCAACTGATAACGCAAGACAGTCTACCCCCGGTGTCAAGCCCCCTCATATTTACCGTGCCAACCGACCTTGACCTCTTGCTGCACCCATCCTAGATGCTATTGGTCAACAATCCGCCCAATCAGAATGCTATCAGATGCTCTGACTGGAACTTGAAACTAAAATGCACCCACGTGCTGACCATGTGATAGGAACCCTGCTGGAAATAAACATTTCCCCCCCCCCCATTCCACGGCCTAAAGGTAAAGTCTTAAAGGTAAATTGACTACGAGTCACCAGGAGTATACTGCATATGTTACAGTATTATTTTCAATAAAACTGTATTTAATTTTTCATTACTGAAAATACGTTTCTGTCGCATTCCATCCCCCCGAAAATCAAAGTAACAACCTGTAACAACTTTGTTATCTATATTAAGATATATATCCCAATTCTCTATCTTTATTACAAACCCCAAATAGCACTAACAAAATGAAACAAAATATACATAATAACAATAAAAGTGTGGAGATGTACAGCAATACAAAACAACAAAAGTATTAAGACAGTCCTGAAACAAATGCACTTAATTGAGTCTGTCACAATGTCTCTTTTATTCCAGGGATGGAATCACATCAAGGCAAATACGCCTGGTTAAACAAATAGTCCATCTCCTCCCTGAACTGTTCCTCCCTACTCAGAGGCTGAATAATTGTCCGTCGATGCCACTCCTCCTGAGCCCTGCAACACTGCTCCTCATGCCTGTTGGTCCTGGATGGAAGTGGAGACAAAAGATCTCCTGGATCGATGAAATCCTGGTTTCTTCCTTCTGAGGTCAAACTGGGCTGGCGGATGATGACTTTTCACATGTCCCTTCACATGCTGCCATACCTGAAACATCTTAAAACAAGTGAGGCAGCGATACAGTGTGACGGTAGCATTGTGAAACTTCGCCCAGTGGTCCAGGAGACGACGAGATGTCCTAAACGTCTTGCCTTGCCCTGGACAGGATGGAACTGGGCAAACACAACACCCCGCAGCAAATTCCTCAGACAAACTGGTCCTGGAACTGTCTCGATTCTTCTGAATCAACGTTAATTTCCATTGCTGGGTATCTTTCCTATCAAAATCAAGAAAACAAACAAATTTACCAAACAAAAACTAAACAAATTAACTAAACTTTCCCCACAGGATCTTGCATCATCGGTCAAATATGACATTTGTTCAGTGATCTTATAACGGAGTGTACAGAATCTGTGGATGTACAGTACGACCACTCCTAGTAGTGGTTGGTTCAACAACATTATGCACCTCATCCACTGAATCATCTGAACTGTCCAAACCATCCCCCTCCCCAGCCTCAATCCCTGAGGTAACATCCAGCCAACTAGCCGGTTGATTTCTTCCCTCATATGGTTCAACTGATCAACATGAACGCTAATTGATGCTGAGTGGCCACTTTTTTTTATTTTGTAGGTGAATGGGGAGAGTTTCCCCAAGGACAAGATATGGTCCAGTCCATCCCAGTCCGAGTTTCTCCCTAGCCTTTGGAGGATACCATCGCCAGACCCACTGACCTATATCATACTCTTATTTTTAGATTATCATAATTTTTCTTTTGTGTTTTAGCAGCTGTGCCTAAATCTTTATTTGCTAGCTCAAAATCATCCCAATCAAGAGGGTCTTGATTAACAAAAATGGACAACATCTGCCGTAGGGTAAGGTTAAATCTCTCAACAAGACCATCCGACTGTGGATGATATGGGGTCGTACGTGACTTTTGTATTCCTAACAATTGACAGATTTTGGGCAACAATTCTGACTCAAACTCCCGACCTTGATCGGTGTGTAACTGTTGTGGACAACCAAACCTACAAAAAATGTCTCAAGTTTATCTGCTACAGTTTGAGCCGTATGATTTGGTACAGGAATTGTCTCCTTCCATTTTGTGTAATAGTCCCCAACAACGATGATATATTCGTTCCCTTGATGTGTGATGGATAATGGACCTACAATATCGACAGCAATACACTCGAATGGTGCCCTGACTTTGAACTGTTTTAGGGGAAACTTGCCTTTACCAGGCTTTAGCTGATTAGCACCTAGCACAGTAATCACATTGTTTACACCAACGCCTGATATCGTCTGACATACCGGGCCAGTAAAACCTTTGTCTGACACTCCAATGTTTTGTCTCGACCAAAATGGCCAGCTATTCTATTGCAATGTAATTGCTGGAAAATGTTATCCCTTAACACTTCAGGCACAATTAATTGCAGTAACCGGTCCCTATTGTCCAGAGTAATTTGTCGATAAAGCAGATGACCTTCCATAACTAGTGAATCCCATTGCCCCCCCAAAGCTTTTGAATTAGGTCCTAAATCAATGATTTCTGCTTTCGAAGGTTTGTCAGATGATGCCGTAAACATATGAAGAATGGCCCTATGGTAGAATCTTTCTGTTGCATAGTCAAAAGGCCATCTCTTGACCAAACAGGCAACCAGTTAGGTGTTTGACTGGTGGTAGACTCGCTACCATGGTTGTACGGAATTTCTAGTGATGGCCGCCACCGTATCAGCCACAGAGTTTTGGTTCAACTCACAACTTCTACTAGAGGTACCTAACCCAACCTCTGAACATTCACAAGATTCTCTCCCACACTTTCTAAATGGGCATCTTGACAAAGCATCCGCATTTCTGTGTTTCGTACCAGCTCGATACTTAATTTGGAAATCAAATGTTTCAATAAAGCCAAGCCAACAAGCAAGTATACCCTCAGGGTCTTTGAAATTTCGGAGCCAAACTAGTGGAGCATGGTCCTCTCAAAACAAACTTCCTGCCAAAAAGGAAATGCCTAAAATGTTGAAAAGTGACCACAGCTAGTAACTCCCGCTTAGTAGTGCAGTAATTTCTTTGAGCAGTATTGAGTATCCGACTAGCATAAGCTAATACTTTTTCCTCCCCATTTTGGATTTGAGAAAGTACTGCACCTATTCCATTGGCGCTTGCATCTGTATCTAATACGAACAAACCCTGATCCTCTGGGAATGACAATATTGGGGCCGAAAGCAATTTCTGCCTCGATGTCTCAAATGCTTGCTGGCACTTATCATTCCAAACAAAAGTAGCCCTTTTTTGAGTAAGCCCAATCAATGGTGATGCTATCTCTGAAAAGTTCTCTACCAAATGCCGATAGTAACCCACTAAACCTAAGAAACTGCGAATTTCAGTTTGGTTTTCTGGTTTTGGCCAGTTTTTTTATCACCTCAGTTTTTCCCGGGTTACACTGAACTCCATCTTGAGAGACTATATGACCCAAAAAGGTAACTTGTGTTTGGAAAAGTACACATTTCTTTGGTTTTAGCTTCAAATTCGCCCCGCACAGCTTGGTAAACACTAACCTAAGATTTGTTAGGGCACTTTCAAAATCAGTTCCAAACACAATGACATCAAGATAGCAAAGACACTTTTTCCATTTCAATGACCCCAAAACTTTGTTCATAAGTCTTTCAAACGTGGCAGGAGCATTTGTTAAGCCAAAGGGCATAACATTAATTTGAAATAAGCCTAAATGCGTTGTGAAGGCAGTTTTCAGTTTGTCTTTTGGGTCCATTATTACTTGCCAGTAGCCACTAGCCAAATCGAGCGTACTAAACCATTTAGCCCCGATAAGTGTGTCAAGTGTATCATCTATTCTGGACAAAGGGTACGCATCTTTCTGCGTGACCGCATTCAATTTTTTAATATCAATGCAAAATCTACACGAGCCATCTTTTTTTCTAACCAAACAAACCGGGGCTGACCAAGGACTGTCACTTCGTTCTATGATGCCCCGTTCCAGCATCTTGCCAACCTCTTCCTCAACTACGGTCTTTCTAGCTAAGGGAACTCGGTGAGGAGGTAATTTTATTGGAGGAGCCTGTCCAGTTTTAATCTCATGTGTGACAAGATCAGTTTGACCAATTACACCATCCTCTCCAACAAATATATCCTCAAATTCACTAACTAGATTTGACAAGGACTGTTTCTGATCAGAGGTCAAACTCAGCCGAACTACCATCCACCAGAGACTGTAAGTGAGGGGCAAGTTTGTGTCCATTGTCTGTGGACATCTTCTGTGCAACCTCAATGACTTTATCTACAGGACTCAGGGGTCCCATCACTGCAGATGGACCTATGTGTACAGACTTATCATTCAAATTCAATACCGACACAATGACCTTGTCCACCAGACATGGTTGACCCTGCCAATGTCTATTAGGTTCAACTATACTCTCCTCCAAGAGCAACGGAAACCTATCAACCTTACACTCCAGAATCATTTCGGACTGTGCGGGAACTTTTGCCTTCTCTATAAGCCTTATTCTAGCACAACGAGAGGATGTTTATTTGAATAACCTGATTTTGCCTTTAGCTGTTTTCAAAACCTTTTTGCTTATCAAAATATCCCCATTGTATTTCTCGAAAAAGTCCATACCAAAAAGGCCATACCAAAAAGGCCAGTTAGACCGTCAAGATCAGCCACAAAAAAACTCTGTCCAAAACACAGACCATCAACCTCAAAATCAAACATGGCCTGACCCTTGGGGGGGGGGGGGGCAAGCACGGGTGGCCCAGTCATCTAGGGCGCTGCGATTGGTTGTGCAGAGTTGCGTCCCTTTGGCACGCCAGAAACCTATGATTGTGGGTTTGAATTCCTGTTGGCCCCCATTATGTTTCTAGGTTTGTCAGCACCATACCCGTGCATTAAGCTGACATGCCGCGATATAACTGAAATAATGTTAAAAGCGGCGTTAAACACAACTCACTCACTGAAGCTCATATGGAATTTCAGGATAAGCAAGCAAATCTAATCTGCGGAGCTGATATCCTGGGTCATAAGCCGACTCGTCCTTGCCCTGACGCCTCTTTCGGAAGTCGCAGCGATATGCTACACTCCTCTCTTTTGGATTGTACCATTGTCAGAACACTTCGGATTGCTACGAAATCGCTCAGCTGACCATAAGTGAGATTACTAAGTAAAGTTTGTGCTGTACCACGCAAACTCACTGACAATTGCTGAGCTTTTTCACACTCATTCCAACCATTCCATCCATTTCATGCGGCTACTTGCTCAAAATGAACAATATAATCCTGCCACTCTGTTTTTTTTCCATCGAACGTATCGGGTTGTTTTTCCCCCATCTCTGAACCCTAGGACAAAAACTTTGTTCCCTAACCCTACTCTGATATGGGAAAGAATATGCTGTTCCCAATGTGCTACCCATATTTACTGTACCTACTTGTGTCATTGATGGTTGACCTTGCCCACCTTGTATTTGCGATGACTCAAACCTAACAGATCAACTACTGTTACCACCAGGATTTGACAGCCGCTGGGAATCCACACCAGAATTTGGAAATGTCACATTCCCTGTACCAGTAGGACCAGCATGTACCTGCTCCAGTGCCCACTTGCACAAAGCGATCTTAGCGCTAAGATGATCGTAACTCCCATACTTTAACATAGGCTTACAACAGTTGTAGTGCTAAGATCGCTTTGTGCAAGTTGGCCCTGGTCTCCCTCCCCAAGATCTATCAATAATGGCTGGGTAACCTGTTGTGAACCATGGTAAGGTGTTGAGGTATATGGCAACCTACTGACAGATGGTAAGTCATAATAAGCGTCCTCCATTGCTGAGGGTACTAATAAATCAGAGGGGCCAGACAAATCGTAAGTAGCTTCGATTTATTCTTACTCCTAATGTAATCTACAAAAAAAAGTAATCACTTCACATCTACAATCCGGGTCATGGCACCAAATGTAATAGGAACAGCTGTCACAAACAATGTCTCATGCTTTGCATAGTGATCGTCATTCTTAACCTACAGCCGACCTATTTCCCAGTTCGGACTACTTTTCTACCTAGCCAGTTTGCCCTACATCACTCTTATAAGATAATCATGCATCCCTGCTATGCACTGCACTTCCGTAAAATGTCCCCCGCCCACTATCTTACTGGTTTCCCAAAGAGTCTTAAAGGGGCACTGATCTAACGCAATTCCCCGGGACTGGTTGTTGCCTTTGTTATTGTTTTTTCCCAGTGAGTACCCGGATGTATAGCAGAAATCTAGACTAGTTCGCGACCTCTGCTGCGCCATTCGTAAGCGCATTAGTCACTTTTATTGTTAGTAATAAGGGCGTATGGTCACATTGATCAACAAAATGAAATACCATCGGTAATGGTGACGAAGTTTTGATAAGTCACTTGCTTGGTAATTTTGCGATTTTCGTTTACACTATTTTGACTTGCAACACAAAGTAAATATTTCACCTGAGCATTGCTTTTTTTATAGTGTGTATATTTTTTTTACTGTCAAATGTGTAACACATTTATGAAACCTCTAAATATTCAGTTATTTTACAAAGTGACTGAAAAACATTTCCATCTGTATTATTAGGATAACAAATTCCAAACATTTTGATGTTTAATGTCATCACCAAGAGACTGAAAATGTTACGTTGAAAAGTACATTTCTATGTTGTTTGGCTTCTAATCCTACATAATAATCTGTTGTGATGTTTGTAGGCCCTTTTGATCGTCTTAATCAATCTGGACAGATTTTTTAGTCGAAATGACTGAAATATTTACACATTTTATAAATTGCCTGAGAGAATCACATTTTACAAATTGACGGTAATCTATACACGCTTACAAAGGAAATGACCTGTGAAAACAACGTCTATCGCGCATTGAAGAATTTCCCAACCAAGACGTAGAGAAACAAGAACGAATCGGTTTAAAAGAAGGAAAACAAAATGCAAATATCATAATTACAACCTACCAAATTTATGTGTATAAATTTTAGGCAGCTTCCTTGTTCGAGGAATGTATCCGTGAATATCCACACAAAGGAACAATATCCCACTCGTCTGCAGCTGTACAAAGAAACTTATTCGATGTCACGTGTCTCACTAACAATCAAATATTTTAAAAGATATATATCGTTTCGGGATAATATAACCCGTGTTCTTTTCTCAACTGATCACTTGGATTGTTTCAGGTGTTTTACATAGGTGTCGCGTCTCAATGGTCGGCTGAGAAAGCCCACGTGACAACTATTTTCATAACGTCCACGGTTCCTAAAAAATCAATTGAGTGATAGATAACAATGATCAATCAATCAACGTATTATCAGTTAACCCTTTGAACAAAGTATGTTGTTTTTACACCGGCACTTCACGCCATTATATGAGTGTATTCCCTTTGTGTTAGAAAACCTAGACATGTAAACACTCACTCTTGACATATCCACTGTGCAAGATAACAGTGATTAATCAATCAATGTATTTTCTGTTAATCCTTTGATGACTAGGAACGATCCGTTGATTTACAAAACAAAGTAAATCAACTGATCATTCATCTCTTGCTGGGCTGACACGTGCATATTACATAACACACATTTCACCTCACTTCAAACCTGGATTTAGATTGAATAATTACCCCAGACACAATAAATACCAAATGGGAACCTTTGTCAGGTAATGTAAGTGGTGCTACCACTAATTGTACCTGTAATAAATTCATTAACTGAGCATCAAGTGAATGACGACAAATACACAAGTGTAGGGTTATACGAGAAAACGTGGATGACAACAAGGGAGTAGTAATCGTATTATCGACGCAAGCCGAAATCCGAAGATCCTTTCAGTGCATGGATACTTTTTTATTTCCAAATGACATCTGATGAGCTCCGCTGTTCTTTTTGTCTGTCTGTTTGTTTAGGCTGAAGAAATTAATTAACATGCGCCCTTTGTCGAAATCTTTAGAGATCACAGTTAACCAATCAGTGTTCATGCAAAAATGCGTAAAACAAATATTGCCTCCAGCCTCCAAGTTTATTTAGCTGTCCTTGCAGACGGTAGCCCAGTCTCTGGTCACGCTCAGTTGCGTTGCGTATCATCCGGGTACTCACGGGGGAAAAAACAATAACAAAGGCAACAACCAGTCCGGGGAATGGCGTTAGATCAGTGCCCCTTTAACTCTACCAAATTCCTCTCATCTTTTATTAAAGAAGATTTGGACATAGATCCCTCACAGATCTACTGGGAACTAACTCCGTCACAGATTTAAGAGTGGTACGGTCACCTGTATCGATCAACCGATAACGCAAGACAGTCTACCCCTGGTGTCAAGCTCCCTTATATTTACTGCGCCGACCGACCTTGACCTCTTCCTGCACCCATCCTAGACGCAATTGGTCAACAATCCGTCCGTCACCCAATCAGAACGCTCTTATCAGACGCTCTGACTGGAACTTGAAACTAAAATGCACCCACGTGCAGACCATGTGATAGGAACCCAGCCCAAAATAAACATTTCCCCCATTCCATGGCCAAAAGGTAAGTTTTAAAGGAATATAAAGGTGGTAAATTGACTACCGGGAGTATCCTGCATATGTTAGGGTATTATTTTTAATAAAACTGTACTTAATTTTTCATTACTGAAAATACATTTGTCACTTTCATAATGGTTACAAAATGGCTTTTGTACTTAAAAATTTAAGATAAATACCTGTAAATCTGCAAATATGACTCAATGTGTTGCTGTTGATATTTTCTTTTCTTCTGATATTTCTTCAAGAACAGCCACCCCCATTATAATAAACACATTATCATCATCTGCCTGTGTCTGTGTTTCCCAACGGCCCGAGCTGGATCATAAACACCACCCTGGCTACAAATTTGGCACCCAACGTGGGGCTGAGCATGTTCATATTAAATTTGGGCAAAA
The DNA here is from genome assembly GCF_022045235.1 of Haliotis cracherodii. NCBI lineage: Eukaryota > Metazoa > Mollusca > Gastropoda > Lepetellida > Haliotidae > Haliotis > Haliotis cracherodii. The sequence goes on from NW_027266268.1 coordinate 24,800,580, forward strand.
TAAGCCTTGGTACCCTACTATGCGGCCCGGGACGTGCCTTCTGTTTACAGGGGAGTATGTAGCAGGGCGTGGAGTCATTCCACTGATGACATCCTTACCTTGTCAGCTTGCTGACGGGGTTAACCTCTTTGATCATGTGGACAAGGTGTCTGACCTCGGATCAGAAGGTCAGTGGTTCGAATCCCATCATGGGACTCGGAAATTTAAAGCTGATACCCTTCAATATTGTGGTCAGCACATCATAGCTCGTGGAGGAGCGTACAACATGCGGCTCGAGCACTCAAGTATGAAAACACCTACAGGTACCCCTAAACGACCAAACAAATGACTTAAAGCCAAAACATGAGTAACAAGAGAGACTTGACTCCAAGATACATACAACTTCCAGACATACTTATATAAGATTGATAAGCTGTTTACTAGCAGTTCTAAAATAGCCGGGGCACGGGTGGCCCAGGCGTCATAAGCGCTGCTATTCGCTGTGCAGAGTTGCGTCCCTTGGGCATGCCAGAAACCTATGATTACGTTTCTAGGTTTGTCAGCACCATACCCGTGCTCGTGGACTCACCAAACTGGTAAATGTCCAAGACCTGCACCACTTCAGGCTTTCCTCCCACATTTGGCTGACACGCCGCAATTTAACTGAAATACTGTTAGAAGCGGCGTTAAACCCAAACCCAACTCACTCACTCTAAAATAGCCACCTGATGTCCCTTACCCTATGTTATTACACTAAATTACGTGATCTCCTACACTAAATTACGTGACACCTACACTAAATTGCAGATCTCCTACACTAAATTACGTGATCTCCTACACTAGAATGTAATGGCTACCCCTCATTCGTTGCTTGAATGAACAAAAGAAGTAAGGGATCATGAATATTTTGGGGGATATTTTTTTGGTAGTGAAGACTTAGCACATAATTTCTTAAAAATATCTGAAAATATTCATGCCCCTGAATTTGGTCAGAATTGAAACAAATAGATTTATGATTTCACTTTATACAAGACTTTTTAAAACCGACTTAATATTTACAACTATGAATATCTGGCTTCAAATTGGTTTTCAGCAACCAATGCTTGTAAGAGGCAATTAACAGGAAGAGATGGTCAGGCGAGAGGACTTCGTTGATGCAAATGCTTGCCATAAGAGGCGACTATGCTTATTGCCTCTTACGACAATGGGATCAGGTGGTCTGGCTCGCTGACATGGTTGATGCATGTCATGTTATCCCAAAGATCGATGCTCATGTCAATCACTGGATTGTCTGGTCCAAACTCGATTATATAAAGGATGGAATATTGTATTAAACAACCAACTAAACAGAGCAGTCATCATTTGATAGCTTACATATTGCCTGAGACCTCTGGCTAGCAAGAAAAAGATGTCTTTGTTGTTTAACGCCGCACTCAGCAATATTCCAGCTATATGATGGTAGTCAGTAAATAATCCAGTCTGGATCAGACAATCCAGTGATTAATATCGTGAGCATCGATCCATGCAATTGAAATCAATGACATGCATCAACAAAGTCAGCGAGCCTGACCATCTGATTCTGTTAGTCGCCTCTTACGACAAGCATAGTCGCCTTGCAAGAAAAAGAACAATACATGTGAAACAAGTTTAACAGCCTATGAAGCGGTCAACTTGTTTACCTTTTAAACATGTTCTAATGTGTGTGTATTCTTGTTTCAGGACAGGCCCCGATGATGTTTCAATACAAGTTTTGTAAAATATTGTCAAGATATTGTTTTTAAACAAAGCATTTTGCATCGCAAGGAACAACATTTCAAAAGTATTATCTATAAAGGATCTATATTAGTGGCTGCGAACCTTAAAGGTACGCATGACCACATCAATGTACATTAGATCTGTCAGCTTTAATCAGTGCTTTTATTTATTCTTTATTGTTGCCAACAATCCATGGCAAGGGACTATATTAGTTATTCTGTTCTTGGAAATAAAACTGTAATTAGTCGCTTGTGACTGACTTGACTAATTCCCGATAAAAAACAGCACGTCATTTTGGAAGGTTTTGAAGGTCAGAACCACAGTACCATTAATACTGATGACCAATAGCCCAAAGTTATTTTTGTATGTGATCATCATATTATATACTGCCTTTGAATATTGTACTACCACTCTGTAGTGTACTGCCATTGTAATCGCTGGGCAGAAATTTGTATTGAATTGTAAACCTTGTGAATTTTGTAATACATTTGTTGATTGTGTGCCAATCATTGGTTGTTTGTTGGTTTCAGGCTAAATTCTTTTACATACTGATTTCTGGGTTAATATATTGTTTTAATATGGGAATCGACACATAACGCTTTGAAAAGAATAATTATGAATGTTTTTTAGTGTAACGTTTGACATGACAACATACAAAACATTATTTATGCCATTCCGGCCACCATTGCGTCAGTCATGCTAATGATGTAGTAGGGTGTGGAGTCATCCCACAGATGACACCCTGACCTTCTCAGCTTGCTGACGGGGTTAACCTATTTGGTCACTAGGACAAGGCGTCTGACCTCTGATCAGAAGGTCCGTGGTTCGAATCCCATCACGGGACTTGGAAATTTTATGGCCACTACATGGGCACTCAACGTGGGGCTGAGCACGTTCATATTCAATTTGAGCAAAATAAGTCTCAGTACCCTACAATGCAGCCCGGGGTATGCCTTCTGTTGACGGGGGAGTATGTAGCAGGGCGTGGAGTCATCCCACAGATGCCACCCTTACCTTGTCAGTGTAGCAGGGCGTGGAGTCATCCCACAGATGCCACCCTGACCTTGTCAGCTTGCTGACGGGGTTAACCTCTTTGGTCATGTGGACAAGGCGTCAACCTCTGATCAGAAGGTCCTTGGTTCGATCCTATCACGAGACTCGTAAATTCTATGGCCGCTACACTAACATGTGCCAACAAGTTTTTATACCATTCCGTTCAGTTAATATCTAAAACATTCATATTGCTGGAATATTGCTAAAAGCGGGGTAAAACCATACTCATTCACTCACTCAAACATTCATCATGTATGCCTTATCAGTTGAATATGTCAACTTAATACCTCTTATGACATAAACAATTAAGGATTGACTCTGGATTTATTTCGGTTCATCGATGTGTGAACATCAAAGTTTGCACATCAGTTTTGCGATTCATACCTCAATGAACCAAAAAAAATCCAGTCAATCCTTGTACAATTAAATTCGACAATGAAAAATTGTTGTCTACAATGAAAAATTGTTGTCTACAATAGTTTAACCAACAACAGTTTCATATACCAAAGCAGACACAAATGACGACATTGATAAACATTCCAGGGGTAGGAATACATACTGTGGCATGACATGAATCAGGGGATTGTTTAATTTATGCACATAACTTGAAAGCCCCCAGTTGGTAGCCAATCAAAGTATCTAAACAATGATCCCCAGCCACGTCATACCAAAAGACGTTAAAAGTAGGTACTTGTTGTTACCCTGTCTGGCACTCGGCATTAAGGAGCTAAAACAAGGACTGGTCTGCTCGGAGTCAATATACAGACTAGTACAAGCACACACACACACACACACACACACACACACACACACACACATACACATACACATACACATGTGAATGCACGTCGCTATATAAGGGCAATAATCTTGGACACGACGTTAAACCCCATTTCACCTCACATCTGTAGTGTACTGCCATTGTAATCACAGGGCAGAAATTTGTATTGATTTGTATACTGTGTCTGAGTTGGGTATTCATGTTAAACTGCGGCATGGTATCTCAGTGAGATAGCACTATATAAATCGGCATCAGTCCGGACTAGTACAAGCAGCCACACAAACACACACACGTACATGCACGTCGCTATATAAGTGCAATAATCTTGGACGCGACGTTTTACCCCATTTCACCTCACCTCATTGTGATACCATATTACTTGGATGGTAAGGTGACCTTGGGTTATGCATGAAGCAAGGATGTTGTCCCTCCACTACAAGGCCATATCAAGGATCACAACATTGCATAACAATGAAGAACACATTTATATTTGGACATTGAGTATTATAAAACTGGTATTTTTAGTAGGTCAACGATAAGTATTGAATAATAACCAACTTTTGTCGCATGATTATTTGTTTAACTAATAATAATGGTGAAAAAAACAGTCAGCAGACTATAGTTTTGTTTTCATGATATATGTTTTATATTTTTCTGTTACATATGTTTTCAATCCAAAATGTCATTTTCTCATTCCTGATTTTGAGGGTAATGATGCAAATGGCACTTTGTTTGACCTTGTGGGTTACATATATGCGCTTTGACAGTATAGGTACTTGCATCAATAGGTATGCTACAAAATGTCTTTGCATTGTGTTGATCCTCTGTATCAAAGTATCTTCTACAGAATAAATGGTTATTTATTTTAGCGAGTGTATTGTCATGTATCGTGTACCTTAGCACTTCACCTCTTGTATATAGGTGTTCTGCTGCTGTTTTCATTTGCTGACATCGAAATTTCTGCATTGAGGTACAAAAGAAAAGGCCCAAAGCATCGGAAAGCATCCTTCATTTTGATTTTGATACTACCACCCATGGAGGTCTTCAGATATTCACACAAGCGTAGCAATTGAAATCAGATCCTTCCTCTTCTTTCCTCCCCCCAACCCCCAAGTTTAAATAACTACAATGCAATGTAAAACACTCACTTTATTAATCAACAATAAAGCAAAATAACATGATTGCAATTTTCAGTCATATAAATAATGTTATATGTATTTTTCAACATTTTAAAAATTTGTTTAATTGTTATACTGACCAAACCATGCAATATGATGCCAATATAATTCTCTAAAATAATTTGAAATATAACTTGTCAAACTCAAGCTGTTTAAAATATATTAAAAGATCAAATAAGTCTTGCCAAAAGTCAATCTTTATCATACACTTAAGGTTTCAAGCGAATAATTACATTGTAATAACAAAATATCTGCTTTTCATGTTGTGACAGATTTGAACTGGCTTCCTCTGTTCATCAATATTCTACCACTTGTACCCACCCATTCAAATTTTCCTCAGTTGTCTCCCTTTGACTGTCGACACAGTATGGTAATGGAAGCTTTTAAGATGATGGTAAATGTGCTGTAATCATGAAACCCATTAATTTGATGGGTAGAGTTTAATAAATATCATGAATTATAGTATGCATGGGGTGCTGCATAATATATCAAAGACTTTCTTTAATCTAACGGTAACACTTCTCTGACACAACTTGGTGCTACCGCAGGATTACATCAAGTGAAGAAAAAGTGACTTCTTTTATTCCTCAAAAGGAAACTTGTGAACTTTTTTCCTTGTTTCACTCATCAATTTTACTCCTCGAATAATTATACCACCTACGTAGGAATCAAATCAGAATTGCATAAGACTGTCAAGAAATGGCGACAGTTTCCGCAATGATGAAAGGACAAGGCAAACCTTTATGGGATTAAATCAGGGGCACTATAGCAGTCCTGCATCGCAGCCTTTCATGTCCGCTAAATTAGATTGCAGAGGTATATTACCTCAAGTTTTGTCAGCCGATTTGTTGCGGCCACACAGGCCTTACGACAAGGAGGGAATCAATTTTCATTACCAGTGGTGGATCTGTGATATTGGTGATACAGTGAACTGTGAAGAAATCTTTCAAGTCTGATCAGGCTTACACCTTGGAGATTTCCTACTGATCACCATGGTAACCTAAGGGAGTTGGGTTCTGGATGTGGGTTGGTGTTGGCCTTTGTAGCATTCCCTGTACAGTGATCAAAGCCCATGGTGCTCATTATACATGTATTGTCATTCAGGCTTTTGGACCGTTTTTTGTAACATCTGACAGAATTTTATAACATCCATGCAGACACAAGGCTTTGGTCACTTCTTGGATGCAACAAATTGTCAAGTTTTACTGTCATGCTTGCGGATAGGTCATGCTAAAGTTCAAGAATATTCTTTATCGTGAAAAAATTGTTTAAGGAACATTTGAAGTTTTATTCCCAGGATGTCTTTGACAAAAACAGCAAAAGCAAAAATCATCACGCTTTGGAGACAACATAACTAGACTACGCATGGAAAACCTTTTCCTCAAAATATCATATTTATACTGACCGACTCATGACTTACTTAACTAATGTAGCATCTGAATCACATTGTCTTAACACCATATAGTTATATGCTTTATTCCACGAAGTGAAGACCACCTCTGCAGTCTAGTAAAACATTCACCCAGAGGGCGGAAGGTTGGGATATGATCTCCAGCCGTGTCATACCAAAAGACATTAAAAGATAGTACTTGTTGTTACCCTGCCTGGCATTCGGCATTTAGGTGATAAAACAAGAACTGGTCAGCTCGGATTCGGTATACTGTGAGTGGGGTATTCCAGTTAAACTGTGGCATGGTACCTCAGTGGGCTAGCACTATAAATCGGCATAAGTCTGGACTAACACGCTTTCACGCACACATGTGCATGCACATCACTATATAAGTGCAATAATCTTGGACGCAACGTTAAACCTCATTTCACCTCCCATCTAGAAGTGGAGTCGATCAGCTCTTAATTTGATGATCACACTGTCAACCACATGTTTGTTCAACGCCAGATTTCTTTTCAGTTGCATCCTTTTCTCTCACTCACTCACTCACTCGTGTTTCTTGCAGCATAGTCATTTCACAAACTGTGGCGTAAATCATCAAACAAAAAAACAGGTTACGATTTGGAAAAAATAATTCTCACACCGACACCAATAGTGGCCTAGTTGTCAATCTCATCCAAATCGGATCTTAGTTTCCGCTAAATGCAAATAAAACATCTTAGGACATCCCCTTTTGGGTCATGTCAGAATGACATTTCATCTGCCCAATCAGAGCAGCATCGCTTACCACATCAGGAAAGCGACATTCGGAATGTGTTTCTATAAAATCATGCAACCACAAAATGGTTAACTTGGGGTATTACGAATGACAGTTACCTGCTGTACCACTGATTCCATCAAAATCATCAATCTCTTGCATCAATGGGATAAACATATGAAACGGAAGCACCATGGGAATTACTGCCATACAAACTCGGCCATGTATCAGACAAGGGTTATTTTGCTCAGTTAGCAAATTTAGATGTGATATTTTTCAAAGCGGAGTCTGGAATGGAAGTTGCCAGTTTGGAACTAGTGCCATAGAGCTTGAAAAAGGCTAATGTCGACTTCCTGTTAGTCATTTCATTGGTTAGTCAAAATTCACGAAAGGTCGTTCCGGCTTGACACGCATTGGGATGTCCTCAGATCTTTGTTTAATGATTGTGAAAACTAAGATCTGATATTAATGAGATTGTTCATTTGAATTTGTGGGTTTCGAATTGCAGATTTCCCCTGATTATATGTCACGGTTTGCCAGCACTACACCCATGATTGTCGGTTTCACAAAAGTGGTAAACGTCAAACAAATGCATTACTTCGGACTTTCCTCCGAAATCAAGCGACCCATGAAGATTCCGGGGTAGAATAGGTCTTCAGCAACCCGTGGCTTGCGGGAAATGGCGACTATGCTTGTCGGAAGAAGCGACTAACGGGATCAGGTGGTCAGACTCACTTGACTTGGTTGATGCATGTCATCGATCTCAATTGCATGGATCAATGCTCATGATATTAATCACTGGATTGTCTGGTCCAGACTCGATTATTTACAGACCGCCGTCATATAGCTGGAATATTGCTGATTGAGGCGTTAAACAACAAACCAACCAACCAACCAATCCAACATCAAGTTGAATATGTCAGCATGTGTGGCATGCTCAAAGGAACTGAAATACAGTTCAAAGCTTCCTTATTAAACCAAACTAGAAGAAACAGATGAAGCCCATACAACGATGGATTTCCAGTCGATAGTGCTTGCCCCTTGAAACCAAATCATAAAAATATCATAACATATATATATTGAAACAAGCCAAGTCACCCAACTGCCAGTCCTAACCTGGATTCCGATTACCTCCGTGGTCTAGTGGTAGATTGTCCACCCGGAGAGCCGAAGGTCCGGGGTTTGATCCCCAGCCGCGTCATACCGAAAGACGTTAACAGATGGTACTTGTTGTTACCCTGTCTGGCGCTCAGCCGTAAGGGGCTAAAACAAGGACTGGTCGGCTCAGTCAGTATACTGTGTCTGAGTGGGGTATTCATGCTAAACTGAGGCATGGTATATCAGTGTGCTAGCACTATAAATCAGCATCAGTCCGGCAGCCACACACCCACACATACACATGCATTCACATCGCTATATAAGTGCAATAATCTTGGACGCGATGTTAAACCCCATTTCACCTCACCTCACCTCACCTAACCTGGATTGTTACCACGTTACCAGACTCTGATGATTGTCGCCAGCAAAATGGATATTTCTTTAAAAGCTCATTTTGCAATTTGTCATTACTGTTAGTAATACTCCTTATCACCGGAATGGCTTGTTTAATTTTATGAGTATTAGCACACATGCAGCTATCTTTGTTAATCAATATTTTGTGATTCTATTTCAAGTGGCGAGAACAAGAATACCATTACCTTTGTTTGGGGATAAAATGCATGCCAAGTACAGCCTCAAACAAGAGTAAGGAATCTTGCCTCTAGCAAACATTATGAATCCAATTCTGATGTAATATCACTCAGTTTGGAAAAAACATGCCCCATGCCTCCAGCTACTCTACTGTTGAAAGTTAAAGATACATTTGGTTTTAATGTCCTTTGCTGTGTGTCTATAAAACAAAGCGTCCGATGTTCCTAGCTTTGTGAATAAGAAAGTCCTATTCCCTTCTGGTTTGATGAGGGGCACTGGTGGCCAAGTCGTCTTGGGCGCCATGATTCGTTGTGCAGAGTTGCATCCCTTGGGCACGCCAGAAACCTATGATTGTGGGTTTGAATCCTGGTTCGCCCCGAATATGTTTCAAGGTTTGTCAGCATCATACCCGTGCTTGTGGGTTTCACTGAAGTGGTAAACGTCTGAGACCTACATCACTTAGGGCTTTCCTCCCATATTAAGCTGACATGCCGCAATATAACTGGAATACTGTTAAAATTGGCATTAAACTCACTGACTTTGGTTTGATGATGCTTCCAGTTGGGGAAAAAAACAGAAATATGCCCGAATCGAGGTAACTTCCAGGTCACTCAAAACTTCAGTTCTTCTTTCACGATATGTATTAAATTTCATCTGCTTAGAGTTATCACGAACATTATAGATTTGAATGAATGACATTCAATATAGGTGGCAAGAAGTTCAATAACATTCCAAAGAGAATGAATCAAATATGTCCCGGGGTGGCATTCAATGTAACTACGAAAACATAGCATCTGTTTCTCAAAGCAGGTCGCCATTGCCAACTACTTCCAAAGAAGATGGAAACATACTTTAAAAATTACCTTCACTGTCATTCCCAGCAGTTCACAACCTGTTAAGATCCGGGGTAGAAGAGGTCTTCAGTAACCCATGCTTGCTGTAAGAGGGGGATTATGCTTATGATTTGGTTGGTTGGTTTGTTGTTTTACGCTGCACACAGCAATATTTCACCTATATGACGGCCGGCAGTCTGTAAATAATCGACTCTGGACCAGACAATCCAGTGATTGACATCATCAGCATTGATCAATGCCATTGGGATCGATGACATGCATCAACCAAGTCAGCGAGTCTGACCACCCGATCCTGTTAGTCGCCTTTTACAACAAGCATAAGCGCCTTTTCTGGCAAGTATGGGTTGCTGAAGATCTATTTTCCCCCGGATCTTCACGGGTTTCTTGTTGTAGGCGATCAGGTGGTCAGGCTCACTGACTTGTTTGATGCATGTCATCGCATCCCAATTCTGTGGATTGATGCTCATGATGTCAATCACTAGAATGTCTGGTCCAGACTCGATCGATTACAGACCCCTGACATATAGCTGGAATATTGTTGAGTGCAGCGTCAAAGAACAAACAAACAAACAAAACAATGTTTCATTGACCTACAATAAATTCTTCTCAAGTTTTCAAAACTACAAAACCCGTGGGGAATCCAGGTTAGAACTGATCTCTAGCAACCTTTGCCGGTCGTATTAGGCCACTTTCACGGATCGAGGCAAGACTCTGTGACTGGTTGATGAGAGTCAATGTACCCTGACAGCATTGATCGTTCATGATATTAAGCACTGGATTATTTGATCCAGATTTGATTTTCTGGCCGCCATTATATCGCTGGAATATTATTGAGTGTGGCGCTGAATAAAGATTCAACACTCTAAAATATATACCATGCTTTCTTGAGTTTAACCTTGACCCGTCCCCAGGGCAAAATAAAAATTGAAATAAAAACCCCAGATGTACAAGAAGCTCGTTTCAAAAACGAGATGTGGCAACAGAAATCAAATTATTTTCCATGAAAGATGAAAGATTCCCCAGTAGCCTGTAAGAACCAACTAATTTGGGAAATTTAGGCAAGATCTTACTGATGCTTTCAGTCATTGGCTTGCTTAGTTAGATATGGAAAGAAATATTTCACTTCTTCACCATGCAGTGTCTACCTCACTGTTAAGTAATAAAGAGCGAGTGAGTTGGGCTTAACGCCACTTTAAACAGTATTCCAGTTACATTCTACATGTCCCCTTGATGTGGGAAAAAAGCCTGAGTTGATGCAGGTCTTTGCGAGTGCTGGTCAAAGGGTTCTAAGTCTAACAAACAAAACCAACAATTGGGAAAGTGTTTTCCATTTGGTTTCAACATAATCTCTCTGCTTTTCAACACACTTCTCATATCTATAGTGAAGCTTTACAATTCCAGTCAGAAAGAAGTTTTCTGAAGCCACCCTGAAAAATCCATTCATGGCAGCTTTTGAGGTCATTGTTGGTGTCATAGCGCTTTCCATGAGGGTGTTCTTTCATTTTAGGAAACAGGTGGAAATCACTTTGTGCGAGGTCTGGTGAGGAAGCTTTTCGAACCCACATTGTCCCACAGCAGCCTTTTGCAAGTCCAGAGCTGTGAGAATGGGCATTGTCATGAAATAGTAGAACACCAGCAGTCAGCATTCCTCGCCGCTTTTCTTTGATAGAATATCTCAGGCAATGAAGCAAATCAGCATAGTAGGCCTTGGTTATCGTTTTTTGACTTTCTATGTTATCAACAAGGATTCCATTCCAGAGTACAGTGGCAATAACTTTCTTCACTGATCTTGAACACTTTAATTTCTTTGGTGCCGGAGAAGCGCAATGGTGCCATTCCATGGATTGATGTTTTGTCTTGGGATCATAGTGGTAGACCCATGTTTCATCACCTGTTACTAATCTCTTTTTTACTTATAAGAAATCCTCCTCTATTTGCTCTATATTTTCTCTGGTTATGGCAGTTCTTTTTTCCTTAAAGGGGCCGTCACACCATGACGTTCTGGTCAACGTTCTCTGAACATTTCAATCGTTCAATTTTTGAGCGTTCTAGAATGAGGATGACACATCTGGCATGTGATTAACGTGTGCTTAACGCATGACTAGCGTGTGTCTAACGCACGAGAAGCGTGTAACAGCGACCAAGTAAGATACCCCTGAAAACCATTAGCATGTGCTAACGTGCCACGCGACAAACGATTTGTCAATGTTAGACGAGCGTGTTGAGCGTGTGACTAACGTGTGAATAACGACAGAATAGCGTCTTGCTGGCGTGTTATTTTAACGGTGCGTTAGGGGACCGTTTAGTGGTCGTTGACAGGTCGCCAGTGAGTCGTTCAATGCAAAGCAAACGATTAGTAACAACCAACGACTGACTAACGATAGCCGAACGCGTGCAACGCTCGGCGAACGTTAGTAAAACGTTCCACGAACATTCTTAAACGTTCTTCAGCGTTTAAAATTAAACGTTGAAGAACGCTGGTCTCAGTGAGAACTTTTGTGCATGTTCAAAACTTTTTTTCCGGTCCAGCGTTCTCAGCGGATTCCCGGCGATCACCGACGTTCACTAGCGATCACACAACGCTCTTCTGGCGCTATCCCAGCGACCATGGGCGACTACCAACGTTTCCTCAAACGTCATAGAACGCTGACCAGAACGTCATAGTGTGACGGCCCCATAAGATCAGAATCTTATTCATCTGTAAATGTTCATGAATAATAGTTTCAATGGATCCATGGCCTAGACCTGTGTCTTCATCAAGTTCAGCAAAGGTAATACGTCTCTGACCTTAAACATAGCTGACCAACGTTTAACAGTGGAATAGCTGGTTCAGTTATCCCTATACACTTGTATCATGCGCTCATGAATTTCTTGAGGAGTGCTTTTCTCAAAAGTCACAAACTTGATGACTGCTCGGTACTCATTCTCTTCCATTTCTATGTCCATTTGGACCCCTCACATTTAACTGGCTGTCACATATATACTAACGGCATCAACAGACCAAATTCACTTGCAGTGAACTACTCAAACAATGTACAACATAGACTAGTTGATTTAGTTATGTTGAAAGTTTGTCAGGCTAAGAACCTTTTGACCAGCCTTCGTAACACTTTGGTAGAACACACGAGCACTGGTATGGTGCTGACAGACCTTGAAACATAATCGGGGCGAACCAGAATTCAAAACCCACAATTCATAGGTTTCTGGCGGGTCAAGGGTATGTAACTCTGCACAGTGAATTGTGGCACCTTAGACAACTGTTACCTATGCCCCTCCAGCGTTGGAATAAGGCGAGTTGAGGGCTTTTAAATGAGGAAGTTTGTGCAAATTGATTTACAGACTGTGTGTTTGGAAATCTGAAGTGGTATCGGGCATGACCTAACAAATGTCATTTCTGTGGATTTCCAAGATTTTGATGACAACTTAAATTATAGAAGTGATTGATGCATACCTTGGATCACTAGCTGATTTCAGAAAGTGAGGAGTCTGTCGCCACATATTAAAGGACCGCTTCCATGGGCTAGTGGATAGTGTCTGCCCTGAGAGTGGGACAAACACAACCAGAGGATAACTACTGCAATATTTTTTGTGTGTTTATGGTATATTGGGTAAAGAATATAACAAGTTGTTTTTGATAGTTTTGTGAAGTTGAGAAAAGTGATATTTTCATTGCAGTGAACATAACACTTTGATGGAACTAAATGTCATACAAGAGTTACCACCCCGCAAATTGTCTTCCTTTATCATTGTTTGTTGTTTAACCCTGCACTCCAAAATATTCCAGCTGTATGATGGCGGTCTCTAAATGTTTGAAAGTCTGGACTGGATGATCCAGTGATTGACATCATGAGCATAGATCCACGCAATTGGGATAAGATGACATGCAACGTTGTCAGCGAACCTGACCACCCGATCCCGTTAGTCACCACTTATGAACAGCATAGTCTCCACTTACGACAAGCATGGGTTGCTGAAGACCAGTTCTAACCCGGATCTTTACAGGTACTTTAGTTTGTAGAAAATAGGAACTGCATCTACAATCAGTGTTAATCAGTGTCAAACTTTTTAGCTCCCAATATATCGCAATATGTATCTCAATACAGATATGGGGGCACGGGTGGCCCAGTCGTCTAAGGCGCCGTGATTCGCTGTGCAGAGTTGCGTCCCTTGGACACGCCAGAAACCTATGATTGTGGGTTCGAATCCCGGTTAGCCCTGATTTTGTTTCTAGTTTTGTCAGCACCATACCTGTGCTTGTGGGTTTCACCGAAGTGGTAAACGTCTGAGACTTGCATCACTTCGGATTTTCCTCCCACATTAAGCTGACACGCTGTGATATAACTGGTTAAATGTGGTGTGAAACCCAACTCACTCACTCACTCACTCACTCACTCACTACAAATACCGGTATCACAAAATATAAAACACACAGCACAATAACATTTTGTTTCTAACTACTGATGACATCTGTTGGGTGGTTTCAGCTTCTACCCACAATGCAAAGCATGAACAAATAAGGTGATGCTCCCGAAGCTGCTATTATGTCGTAGTCTATATCAGTCAATGTCCAGATATAAATTCCCATTTTACCACACTTTCGATCATTTAAATTGCGGCACACTCAAATAGCAAGTAATTGGAATCCTAAAGATTGGACCATGTCTCTTTAAATATTTACAACTGTTACTGCGTTCTAAAAATATTCAGAAAATGACATTTTGAAGACTTGATAATAAAACCAAAAACTCAATAAAGCTGGGTCAATATCGGAAGACATCACACGTATTCACATCATTTAGCGTGTTCACTACATTTGTCATGTTGATTACCTTGTCCTTCCTCACTTTGAAATCGTAAATTGCAATTATTTTTTGGCCTCAATTTTTCACAAGATGGAGCATTTAGTCAGCTGGTGGAAATAACTCGCACTAGATTATCCATTTCAGTCACATGGCAAATCAGGCGACAACTGATGAACATACTGATTGTTGTGGGTGCCAGTTTTTCAAGTACATGAATGAAAAATGGAAGGGCTCAAGAGAAGCAATTTCACATGCTTGAAGGCTCGTGTTTAAAATGTAACATCCAATAATATTAATATAATGGAGTTGGAATGATTTTATAACAATATTTAAATAAGAACGTACACGAGTAGCAAGTGACTTTTACTATTAAAACTGGCTTCCACAGGAGATATTGTTTGGATGAGATATCAAGCAATATGTCTGAGGAGACATCCTGCAATAGAATTGAATCACAATGCTTTGCAGACCATTGTGATGTCATCAGTTACTATGACATCACATTTAAATGACATCACTAGTATCTGGTTAGCTGGTATTGAGGATGGAAGTTGGATAAAAGATTTTGGATAAGAAGAATTTCATCTGCGTGTCTTTTGATATAAAAATATATCAGATATATCAACAAAAGTCACTAAAATCTTAAAACTAAAGGCAAGCTGTGATTGTATGATGAGGTGAGGTGGAGAGAGGTGAAATGGGTTTATCATCGAGTTCAAGATTATTGCACTTATATACTGACATGCATGCACGTGTGCTTGTACTATTCCTGACTAATGCCAAATTTATAAGGCCAGCCCACTGAGATACCTTGCCACAGTTTAACATGAATAACCACTCAGACACGGTATACTGACTCTGAGCCAACCAGTCCTTGTTTTTGCACCTTAATACCAAGCACCAGGCAATGTAACAACAAATACCATATTTTAACATCTTTCGGTATGACGAGGCTGGGGATCAAACCCCATCCTTCCACTCCTCGGGCAAACGCTCTCCCACTAGACCACGGAGGCGGTCCCAAGCCGTGACAGGGAAACCAGACATCTCCATCCCAGCTGGTCCTTCAGAGTTTTTTTGCCCACTTGAAACATCAGATTTTAATATTGTTCAAATGACTGACAACAATCAGTGTTTTTTCTCACTTGCAATTCATGGACCTCTGATTTGACCAAATACATAAGTATGACTTAGATGGTGAAAAATGCTGATTTTCAAATTTCCCATTAGTCAAGATAAATATATATTAAATTTACCTACATATAACAAAAACCAGCTAGGACCAAAGAATTGCTCATGTTCAAAAATTAGAAAAACAGTGAGAACCTGTTATAGGAACCTCTTTAGCCTCCTATAAAGTTCAACAAAGTCCCAAACACTTTGCAGTTTATTCCACAGTCTCTGCACCAACTTCCTCTGTTTGGGTGTAGAAATAAATCCATACAACATAAGACTGCTGCGTAAGGGCTGTGTGGCGCAGTGGGGAAATTCAACTGGTCTGTACCCGTACGCTTTTATTGAACCATACCATGTTGCACATCTCATCGAAAGGTAAATACGGTCGTAAATTCCTGATGATGTCAAGATTCATAACCTGACTTCAAGTACTGAACAAATGGCTTATACCAGTACAGCTACATGACCTAAAAATAGCAATCGGAGTGCTTGAGTATGTTTCTCAGAAGTAAGCTACTGTTTAATGCTACATTCAATGCAGAAAAACTACCTGCTCTTGAGGAGAGACATGGTTCAAGAGTTTCATCCAAAGGGGGCTTATTTTTCAAATCACATTATCCAAATTTAATCTTAAAGCAGATAAGGTTCTAACTGTGCAGACACAAAATTAATTACATATAGATGTGGTGTACAACATTTTACCCTCTTAACAGCAAACAGACACTCAGTGTTCATGTTGTAAGAAAAAAAGGAACGTCTATTAAGGAAATAGTGTTTGGTATGACATTTTGTCTGGACCAACTTATTAAGCAATGTTCAGAAACTAACATTTCATGTATTTTGAAGATTTATGGTAAGCATAGGGTTAAAATTAATTATTTTCTGTATTTACGTTGATAATGTGCTTTTTTTTACATTACTCTTGTCAGTTTGTGACCTTGAGGAGAGGAATGTTTGTTTGTTTATTATTTAACACTGCACTCAGCAATAGTCCAGCTATATGACGGTGGTCTGTAAATACTCGAATCTGGGCCAGACAATCCAGTGATTGACATCATGAGCATCAATCCATGAAACTGGGATACAATGACATGCATCAACCAAGTCAGCAAGCCTGACCACCCGATCCCGTTAGTCGCCTCTTACGACAAGCATAGTCTCCTTTTACGGCAAGCATGGGTTGCTGAAGACCTATTCTACCCCGGATCTTCACGGGTCTACTGATACCTGTGAGGCATTGGCACAGATTGGCTTATAAGAAATTCACCTGACACAACCTCTGCAAAGGGATAGTGAGAGGCATTGCATCTGGACAAAAGATCTGATTTTAGTCAGATTCAACATTGCTTAAAGTGCTTGTTTATTTTTGTCCATAAGCTCATATAAACAAATGACTGTTGAGCAAAATAACTTTACCAGGCAGTGTACTTACTAACATCACTTTGGCATTTTTTTTCACTTTATTGAAAAACTTTGAGTTTTGTTTGTGCACAAACAACCTCTATGACATAAATATAACTGCAAATCTTCCCCACAAGGCATAATAATTAATCTAAGCCACGAAGAATCAAAGGCCACAACTGTGGTCATGCAATCCAACATGGCGGTATGATGAAGCACACATCCCAAGTCGCTGTGTCATCATTCATTACAGTAAGTCCACATCCCTGCCCCGCAGTGGAAGCAAGACAAATTATTTTGTGATGTAAGATAAAACTTCCACCGCTGTAGATCCACCACCAATCTATCCATCACCCCTTCCTCCTCAATCGCCCAGACGTTTAACCTCAACTCTCAATCAACAAATTCTAACAATCGAGACTGATCAAAGCTCTACAAGACAAAGACCCAGTCTGCCATTACGTATGCAGAGACAGTGAGTTTAACACATACATTCTCATTTATCTATATCGGTAGTTCGAACTAACATTTCCATGGGGACAAAAATATATATCGTTATTATTGTGCAAATACTCTAGACCATGTTTTAACTGCTATAGAAGTGTAAATCGGAAAAATAGATAAAATCTGAGATAAATCTTCATTTATGTGTAAGAAATCATCATTTGGTACTAATCTATTGGTGAAATGGCTGAAAATAAATCTTTATTTGTAGAGCTTCAATCTTCGAAAACTTTCCGAACTGTCAGTTTTGTCACACAAAACAACACAGTTTTCTTGGCCAAAAGTCCTGAAAGTTTTCATTTATGACATATCAATAAAACTAATCGAACGGATGAGAATATTTATTAATTCAATTGATATTTCACAGCAATATTTATATATAAAAGCTATACAGGACAACCCGACACATTCAGGGAAAATCTCTAGAGCCGTTATCTGTTCTGAGGGCAATGGCCTTCCTCTGATTGGTTGATTCATTCTCGAGATATGTCGCCAATATTTACAAAATGGCCCAGACAGAAGCCATAAAAAACTGGCAAGTTCTCTTAAAGTAGGATTACAGTGTGATTGACCAGACGCTATTGTGATACATGACAAACGCTTCCTGTCACATGCTGATGAAATATCGGTCTGCAGAAACTGCTACAAAGATGGAACCTGCTGAGCAGTCAAACACAGCCGCAAGACGCAATCAACGGTTTAATGATCGGCATACACCTCTAGCCCAGCACACCATACCCAGGAAACAGATGGGCTACAGAATGAGTTGGTAAGGTGTAGAGATGAGGTCAGGTGCAGTGGGATTTAATGTAGAGTTCAAGAATATTGCGCTTTTATATAACGTCCATGCATGTATGTGTGCCTGCTTGTACTAGTCCAGACTAATACTGGTTTTATGGTACTAGTCCACTGAGACACTGTGCCACAGTTTAACATGGATACCTGACTCGGACACTTACTGACTCCAAGTCAAAAACATGCTCATATTATAGTAGGAATCGTATGAGCTCCTACAATGGACTCTGCTTTTAGCAGAGATTTCTTCTGATTATTGAAAGGGTTTTGTCACTTTCACATACCTAATGCAAGACATATTAATCATAGAAAGCTCCATGCCTCCCAACATATGCACTTCCTATTCATTGACCATGACCCTCAATGTCAGCCAGTCAAATGACTGATTACTTCCAGGTGAAAAGATGGTACCAGCTCTCATATACTTCTCATACAAACACAGAGTGTTGGTTCAGGACAAACAGAAGCTGAACTCCCTTACAAATGACCATCCCTGGATTAGGATCAGTGCCGTAGCACTTTAGCAACCCATGCTTGTTGTAAGAGGTGACTATGCTTGTTGTAAAGTGAGTGAGTGAGTTGGGTTTAATGCCGCTTTTAACATTATTCCAGTTATATCGCGGCGTGTCAGCTTAATGTGGGAGGAAAGCCCGAAGTGATGCAGGTCTCAGACGTTTACCACTTCGGTGAAACCCACGAGCACGGGTATGGTGCTGATAAACCTAGAAACATAATCGGGGCGAACCGGGATTCGAACCCACAATCATAGGTTTCTGTCGTGCCCAAGGGACGCAACTCTGCACAGCGAATCGCGACGACTGGGCCACCCGTGCCCCCCGCTTGTTGTAAAGGGCAACTGACAGGTCAGGTCAGGCTCGCTGACTTGGTTGATGCATTTCATTTTATCTCAATTGCGTAGATCAAAGCTCATGATGTCAATCACTGGATTGTCTGGTCCAGACTCAATTATTTACACACTGCTGCCATATAGTTCGTATATTTCTGAGTGCAGCGACAAACACAAAATAATTACCTTCCCAGTATCACAAACATAAGACACGTTTAAGTGTATGACCTTGAGAATGAAATTAAAAAACAAGGATGTTTTGATAATTATACTTTAAAAAGATATTCAAGAACTTTATGCGAAACAGTGATGATGATGCATGGGTCACCCTGCATGATGCACATCAATTGTATCACTGAGATGCCATGCCACTGTTAAACATGAATACCCCACTCAGACACAGCATACTGACTCCGAGCCGACCAGTCCTTGTTTTAGACCCTTTATACTGAGTGCCAGGTAAGGCAAAAACAAGTACCATCTTTTAACATCTTTTGGTATGACACACCTGGGAATCGCACCTACGACCTTTCGCTCTCCGAGTGGACACTCCACTAGACCACGGAGGCGGTCTTCACAAGTTTGAATCCTACTGTTGACAAACAAATTTCATAAAGAGAAGTCATTGCCCAGTGGTGTTTATCTTACAGCTCTGACAGATAACGAATGGTCGAAGACGAGGACAATTAAGCCATGGTCCAAGTCTCCTGTTTCCACTCTCCTACCCAGAGTTCCTTGTGGCCAGTATAGAGTACCTCTGCCACAGGCCAGCACCATGTGATGACTGTACCATCTTACAGTCCATTCAAGTGAGTGAGTGAGTATGGTTTTACGCCGCTTTTAGCAATATTCCAGCAATATCACGGCGGGAGACACTAGAAATGGGCTTCACACATTGTACCCATGTCAGGAATCGAACCCGGGTCTTCAGCGTGACGAGCAAACGCTTTAACCACTAGGCTACCCGACCGCCCCTACAGTCCATTCAAGATATTGCAAATGTTTCACATTTTTGATGAGTCTACACATTCAGTTAAACGTATGTTATAGAATGGTCACCTTTCATTGAGAAAATATCCTAAAACATGAAAAACAAGGGCAAAAGTGAGCATGGCTCACTAATACCCCCGACCCACCTAGTGTGTCAGTAGTTTCAAATTAAATAGCTAGGATAGGGTTAGGGTTTGAAAAATTCATTAAAAAATGGAAAATTAATAAAAAACATTTTTTTTTACTGCACCCCTCCATATGACACAGATTATATGTACTAAGTTTGAGATGAATCCACTGAATAGTTTAAGAGAAATCACATGGACAAAGTTTTCGGACGGACGGACGGACGGAACCTTGGTATAACTATATACCCCAGACCTTGTTTATATTGGTTGTATGGCTCCACATGCTGTTATCAAAGCCCTACGGAGATCTAGCGATATATTCACTTTGATTTATAAAGCTATATTGTCATGCACCTCTGTCACAGTTGTAGTAGTATGTCTATATAATTATGTTAACCAATATGTAAAGTGCATAGAAAGGCTTGCATTGGGGAAGGTGTTCTGATTTCAACCAGAGAAAGTCTGGTCATATGATCTGCAAATTAGCCTGTGGCTGTGGTGTTATACTTAATCACCACGACGCCGCAGGGTGTCCTGTTTCATCAGCAAATTACTTTGCACCTCTGATGACAGCCTATCACTTGATTATAGGTTTGTAGACTGCAGGTAGTCTGTCTCACAGGCCGCTGGGAGAGTGGAAGGTCCGGTGGAAGGCCCGACGGAAGGTCCGACGGAAGGTCCGACGGATGGCCCGGTGGAAGGCCCAGTGGAAGGCCCGGTGGAAGGTCCGACGGAAGGTCCGGTGGAAGGTCCGACGGAAGGTCCGACGGAAGGTCCGACGGAAGGCCCGGTGGTAGGTCCAGCGGAAGGTCCGACGGAAGGCCCGGTGGTAGGTCCGACGGAAGGCCTGGTGGTAGGTCCGGCGGAAGGCCCGGTGGAAGGTCCGGTGGAAGGCCCGGTGGAAGGCCCGGTGGAAGACCCGGCGGAAGGCCCGGTGGAAGGTCCGGCGGAAAGCCCGATGGAAGGTCCGGTGGAAGGCCCGGTGGAAGGTCCGGCGGAAGGCCCAGGGTTCCATCCCTGGACACGTCATACCAGAAGACATTAAAAGATGGCACTTGTTATTACCCTGTCTGGCGCTCGGCATTAAGGGGCTAAAACAAGGACTGGTCAGCTCGGAGTCAGTATACTGTGTCTGAGTGGGATATTCATGTTAAACTGTGGCATGGTATCTCAGTGTGCTAGCACTATAAATTGGCATCAGTCCAGACTAGTACAAGCAGCCACACACACGCACGCCCACGCATGCACACACACCCACATGTGCATGCACGTCACTATAAGTACAATAATCTTGGAAACCTCACCTTACAGTCCCTGAATCACATAATTTTCCCTTCTGCTATTGCCCTAAATGAAGCAAGGCTATGACACTGACTGGGGTTCCTTTTCAGTTTAAATGGAGTTGTTTGTTTCTATTAAAATAACATATATTTTCTGGAGACTAAGCATCAAAGATACATACTATGCATGGTATTGTAAAGAATATCTCAAGTGTTTTGCTAACTGTTACAGGCATTTACTTCCTCAAGACGTCATCAAAATTTGCAAAGACGAGTATAAAGATAAAGGTCAACAATTTTGCTACAAGTGCAGTACAGGCAAAAAAATGCTCACATTTTGGAATGTTTAGGAATATTATATTCCCCCCCAGTGTAAATTCTTAAGCCAGTATTTCCAACTTGTATGCGAGGAAAGTTCCTTGATGACATACAAAGCGATGAGTCAATAAAAACCGTTTCTGCGTCTAAGGTTATGTAACATATACAATAGGTATCAGCGCATGTGCTGCTTGCAGTTGTGGTGAAATGTACTTATAAAGGTTTGGATACAACTTGCATCCTAAAGAATCCATGCATAAGCCAGACCAGATGTAGTCCCTTAGTCCCTGATCCATATTATTTTCCTTCCAGCCAGACCTTACTGTAAGGTGATAGTTTATATGAAGCAAGTCTAGATTTCCCACAGGTTCTGGTTCTGAATCCCCATCTCATTTGGGTTCCTTTTCAATTTATTGGGAGTTGCTTGCTTCTATCAAAATTATATATTTTCAGAGACCAAGTGTTAGTAAGAGACTTCAAGGGACAATGTGCTACATGACCTGCAGGATTGCTTGACATTTAACAAACTTTAAGCAGCTTCTTTCTGACTTCTAGGTTGAGGTGAAATTGGGAAATTAACATCACGTTCAAGATTACTGCACTTAAAAGTGCAAGTGTGATCGCTGAATTAGTCCTAAGTGTAAATATTCCGGAGGATTCAAATGTAGAAATTGACTGAGGAAAGGAAATACAGTACTGATCCCGGGTACATTGTTCCACCGAGGTACCAATTCTACTGGTATATCAATTCCTTCAAAACAAATGTTTCACACATGAACGTGTGTTTGCCAACTGAGATACCATGCTGCAGTTTAACATTGATGCTCCAGTCAGACACATAATACTGAATCCTGGTTGACCAGTCCTTGTTTCATCCCATCAATGCCTAGCATCAGGCATCTTTTGGTATGACGCTGCCAGGGGCTCGAACCTCCGACCTCGGCAGACACTCTATCCACTGGACCATGGAGGCGATTTCCATGTGGAATTCTGAAAAGATATCCCCGTTTCAACTCTAAA
This sequence comes from Haliotis cracherodii, assembly GCF_022045235.1. NCBI lineage: Eukaryota > Metazoa > Mollusca > Gastropoda > Lepetellida > Haliotidae > Haliotis > Haliotis cracherodii. The sequence continues at coordinate 24,823,277 of NW_027266268.1, forward strand.
AACAGGATTGTATAAGAAAATGTTACATTTTGACCACAGGTGGTGCTCTTTGGCATTTGAGTTCCAACACTATCTTCCTAAAAACACATCCAGCATTCACTGAGTGACACACCAGCCACATGGCATCACTCAATAATGGCCAGCTTTGACACAGTAACCACATTTTTTGGTTCAAAGGCAGCATTTATCTGACATTTGATACACAACAACCTGTCCAATACAAAACTAACAGCCAGGGTTTCCTATTTACATCAAATGTCAAGGCAAAAAGGTCACTTTAAGACAAAAATTCCTTGAGTGAACTTGTTTTCTTTAGTGCTAGAGTGATTTCCATCTCAGGTTATGTCATTAGGGAGAAGCAAGAGGCAGGGACACCATAAAGAGACAGACACAATACTCGTTCGAGTAGATCCATAAAGCTCCGATTGTTTAGAATATTTGTAACATTGTGTACATCTAATGATTTTAAACACCACTCAGCAAATCAGTAACAGTTTATATTACAGGGGCTTGCTTGTAAGACAAAATTTAGCCGCAAGATACATGCACACTCCTGGCGTCTTAGTATTGTATGAAAAGACTATGACCCTGGTAGTGACCAAAATAATATGGGGTGGGGCGGGGCAGGATGGTCAAGCGGTCAAAAGCGCCATGCTAGCAAGCACCAGGTGTTGAGATCGTATCCTGCTAGTGATCGGGTTGTTATTCAGCCTTGGGTCAAAATATTTTACAGGTCCTTACAGTGTTGTCAGTACCCCTAGTGTACTGTACATTCACCATGTGCACTCAAAAGAACCCACTCGTCTGATAGTAGATGACCAGATGATGGAAACACGATTAAGTACATATACCTGAAACACAAGTGTCCAAAACTTGTGGCGTCACCCTGGGCAAGTGACTTAGTTCAAATGTGCCTCTGTTCACCCAGCAGGGAATGGGTACCCAATTTGTAAGGTGGATGAAAAAACCACCTCTCGCACCTAGGCAGCTTGGGTTGTATACTCCCCAGGGAGTTGAGAATGATAACTGGAATGCAAACAGATCCACTGGTCAGGGAACAAATGAAACCGCATTTGAGCAGATACTAGTACCTGGATACCTGCTGAATATGAATGTATAGTATAATAAAATATCTTTCTAGTGTTACACCCCTCTGTGGTTAATATCACTAATACCTATTCATCCACAAGTTTGTTCCTATCTGGTTTAAACTGAAATAATATAGCTTTGTTGAATAATATTTCCAGTGTTACATGCTCACAGTCATGTCCTTTGGAGGAAAAAACATCAAAACTCAGTATCTCATGTATTACCGTATTCGACGTAATAAGCGTCCTGCTCTAATAAGCGCCCACGGCGATATTTGCTAATATATTGGCTAGTGAACAATCCCATATAGCACATTCCGATTGATCAATGTACACAAGACTTATTTATTCGCGTATAATACGCACTCGTGTGTTATTTGCACCCTTGATTATAGGCAATTAAATTCTGAATAAAAATATATCTGTCGTCAGCATAAACCACAAAATTTATCTTTTTTTCACCAAAATAATATTCTAAGAAGAGCCCCTTATTTCTAATTTTGAGAGCGCCCTGGGGGCTTATTACGTCGAATATGGTACGTGCATTCCCCTTTACACAGTTTTATGTTTTTGAAAGAAAAGGGAAACATGGTATATTTTTTTTAAAAAGTGAATCTTTTTTATCTTTTTCCTGAAATGCTATCCAAACATGTTTTTTTTCAGGCTCTGTGACAAAACGTTTACTAATTCAGTTGAAATGCTGAATGTTGTAAAAAAATTGTTTACTGAGAACCCAAAATATTGTTTTTGTTTTGAACTATTGACTGAAAAAAAGTCTGTCCCAAACAAAAAAATTGTTTGCTTTGCTTAAACCGTTTAATCAAGATATTGTACTGCTGACGTTGTGTCCAAAGGGAATCCGTTTATGGCCACATCTTACTCTTGGGGTTTTCAAGACTTTTAGGATGACTTGATAACCATCTTTAAGTCAATATTTGTTTGTTGTTTCTTTGTTGATCAAAGCTGAATTCAGCAATATTTCAGATAAATTATGTCAACCTGTCACAGAATCAAGTCTTGACCAGACAATCGTATGATTGATATTGTGAAAAACAATCCATGCCATCAGTGTACAACGACATGCTATAAACCAAGTAACCATGCCTGACTACTCGATCATTAGTCTGTCATACAGACCCTGAAACAAATATATCCAATACAGCCCATGCAAGTCTAAAATGTTTGGCAAGTCTAGATTTCTGCAGTATCAGGAAAATGAAGAAAGTCTCTGGGCTCCTTTTTATCATATTTTATAACTATAATTTAATTATTATTTTTTCTGTAAAATCGGTTCATTTCAGAGACTAGATGTTAGTCTAAGGCAGTATAGGTTGACGAGGACCAGTTCTATAACAGAATCTCCACAGGGTAAGACTTATGACTCCTCAGCAACATTGAATTGTCACACTAGTACAATATTGTTATCTGGTCTTGATCAAACAATAGTTTCATGGGAGAAGATGGTGATAGCACTGAGCATGGGGCACTTGAAGCCTATTCATGCCAACATTCCACAGGGGAGAGGTGATAAATTTAATTGTTACTTCTTTCAATATGTTTAATACTGAGTGAACTCTTCACCAAGTCTCAGCTACTTTCTCTTTCTTAAAAAAACCCAACAGTTTGACAATACATACAGCATGGAGTCATGCAAAGTAGCTTACTGCCAGATCATCTTTTCATAGTAACAATGTAATATGTTTAATACTGAGTGAACTCTTCACTAAGTCTCAGTATGTATTCCATTTCATGTAAAATGAGAACAGCTACTTTCTCTTTCTTAAAAAAATCCCTTCAGTTTGACAATACTTACAGTGTGGAGTCATGCAAAGTAGCTAACTGCGAGGTCATCTATACATAGTAACAATGTAATATGTTTAATACTGAGTGAACTCTTCACCAAATCTCAGTATGTATTCCATTTCATGTAAAATTAGAACAGCTACTTTCTCTTTCTTAAAAAAAATCACCGAGAGTTTAAACAGTTGACAATACATACAGTGTGGAGTCGTGCAAAATAGCTTAATGCCAGGTCATCTATACATAGTAACAATGTAATATGTTTAATACTGAGTGAACTCTTCACCAAATCTCAGTATGTATTCCATTTCATGTAAAATGAGAACAGCTACTTTCTCTTTCTTAAAAAAACCCAACAGTTTGACAATACATACAGCGTGGAGTCATGCAAAGTAGCTAACTGCGAGGTCATCTTTTCATAGTAACAATGTAATATGTTTAATACTGAGTGAACTCTTCACTAAGTCTCAGTATGTATTCCATTTCATGTAAAATGAGAAGAGCTTCTTTCTCTTTCTTAAAAAAATCACCGAGAGTTTAAACAGTTGACAATACATACAGTGTGGAGTCCTGCAAAATAGCTTAATGCCAGGTCATCTATACATAGTAATAATGTACTGTAATTCTTGCAATCAATCATCTTAATAAAAGTAGGGGACTGGCCTCGTGAGGACTGATCTCATGGAAGTCAAATACACAGAAATAATTCAGATTAGGTAATTAAAAAAAACCCGTCTGTATCCTTCTGTCTTGGTGGAGCCCATCATGCCCTCTGTGTTGGGAAGCGTGGCCAACATTGCCAATATATCACGTTCCATCTCTACGTGCTCAGAATTCAATTCCTGTTAATAAGTGCAGGTGTTCGCTGTGACCTTTAAATCTTGCCAAAAGGCCCACGATTACTGCAAATTGCAACATGGAAATATGGGAAAAATCTATACTATTAGGTCCCAAAACAGTACAGCACTGCTTAGCCTATCATTAAAGGTGGTTGTTAACACAAAATAGATAAATATACGTTTAACTTTCATCCTCTGATGACAAGAAGATGAGGTCTAGTGAGCCCGTCGAACAAAACTTTCATTCACTGCGTAAATTTTACATTCATCATAAAACATTAGCGTTGCAATTTTTAACATTTATTTGCCTGTGCTTTCAGCAATTTGTGCCATTACATGCTGGTTATGGACTATGCATATTCCATTACAGAGTTATTGCCCTTTGTTCACAACCTGATGAAACGATCACTTTGAGTTGACAAAAATTGTAATGTTCAAAACATATGGTGGGAACATGTTAATTACTTTTCATCTTTTTTTATTGCTGAGTTGAATTTTATTTTATTATTTCTTTCTCCTTAATTCAGCAGAAGTACCCAGTAGTTGTTAAAGAAGTATTTATTATTCATTGCTGACTTTTTATATTATTAATGGCTGGTCCTAATACTTGTCTGACTCGGCCACAATCAATCTGTCTTCTGTAATTTTACTTGCATTGTCTCTCAAGAATACTTTCACAAAAAATAGTCTCATAACAGAGATGAACAAAAAATATTTCCAATTACAATGATATCCTTTCTGTGAACAAATTAATATTTTCAACAGAAACTTGATGTATATGTCATTGTAAGTTTTGTATTCTAAATGATTCTAAAAAGACTTTTTAAACTTTTTTTTTTTTTACATTTTTAAAAATCAAGAAATAATTAAGGAATGGAAATTATATCAAGGCGTGTGTAAAAAGAATATTCACATTGCAGGTTATCAAACATTTCATTCACTGAAATGTGAATTAAAAACTTTCAATATGTTGTCTGACCAAAATACCCCAACTTTGCATACGATACAGATAAATTGTATAGGTGTTTTATCATTTTCTACAATGAATGCATTGTTGAAGTTGTATTTGTTGTACAAATATATATGTGTAGTGTCTTTTTCACATTCCATACAGAATTGTCATTCTTTCCAAAAAAATATGAAATATTTGGTAAATTCTTAAAATAATTTTTATTCATTAATACTGGTTCTTATTTTGCAACCATTCATTTTGGTCATTAATTTCCAATCTTGGTCTAGACATACTGCGTGTAAGACTGGGACATTGCCTCGGCTCGGCTCAACTCGACTCAGCTTTGCTCAGCTCGGTGAGGTGAGGTGAGGTGAGGCGAAATGGGGTTTTACATCATGTCCAAGTTTATTTCATGCATATATTGATGGGCAGGCACTTGAGTATGTGACTGATTGTACTGTTCCAGACACTCTATCCACCAGACCATGGAGGGGGTGACTCTAGGGGTATCATTAACAACTTGATTCATATATACTATGCAAATGAAGTAGGGCACATTTTGTTTTGAGGTGAAATTACAGGAAAATATACCAATGTCTGGCAATGAAAGTAAGTGAGTTATGTGGCACAAACATTTCCGAAGAAATCAAGCTCCCAAACATAACATTATGACGGTTACGAAGCAAGGGACCTCGGACAGAATGTGCAAGGGGTGGTAGGCCAGATTTACCATTGTGACTATCGCTTGGTTGGGTGCAAACGCATAACAGTGTCCTCTCTCAATGCCAGCATAGATGTTCGGAATCCCTACGTCTAAGATATAAGAATATGGTCTTGCATTATATCCTTTTTACTCCTTTATGATTTGGTTTGTTGTTTTTTTGTTTAACACCGGACTCAGCAATATTCCAGCTATATTACGGCGGTCTGTAAATAATCGAGTCTGGACCAGACAATCCAGTGATTGATATCATGAGCATCGATCCACGCAATTTGTGTCGATGACATGTATCAACCAAGTCAGCGAGCCTGACCACCCAATCCTGTTAGTCGCCTTTTACGACAAGCATAGTCACCTTTTACGGCAAGCATGGGTTGCTGAAGACCTATTCTCCCCCGGAATCTTCACGGGGCTCCTACTCCTTTATGAGGACAGGCAAGAAAGTGGTGATGCACTGGGTGCTTCTGTGAGGGCAGGACATGCTTACCATTTTCGCGAACACCTGGTGCCACCAAGTAATGCATTCATTCAGTTTCTACCACATTTTGAGACAGGTTATAGTCGGGGGTTGATATTTCATATCTAAAACTGTTTGGTCTTATATATTAAGGCATATTTTCATATACCAATGTTATGGGTATTCGGACGCTAATCACAAGAACTGTAAAAACATCTCAATCACTTATAAAAGACGACTTTATCTTAAAAACAGGTCATCATCTGAGTATTTACAATGTCTGTGTGACGCCACACCCCTTGTAATAGAGTGAGTGATCGCAATAAATATGGCCGTCCTAAATTGTATGATGTTCAAAAACATATGATCTGACGATATTATGTTGATCCACCAGTCCAAAATTTCCACAATATCGAATAGAAATGAAAAAATATCACATTTCTTAACACCAAGAATGTGTACAAGTGCTAGCCGAAGGAAGAGTTCGAATCCAATAATACGCAAAAAACCCTGATATCCCCCGACTGATATTATGGCATATTGCAAAAAGTGGAATAACCCTACTTATCTTTGTTTTTTTGTTGGTTTGTTGTTTAACACCGCACTCAGCAATATTCCAGCTCTATGACAGCCGTCTGTAAATAATCGGGTCTGGACCAGACAATCCAGTGATTAATATCATGAGCATTGATCCACGCAATTGGGATCGATGGGATGCGTCAACCAAGTCAGCGAGCATGACCACCCGATCCTGTTAGTCGCCTTTTACGACAAGCATAGTCACTTTTAACAGCAAGCATGGGTTGCTGAAGACCTATTCTACCCCGGAATCTTCACGGGTCTCTTATCTTTGTTGTTTTAAGTCTCTGAAAAGTAGGGACCCTGAAGTTACACTGGTTGCAGAAATCACCACAACTCAGCAAAGTTTTCAAATGATGACAGTTGTTATGAAGGCGAAATCCCTCGTAATGCCTCTGTAAGGGAGTGTTAATGCCTTGCTATGAATTTTGTAACCATTCAGTGTCAGACACTGAAAACCATACAACCGCTTGCATGCGCCTACACACGTGACTGAAATTGATTTTCTTGACACTACATTTAGATCTATCTATTTATTCTTTACATTCTAAATATCATCATTACTTTCATAAATAGATTTCAGACATTCCAAACGTACCATTTAATGTCTCAGTTACTTTCCTCTAGGAATTTATTTCAATTTGGATAAAGGAACACATTATATCACATAGCAATGCCAACTTGGCCAGCTATCATCTCAATTGCTGGAGTCAGACCAAGCACTGTGGATAATCAGGCTTACCCCACTCTGAAAATATTCTTCAGTAACCAACACACACAGTAGTGTTAACATAAATCTTAACTTTTTTTTATTTAATTTAATTTAATCCCATCCAAAAATATAGGTAGGGTTTTGTTGAGTTCTTTTACTATTTTTTTTTTTTCTTTAAATGAGTTGTTTGTCATCATGAAGTGCAACACATCGACACTGGTTGCATCAAGCATAGACATTACCAGGACTATAGCTATGTTGCAGCTCAAGAAAAATTAGGCACGCCAGAAACCTATGATTGTGGGTTCGAATCCCGGTTCGCTCCGATTATGTTTCTAGGTTTGTCAGCACCATACCCGTGCTCGTGGGTTTCACCGAAGTGGTAAACGTCTAGGACCTGCATCACTTCGGGCTTTCCTCCCACATTAAGCTGACACGCCGTGATATAACTGGAATACTGTTAAAAGCGGCGTTAAACCCAACTCACTCACTCACTCACTCAAGAAAAATTAGAAGGAATGTTTAGGTTGGGGGTCTCCAAATAAGGGTGGGCCAGGAATCCCCGGACACATATTTTTGATGAGGTGAGGTGAAATGGGGTTTAACGTTGCGTTCAAGATTATTGCATTTATATAGCGACGTGCAGGCATGTGTGTGAGTGGCTGCTTGTACTAGTCTGGACTAATGCCGATTTTATAGTGCTAGCACCACTGTGATACCATGTCATAGTTTAACATGAATACCCACTCAGACACAGTATACTGGCTCCAAGCGACCAGTCCTTGTTTATAAGCCCCTTAATGCCGAGCACCAGGCAGGATAACGAAAGGTATCATCTTCTGATGTCTTTTTGATATGACATGGCCGGGGATCGAACCCCAGACCTTCCACTCTCAGACAGACCCTCTACAACTAGAACCACGGATGGGGTTCATATTTTGGGGGTTGGTCAAAATTAGACATACATGTGATGGTGCTACAATAGGAACAAAACCTGCAGTTTGAGTTTGATAAATGTAACATCACAGTCTGGGATACAGAAGCACACGCAATGTCAAGGTCTCTGGTGCCCCTAATATGTATACTGTATTTCCATTTTTGATGCCTGGGCATCCAATACAAGCTGGGCATCCAATACATGCTGGTCTCTAATTGATACTGGGTCCTACACTCTTGTCCCCAAAATAGACAAGGGCTTCTGTAACTTTGTTATGTTGGTGATTAATAATGACCATTTCCTGCATATGCACCTTTGTTTATGCACCTCAATTTCCATATATCCACAGTGTCAACCAGTAAGCAATGATACCAATTATTCTCTCTTTCGGTCTTGGTGAGATAGAAGTCCAAAAACATATCACAATGTCATGTTTGTTTGTTATTTAATGCTGCGCTCAGCAATATTCCAGCTATATCACAATGTTAATCACGCATGTTCACTATATTTGCATCAGCACTGAGGTCATGTAGACAATGGACAGAGACAAGTGAAGAAATCAAAGAGAATAAAATCGCAGGCCATGCAAGGGTTATACAGGACTTTGAGAACACAGTAAACCATGCCTGCCTGATACAGGGGTGATACAAGACTTATACAACAGCAGACCATGCAGGGCTGATATAAGACCTTGTGAAGACAGCAGACCATGCAGGGTGATACAAGACATACAACAGCAGACCATGCAGGGCTGATATAAGACTTATACTAAAGTAGACCATGCAGGGCTGATTTAAGACCTTCAGAAGACAGCAGACCATGCAGGGTGATACAAGACTTTTATACAACAGCAGACCATGCAGGGCTGATATAAGACTTTGACAAAACAGCAGACCATGCAGGGGTCATACAAGTCTTTGATAAGACAGCAGACCATGCAGGGTGATACAAGACTTTTATATGCCTGTAGACCATGGAGGGGTGATATAAGACTTGTATATGCCTGCAGACCATTGAGGGCTGATATAAGACTTTTATAAGCCTGCAGACCATGGAGGGGTGATAAAAGACTTTTATATGCCTGTAGAACATGGAGGGGTGATATAAGACTTTTATATGCCTGTAGACCATGGAGGGGTGATATAAGACTTTTATATGCCTGCAGACCATTGAGGGCTGATATAAGACTTTTATATGCCTGCAGACCATGGAGGGGTGATATAAGACTTTTATATGCCTGCAGACCATGGAGGGGTGATATAAGACTTTTACATGCCTGCAGACCATGGAGGGGTGATATAAGACTTTTACATGCCTGCAGACCATGGAGGGGTGATATAAGACTTTTATATGCCTGTAGACCATGGAGGGGTGATATAAGACTTTTATATGCCTGCAGACCATTGAGGGCTGATATAAGACTTTTATATGCCTGCAGACCATGGAGGGGTGATATAAGACTTTTATATGCCTGCAGACCATTGAGGGCTGATATAAGACTTTTATATGCCTGCAGACCATGGAGGGGTGATATAAGACTTTTATATGCCTGTAGACCATGGAGGGGTGATATAAGACTTTTATATGCCTACAGACCATGGAGGGGTGATATAAGACTTTTATATGCCTGCAGACCATGGAGGGGTGATATAAGACTTTTATATGCCTGCAGACCATGGAGGGGTGATATAAGACTTTTATATGCCTGCAGACCATTGAGGGCTGATATAAGACTTTTATATGCCTGTAGACCATGCAGGGGTGATATAAGACTTTTATATGCCTGCAGACCATTGAGGGCTGATATAAGACTTTTATATGCCTGTAGACCATGCAGGGGTGATATAAGACTTTTATATGCCTGCAGAACATGGAGGGGTGATATAAGACTTTTATATGCCTGCAGACCATTGAGGGCTGATATAAGACTTTTATATGCCTGTAGACCATGCAGGGGTGATATAAGACTTTTATATGCCTGCAGAACATGGAGGGGTGATATAAGACTTTTATAAGCCTGCAGAACATTGAGGGGTGATATAAAACTTTTATATGCCTGCAGACCATGCATGGATGAGATAAGACATTGAGAAGACCATGCAGGGACAGGCACTTGCACTCATACAATCAATTTCCAATGATACTTTACCAAATACAAATTTGTAAGAAATTGGCTATTTTGTAGTTGGGGAGAGAAAATAACCCACATCAAAGGGACCTGATCAGCAATGTGTTATTTGTTGATTGACCTGATATCGATGAACGAGAACTGTCTCCAACAAAGATGAATGGACTCTTGATCATAAAAAAGAAAAAAATTGTAAAAAATCTATTTTGTTCTCAATTTATGTATATAAATGAGTTTTTAAGATGAAAATCATTTTATTGATCCCTAGTTTCCACTCACTCTTTATTCTCCTTCAAAAACACCATGACATTATTCTAAATATTAAAGACTCTGCACTGCTTCCGTAGGATGTCCATTCATGTAAGTTTATGCTGCCTGATTGCCTAAAATCTTTATACTACTGGCATATTTTGGTTGAAATGTTTTTTTAAACTTTACACAGCATGCAAACCTGTGCTTAACTTTTGAGATGGTAAAATACACTTAACAAATTAAAAACAGAAAAATGATGGGTAGGGATATTTATCTTCCAAATTGTTGTTTGATGTGGCTCATCATTGTCTGACTTAAGTACATAATTAAAACAAACAGACGTCATTGTATACTTTAATTCATATAGTCCTATTTATTGCTCAAACTGGACTGACTTGATATGCAGTTGTCGTTAAATCTCCATGAACAGGAAAATGAAGTGAGGTGAAATGTGGTTTAACGTCACGTTCAAGATTATTGCACTTTTATAGTGAGATGTGCATGTGAGTGTGTGTGCATGCACGTGTGTGTGTGTGTGTGTGTGTGTGTGTGTGTGTGTGTGTGTGTGTGTGTGTGTGTGTGTGTGTGTGTGTGTTTTTGTGTGTGTGTGCGTGTGCTTGTGGTGTGTGTCCAGAATATTGCATTTTACAGTGCTAGCTCACTGAGATACCATAGGTTTTGTAAGGCATGTAACATGGGCTATGTGGAACACGAATATAATTTCTTGTCAATTTGTAACGCATGTGTTGACCTTCGCCAGCAGTATATACCAGAAAAGTTTCATGTTCATCCCACGTTATCTAAGGTTAGGATTCTAATGTTAAACCATGAAAAGTCTTTAATCGCAGTTTGGTCATACAGTCTTCTGTTGACCCTCAATTGTACCAATAGGCCTACACAAGTACTGAATAAAGAGTGAGTGAGTGAGTGAGTGAGTGAGTGAGTGTGGCTTTACTCCGCTTTTAGCAATATTCCAGCAATATCACGGCAGGGGACACCAGAAATGGGCTTCACACATTGTACCCATGTCGGGAATCGAACCCGGATCTTCGGCGTAACGAGCAAACACTTTAACCACTAGGCTACCCGACCAGTTAACAGAGAAAACCGTGACTCAGGTTAACATGGATATCCCACTCAGGCACAGTATACAGACTCTGAACCATGGAAACACATGACATTAAAAAACTATAAAAATTAAAAAATATGAAAAGTCAAAGTTGAGCATGTGGTCCCTGCACATGTATAGTTTCATGCAAAAATATTCATTAGTTTGAGAGTTATGGCTCGGAACGATGCCCTGAGTTGTTCGAGACCAAATTGCTTCCATGGAAACATAAACAATTTTTTTGAAAGATTTCAACATGGCAAAAGTCACCAGTTAAGCTGATGAGCAAAGCATATGCCAAGTTGTGTTTAATAAATGTTCAATGGTTTTCAAGTTAGGGCCCGGAAACAAACCCTACACTAGTTCAGTTGATGAGCCAGGCATATGTCAAGTTTTTTTAAATATGTTGAACTTTTTCAAGTTATGGCCAGGAAACGAACCCTACCCTCATATGAGACTAAGTCGAAATAGTTTCCATTGAAACATAAAAAATAAAATTTCAAAAAAATTCAAAACTAGCAAAAAGCACCAGTTAAACAGATGACTGACGCATATTCCAAGTTTCATTGAAATATGTTGAACGTTTTTCAAGTTATCACTCGGAATAGGATGGGAACACCAACACCAACGGGAACTGAGCCTTCGGAGGGGAGACATAGAGGATTAACCACTGTGTTCAGTTGTTACCGAAAAATCTACACACGAGTGATTAATCTGTCACGATTAGAACGAGGCTTTGCCAATCAAAACGCGATGACACACTCTCCACTCTCAGCCAGCCAATCAGATTGGGTGAAAAAAAATAAACCACTGCAAATAAACCACTGCTGGCGATTGAAGATCAAGCCCTGTTATGGGAGAAATAATGATACGTAATTGCACAAAGACTGCCATGTCGACATTTGACACAAATCACTAATTACAACATCTAAACCTCGACTGAACTCATGCAGCAAACAGACCCCCTTTAAGAAATGGACCACTGCCATATGTAGTTTCTGATAAGGATCCAGCAGGCAACTGTGAATTAAATGAGCAATGATATTTATATGAAAAAAGATAAGATGTCTAGACCCTAAAGGGATTCTACATTTTAACCTGCATCAGTTACCATGGATAAAATTGAAATACGATAATAATCCTCATATCCATATTCAATGACAGTTCACTTTAGTTTATATCTTTTCACAATCAATACACATAAAAGAAACATGACGTCTCTTGGTAGTTCATGTTTTACCTTTCTCGTGCTAATCAAATTGGAAAGGTGAGCTTAAGGATGATGAAATCCTCGGTACTTTACCAGAGAATGCCTGAAGGCTAAAATAGAAACTTTGCGTTTACATATTCATAGAAATTTCCGACTTTTTGTTAGAGAAATGCATTTTAACTGTCACTTCTTTAAGAGATGCAACACGTTTTAGCAAAAGAAGCCAACAAGAAAATTATCAAAGTTCCAGCAGTTTCTTGTCGCGGCAGACTTCACTCAATGTAATGTAGACTAGATAGCAAAGTCTTGCTGCAGCAGACATCACTCAATGTGGCGTAAACTAGATAGCAAAGTCTTGATGCAACAGATGTCACTCAATGTGGTGTAGACTAGATAGCAAAGTCTTGATGCAACAGACGTCACTCAATGTGGTGTAGACTAGATAGCAAAGTCTTGATGCAGCAGACATCACTCAATGTAATGTAGACTAGATAGCAAAGTCTTGTTGTAGCAGACGTCACTCAATGTGGTGACTAGATAGCAAAGTCTTGTTGTAGCAGACGTCACTCAATGTAATGTAGACTAGATAGCAAAGTCTGGTTGTAACAGGTCTCACCTATGTGGTGTAGACTAGATAGCAAAGTCTTGTTGCAGAAGACGTCATTCAATGTAATGTAGACTAGATAGCAAAGTCTTGTTGTAGCAGACGTCACTCAATGTAATGTAGACTACAAAGCAAAGTCTTGTTGTAGCAGACATCACTCAATGTGGTGACTAGATATCAAAGTCTGGTTGTAGCAGGTCTCACCTATGTGGTGACTAGTTATCAAAGTCTGGTTGTAGCAGGTCTCACCAATGTGGTGACTAGTTATCAAAGTCTGGTTGTAGCAGGTCTCACCAATGTGGTGACTAGATATCAAAGTCTGGTTGTAGCAGGTCACACCTATGTGGTGACTAGTTATCAAAGTCTGGTTGTAGCAGGTCTCACCTATGTGGTGACTAGTTATCAAAGTCTGGTTGTAGCAGGTCACACCTATGTGGTGACTAGTTATCAAAGTCTGGTTGTAGCAGGTCTCACCAATGTGGTGACTAGTTATCAAAGTCTGGTTGTAGCAGGTCTCACCAATGTGGTGACTAGTTATCAAAGTCTGGTTGTAGCAGGTCTCACCAATGTGGTGACTAGTTATCAAAGTCTGGTTGTAACAGGTCTCACCTATGTGGTGACTAGTTATCAAAGTCTGGTTGTAACAGGTCTCATCAATGTGGTGACTAGATAGCAAAGTCTGGTTGTAACAGGTCTCACCAATGTGGTGACTAGATAGCAAAGTCTTGTTGTAGCAGGTCTCACCAATGTGGTGACTAGTTATCAAAGTCTGGATGTAGCAGGTTTCACCAATGTGGTGACTAGATAGCAAAGTCTGGTTGTAGCAGGTCTCACCTATGTGGTGACTAGTTATCAAAGTCTGGTTGTAACAGGTCTCACCTATGTGGTGACTAGATAGCAAAGTCTGGTTGTAACAGGTTTCACCTATGTGGTGACTAGTTATCAAAGTCTGGTTGTAGCAGGTATCACCAATGTGGTGACTAGTTATCAAAGTCTGGTTGTAACAGGTCTCACCTATGTGGTGACTAGTTATCAAAGTCTGGTTGTAGCAGGTATCACCAATGTGGTGACTAGTTATCAAAGTCTGGTTGTAGCAGGTCTCACCAATGTGGTGACTAGTTATCAAAGTCTGGCTGTAGCAGGTCTCATCAATGTGGTGACTAGTTATCAAAGTCTGGTTGTAACATGTCTCACCTATGTGGTGACTAGTTATCAAAGTCTGGTTGTAGCAGGTCTCACCAATGTGGTGACTAGTTATCAAAGTCTGGTTGTAACATGTCTCACCTATGTGGTGACTAGTTATCAAAGTCTGGTTGTAACAGGTCTCACCTATGTGGTGACTAGTTATCAAAGTCTGGTTGTAGCAGGTCTCACCAATGTGGTGACTAGTTATCAAAGTCTGGTTGTAACATGTCTCACCTATGTGGTGACTAGTTATCAAAGTCTGGTTGTAGCAGGTCTCACCTATGTGGTGACTAGATAGCAAAGTCTTGTTGTAGCAGGTCTCACCTATGTGGTGACTAGATAGCAAAGTCTGGTTGTAGCAGGTCTCACCTATGTGGTGACTAGTTATCAAAGTCTGGTTGTAGCAGGTCTCACCTATGTGGTGACTAGTTATCAAAGTCTGGTTGTAGCAGGTATCACCAATGTGGTGACTAGTTATCAAAGTCTGGTTGTAGCAGGTCTCACCAATGTGGTGACTAGATAGCAAAGTCTGGTTGTAGCAGGTCACACCTATGTGGTGACTAGTTATCAAAGTCTGGTTGTAGCAGGTCTCACCAATGTGGTGACTAGATAGCAAAGTCTGGTTGTAGCAGGTCACACCTATGTGGTGACTAGTTATCAAAGTCTGGTTGTAGCAGGTATCACCAATGTGGTGACTAGTTATCAAAGTCTGGTTGTAGCAGGTCTCACCTAAGTTGTGACTAGATAGCAAAGTCTGGTTGTAGCAGGTCTCACCAATGTGGTGACTAGTTATCAAAGTCTGGTTGTAACAGGTCTCACCTATGTGGTGACTAGTTATCAAAGTCTGGTTGTGACAGGTCTCACCTATGTAGTGACTAGATAGCAAAGTCTGGTTGTAACAGGTCTCACCTATGTGGTGACTAGATAGCAAAGTCTGGTTGTAGCAGGTCTCACCTATGTTGTGACTAGATAGCAAAGTCTGGTTGTAGCAGGTCTCACCAATGTGGTGACTAGTTATCAAAGTCTGGTTGTAACAGGTCTCACCTATGTGGTGACTAGATAGCAAAGTCTGGTTGTAGCAGGTCTCACCAATGTGGTGACTAGTTATCAAAGTCTGGTTGTAGCAGGTCTCACCAATGTGGTGACTAGTTATCAAAGTTTGGTTGTAGCATGTCTCACCAATGTGGTGACTAGTTATCAAAGTCTGGTTGTAGCAGGTCTCACCAATGTGGTGACTAGTTATCAAAGTCTGGTTGTAGCAGGTCTCACCTATGTTGTGACTAGATAGCAAAGTCTGGTTGTAGCAGGTCTCACCAATGTGGTGACTAGTTATCAAAGTCTGGTTGTAACAGGTCTCACCTATGTGGTGACTAGATAGCAAAGTCTGGTTGTAGCAGGTCTCACCAATGTGGTGACTAGTTATCAAAGTCTGGTTGTAGCAGGTCTCACCAATGTGGTGACTAGTTATCAAAGTTTGGTTGTAGCATGTCTCACCAATGTGGTGACTAGTTATCAAAGTCTGGTTGTAGCAGGTCTCACCAATGTGGTGACTAGTTATCAAAGTCTGGTTGTAGCAGGTCTCACCAATGTGGTGACTAGTTATCAAAGTCTGGTTGTAGCAGGTCACACCTATGTGGTGACTAGTTATCAAAGTCTGGTTGTAGCAGGTCTCACCTATGTGGTGACTAGTTATCAAAGTCTGGTTGTAACAGGTCTCATCAATGTGGTGACTAGATAGCAAAGTCTGGTTGTAACAGGTCTCACCAATGTGGTGACTAGATAGCAAAGTCTTGTTGTAGCAGGTCTCACCTATGTGGTGACTAGTTATCAAAGTCTGGTTGTAACAGGTCTCACCTATGTGGTGACTAGATAGCAAAGTCTGGTTGTAACAGGTCTCACCTATGTGGTGACTAGTTATCAAAGTCTGGTTGTAGCAGGTATCACCAATGTGGTGACTAGTTATCAAAGTCTGGTTGTAGCAGGTCTCACCAATGTGGTGACTAGTTATCAAAGTCTGGCTGTAGCAGGTCTCACCAATGTGGTGACTAGTTATCAAAGTCTGGTTGTAACATGTCTCACCTATGTGGTGACTAGTTATCAAAGTCTGGTTGTAGCAGGTCTCACCAATGTGGTGACTAGTTATCAAAGTCTGGTTGTAACATGTCTCACCTATGTGGTGACTAGTTATCAAAGTCTGGTTGTAGCAGGTCTCACCTATGTGGTGACTAGTTATCAAAGTCTGGTTGTAGCAGGTCTCACCTATGTGGTGACTAGATAGCAAAGTCTTGTTGTAGCAGGTCTCACCTATGTGGTGACTAGATAGCAAAGTCTGGTTGTAGCAGGTCTCACCTATGTGGTGACTAGATAGCAAAGTCTTGTTGTAACAGGTCTCACCTATGTGGTGACTAGTTATCAAAGTCTGGTTGTAGCAGGTCTCACCAATGTGGTGACTAGATAGCAATGTCTGGTTGTAGCAGGTCTCACCAATGTGGTGACTAGATAGCGAAGTCTGGTTGTACCAGGTCTCACCATTGCTGTGACAAGATCATTCGTGAAGTCAACCATACAATATTAGAAAACTAGATGTAATGATCGTATTATTATGTTGTAACATTTATTCTAAGTTTTCTTGTGATAGAACCTAAAACAACTGATATATTAAGCTTCTGGGAAAATGCTGACATCAAATATTAGGTGTAACATTTAAACAAATTTTAATATAATTATAGATCCAAATGTGCAAATATGAAATACTAGTTTCAGTTATAGCTTATAGATAAATACTTTAACTTGAACCTATCAAAAGTAATGTCTACATAGTTTGATAGATTGCCCTGAACTATTTTGTTTAAATAAACCTGTCATCACCTATATCAGAATAACAGCAAAATGGGACTCAAGGGTTGCTCACTACCCACCTCCCAACCATAACATTTGTTACATTTGATCACCTTCTAAAGAACATTGTGTGTTCACAGTAAGTTAATACTTAACTTAGGCTTGTTAAGATTGAGCCCCAAAACAAGCTCATCTATTGTGATATCGTAATCTCTTTTCAACCATCCACTAATTACGTCAACAAGATTAGTGCCAGTCCAACAAGATTAAGTATTCCTTTTTTCTAGCCATTTGTTAATAGTGGGGAGCACTCCATTTTGCATCAACAACTAATCATATTCTTTGTATTTTTAAAAGTTTAGTTAAACAGATAGAGAAGCAAGATGTTAGGCAGTAGGGATTTGACTCTCCAACCAAGATAGCTCTTGCCCTCCAACCAAGATAGCCCCTGCCCTCCAACCGAGATAGCCCTCGCTCTCCAACCAAGATAGCCCTCGCTCCCCAACCAAGATAGCTCTTGCCCTCCAACCAAGATAGCCCCTGCCCTCCAACCGAGATAGCCCTCGCTCTCCAACCAAGATAGCCCTTGCCCTCCAACCAAGATAGCCCTCGCCCTCCAACCAAGATAGCCCTCACTCTCCAACCAAGATAGCCCTTGCCCTCCAACCAAGATAGCCCTCGCCCTCCAACCAAGATAGCCCTTGCCCTCCAACCAAGATAGCCCTTGCCCTCCAACCAAGATAGCTCTTGCCCTCCAACCAAGATAGCCCTTGCTCTCCAACCAAGATAGCCCTCGCCCTCCAACCAAGATAGCCCTCAACCCTCCAACCAAGATAGCTCTTGCCCTCCAACCAAGATAGCCCTTGCTCTCCAACCAAGATAGCCCTCGCCCTCCAACCAAGATAGCCCTCAACCCTCCAACCAAGATAGTTCTTGCCCTCCAACCAAGATAGCCCTCGCTCTCCAACCAAGATAGCCCTTGCCCTCCAACCAAGATAGCCCTCGCCCTCCAACCAAGACAGCTCTTGCCCTCCAACCAAGATAGCCCTCAACCCTCCAACCAAGACAGCCCTTGCCCTCCAACCAAGATAGCCCTCGCCCTCCAACCAAGACAGCTCTTGCCCTCCATCCAAGATAGCTCTTGCCCTCCAACCAAGATAGCCCTCGCCCTCCAACCAAGATAGCTCTTGCCCTCCAACCAAGATAGCCCTCGCCCTCCAACCAAGATAGCCCTCGCCCTCCAACCAAGATAGCCCTCGCCCTCCAACCAAGATAGCCCTCGCCCTCCAACCAAGATAGCCCTCGCCCTCCAACCAAGATAGCTCTAGCCTTCCAACCAAGATAGCTCTTGCCCTCCAACCAACATAGCCCTCGCCCTCCAACTAAGATAGCCCTCGCCCTCCAACCAAGATAGCCCTCGCCCTCCAAGCATAGTCGTCTCTTACAACAAGCATAGATGAATCTTACAACAAGCATAGTCGCCTCTTACAACAAGCATTGGTTGCTGAAGACCCGGCTCTTAGTAGGGCCACACGTCCTGGCACAACCATTATTGAACAATACAGAATATATGGCTGATATAAGGCCGACTAGACAACGATCTCCTAGACACACAGTGCACAGCCATGACAAAGTGAGTGCAAACGGTACATATAAAACAAGCCAAGTTGAAACACCAGTGGAGGGTTTAAGTGAACACGCCTGGTCTACAATGCACAGTGACAGAAATAACAGGCTCTCCACACAGAGATGGATGTCCCCTGAGCCACTGATAGCTATGCTCACGTTTATTGATAAGTATATCACATATGCAGACAGTATAATGACATCTGCACTCTGTACCCTTGGTAGTTCTCTTCCCGAGAGTGGGTATGGCCATTACACCAGGGTCAATGGTGCCCATGTTCATCTACCACTACTTTCAGTCAGCACCATCGTGTGTTTACCGGTAGCCTTATACTGACGGATATGCTGACGGATGTTCTGTCATCCTCCAAACGATCATGACTTTCTAATAAACTTATATTTGATCAATGAGCTTGGTACTCAATAACTGTCTACTTTTCATAAAGATAGGCAGCTGTATTTAGAAAGAAAATGAATTGTATAATAAATCCACCATCATTCCAAGACGTAATTCTATCAAAGGCCAGCAAAGCTAGTTCTTATTATATTCACACATTATGTAATGAAATATTCACCCATGTTCTTTTAAGCTGCCATTACACCACCACCTCATTATTAAACACCTTATAAAATGACCTGTTCTCTCATCATTGATCTGTCCTCACATCTATAGTGTATTCAATGTCTGCTGTTTCCAACATTGTGTAACAATGTACTACACAATACATAAAAATCATGCTTCCCCCATTGTGCATTATAATGAGGGGGCACCTTGCAAGAAAACATCCTGGCTATTGCTGTCTCTAGATTCATTCAATTTCCTGAGCTTTGGCAGTTTCCTGATGTGAGCAGATAGACCATCATTGATCTGAACTTGGAGAGATTCACGACCTATAAGTCATCAGTGATGATCATCTCACAACCCATTGTAATCTATAGATCCCAGCCTTGTATGAGCTTGAACATTTCATTACCTGCTTGATAATAATATGATCCAGATTCCAATCATTTCTTGTGCTGCCAGATTACAGGTCAGTAAGAAGACATTGCAGGTCTTCATCGTAGTCTGAGTCAGAGGATGTGATAACTGATCAAAGGCTGGGTTTTGTACCGTCAACTATTTAACAGGGATCAAGCCAATTCTTGTAGTTTTTAGAAGAGAATTGCAAGGGGGTTAACTCTTAGACTTTGCAGATTGTTAAAATAATAGCACTTAAAGGCTGATATTTCATAATTCATGTTATGGTGTCTGGTGTTTGGTGGTAAAGGACCCAGGTGTCTACAGGTAAAGGACCCAGGTGTCTGGAGGTAAAGGATCCAGGTCTGGTGGTAAAGGATCCAGGTGTCTGGTGGTAAAGGATCCAGGTTTCTGGTGGTCAAGGATCAAGGTGTCTACAGCTAAAGGGACCAAGGTGTCTACAGGTAAAGGACCCAGGTGTCTGGTGGTAAGGGACCCAGGTGTCTACAGGTAAAGGACCCAGGTGTCTACAGCTAAAGGGACCCAGGTGTCTACAGGTCAATGACCCAGGTGTCTGGTGGTAAGGGACCCAGGTGTCTACAGGTAAAGGACCCAGGTGTCTACAGCTAAAGGGACCCAGGTGTCTACAGGTCAATGACCCAGGTGTCTGGTGGTAAAGGATCCAGGTGTCTACAGGGAAAGGACCCAGGTGTCTGGTGGTAAAGGACTCTGACATGTAACAGTAATTAAGGATGGAAACGCCAACCAACCAGTAAACCACCCTGGTCAAATGTTTGACATATGTCCATGCTCATGGAGATCTCAAGGGGTGACTACTTGTGTAAGCGTCAGCTGTTTGCCTCAGCACCATCACTTCATAAGCATCTCATAAGGACAATATTGTCCATAATGCTTAGGAGAAATGGTCACATAATGGCCAGCACTCTATGATATAAACTCAAATAAACACTATGGTTGAGGCAAACTATAATAATTTTTCAACAAACCAAACATTTGAAAGCATTTAATCCTACATAAATACACAATATCACTTCAGCCTGATAATTATGTGCTGAACATATATTCGTGTTTGCCATTCAGGCTTCTATTGGCTTCTGTAGGTGTCCTTTCATCGGAGCTCATTAAACACAAGATACTATTAATGTAAAACTAATGATTTTGTTCTCAAAATAAAAATGAATTTACAGTGCATGTAAAGAAATGAAGGACCTATTTGAGTTAGCAGTGTAATTTCCCCTGGGTTTACACTCCAGTAAAGTGCCCATTGTAGGAGTAATTCGAAGGTGTCAGGTCCTCGGATCAAACTCAAGTAGCTTTCATAGTACTGGCAGAACTGTTAAGGGCGATCGCCTCACAGACAGGATTATAGCTGCAGAGCTTCGATCACCTCATCACTGGGATCATGTAACTGGCATCTCATGGGGCGCCAACCGTAACACAATTACCAGGAACACAGCCACGAGACCACGCAGACCCTCGAGGATGGTATGGTCTAGTGAGTTTGTGATCTAGCTTGAATACCGATAATGATATATTCTACAGCACAGCGATTTATCCTCTAATCGTTGTAATCGTGAAGCAAGGAAGAGCGGCTTCCTGATGACAAGTCTGGGTCACGATGAAGCTGTTGTGAGGAAAACATTATTTCACTGATGGATCAGTTGTTCGTGTGATCAGATATATGAACTGCCTGGGTGAAAATGCATTACTGGACATCCTATATACTCCACACCAGACACCACGCAGAAAGTCGGCAACCCACAGGAATTTAATGTTCGGAAGGAATCCTATTTACTCCCAGAATGCAATGTTCTCAACAAATAAAGTATAGTTTGTCACGTATTCTGTAGATGTGGGGTTTGAAATTTAATTTGTAATTTAAGGTGTTGAATTTTAGTAAAGTATAAAAAATATGAAACACCAGTGTAATAGAAATGATAGATAGATCAAAAGCGCGCACTGGAACGAGGATTGATTAGATTGTTATCGTGGATCATTGGGTGAGATGGAGAAATGGTAAATATATTATATTAGTGGACACAAGAATAGATGCAAGAGTAGATGAATAAATGGTAAAAATATAATATTAGCAAACAGGAGAATGGATGCGAGTGTGAGATGGACAAATGGTAAATATATGATATTAGCAAACAGAAGAATGGGTGCAAGTGTGAGATGGACAAATGGTAAATATATAATATTAGCAAACAGAAGAATGGGTGCGAGTGTGAGATGGACAAATGGTAAATATATAATATTAGCAAACAGAAGAATGGATGCGAGTGTGAGATGGACAAATGGTAAATATATGATATTAGCAAACAGAAGAATGGATGCGAGTGTGAGATGGACAAATGGTAAATATATGATATTAGCAAACAGAAGAATGGATGCGAGTGTGAGATGGACAAATGGTAAATATATGATATTAGCAAACAGGAAAATGGATGCGAGTGTGAGATGGACAAATGGTAAATATATGATATTAGCAAACAGGAGAATGGATGCGAGTGTGAGATGGACAAATGGTAAATATATGATATTAGCAAACAGGAGAATGGATGCGAGTGTGAGATGGACAAATGGTAAATATATGATATTAGCAAACAGAAGAATGGATGTGAGTGTTAGATGGACAAATGGTAAAAATATTATATTAGCAAACTGGCGGTATGTGAGTGTGAGATGTGCAAATGGTAAATATATGATATTAGCAAACTGGTGGTATGTGAGTGTGAGATGGACAAATGGTAAAAATATTATATTAGCAAAAAGGAGAATGCATGTGAGTGTGAAATAGCCAAATGGTAAAAATATGATATTAGCAAACAGGATCATGGATGAGAGTGTGAGATGGATAGATGGTAAATAAATAATACTTGTAAACATAAGAATGGATGTGAGTGTGAGATGGACAAATGGTAAATATATGATACTAGCAAACAGGAGAATGGATGCGATTGTGAGATGGACAAATGGTAAATATATGATATTAGCAAACAGAAGAATGGATGTGAGTGTGAGATGGACAAATGGTAAATATATGATATTAGCAAACAGAAGAATGGATGCGAGTGTGAGATGGACAAATGGTAAATATATGATATTAGCAAACAGGAGAACGGATGTGAGTGTGAGATGGACAAATGGTAAAAATATTATATTAGCAAACTGGCGGTATGTGAGTGTGAGATGTGCAAATGGTAAATATGTTAACTAAATATATTTAACTAAACTTAAAGCTTGGGAACCATTAATAATCAATTTCAGGAATGATTTTATTAATTGATGAAGTTGATGTACCGGAACAGCAATATCCAATAGAGATGGACAGGAATTAACAGGTAAATCCTATAAGCTAGCATTAACGGAGGAACAGAATGGCTGTATGGTTGACTGAATAAATCGATGATATACCAGTGATTGGTTAGTTGGTTGGTCAATATTTGAAATGTTGGTTGACTGAATGAATAAATACATTGATTGATATGAATGGGTGATGCATTTAAAACCTGACAAATGGGTAATCAGAATAAATGGGTTCATGCGTTTGAAAAATGACAGAAGGGTGAATGAATGAATGAAAATGCAGGCCGTTCATTTAAAAGAGTATGGACGAATAAACTAAATAAATTGATGATTGAATGAATTAATAAATGGATGTATGAATGACTGAACGCTAGAGAATATGTAGCAAAGGTCCCATCTGCTAACATGGCTTGGATCAACTTGGGCCGGGAAATACACGTATTGAGTTGTCAATCAAAGAGAAGCAAGAAGCAACCACAAATTGAAAACACAAAAGACGAGCATCAGCGAGGTGACACCAAGTGTCCTTACGTTTTCCAAATAATGCCTCAATTTTCATCCTTTGTACAAGGCGGTATGAATCACACACGTCTTGCAAGGAACTCTAGTCCTGAGTTGGGGACACCAGCTCACTCAGACCGTTGTGCTGCAGAAATGGGCTCAGATGCAAGAATTGATTGCCTGCCAGAGAAAAATTCCCGCTATCTTGTGACCCAGATGATGTCATAATAGAAGTCATTTGGAACGGCTGATGAAGCGGCAGACGTCCTATTGTTTGCTTGGGTGTATGGAGGAGGACACTGCTCTTTGTGGTATTCCTACATTGGGATCAGGCAGTCCCACATGATCTCTGCTATTAAGCCACCATGATGACAACATATCATATTTTGATTTATCAAGAGTAGGTCAAGACCGACTCACGTCAGGCAATTAATGAGCATGCATGGATAATTGATCACATTTTGACAAGGATGGGGGGCTGGTTTCCTGGCTGACACTTACTCGACATGGAGGTCACTCGGCCTATCAGCTGAACAACTTCAATGGAATTCCATAAAACAATCTCAGAATAAATGACCAAAAAAATATCAAAAGAAATCTGTATTATTCAAATCCTCCTACACTGAAATAATTCAAGAATTTGGTCAGAGTGTTTTTTTCAAAACTTCAAAGCATGTTTCGGAACACAACACATTTCACAAAGTCATAGTCAGAATTCAATATTTCAGATGATTACAGAAATAGGTGGACTTTGATATTCATAAACGAGTCATTGCAATATCACCCACAAGCTTCAAGAAGATCCAGCTGTTATTGAAGGGGTCTTATTTCTTAGTCATGTTTGAAGGTTGGAATATTCCAGGAAGGAGGACGTGCGACACAATAGCTGGAGTACAATAACTACCAATAAAGTTACAAAGTAAAATTTAAAAATAAGGGCTCTAGATAATTTTTTATCCATAATGTATTTACACATATTTTCATTCATGCTGGGTATTTATTCCTTTGAGTTGAGTCTATTGGGTATATACAGTTTCCTTTGGGTATTCAATGTATTTTTTACACTCTTCGTTCAAGTTTTTTTTTTTTTTATAAAACAGTAATATTCAATTTAAAAAATAATTCGTTTCAAAATACTATTTTATTTTTTTACAATTTATGCATTTTTCACTGACACAGAATTCATGTACATTCAAGTGCAAAAAGGAATACAGGCACACAACATGAAGAAGCTACATTGGGGAATTACATAGTGTTCTTAAACTAAAAAAAAATAATTTATATTTACATGCACATTTGTACGCAAGCCACTGAAATTTAATTGGGTAGGGTGATTTATTTGAAATAATTCCAGAAAATATGCAGATTTATTGGAGCTGTAAAATAACTAAGCCAGTAAGTACAGGGGGAGAAACTGGAACTATTCAGTTTAATATGTTAAAGGCATCCTGTGGGCTAGTAAAGTTTTTGTGTTTAAAGGGGTGTATGTATGTCATCACTCATTATTCGTGAAAATCCGGGGTAGAATAGGTATTCAGTAACCCATGCTGGTCGTAAAAGGCGACTATGCTGGTCATAAGAGGCGACCAACGGGATCGGGTGGTCAGGCTCGCTGACTTTGTTGATGCATGTCATCCTATCCCAATTGCGTGGATCGATGCTCATGATGTCAATCACTGGATTGTCTGGTCCAGACTTGATTATCTACAGACCGCCGTCATATAGCTGGAATATTGCTGAGTGTGGCGTGAAACAACAAACAAACAACAAACTATTTGGGGTTCCAGTTTTACAGAGGCAGGGCTAAGAGGGGTTCCAGTCTGATCGTATCTGGATTAAGGGGGTTTCCAGTATGACAGCATGTGAACAAGGGAGTTTCCAGTCTGACAGCATGTGAACAAGGGAGTTTCCAGTCTGACAGCATGTGAACAAGGGAGTTTCCAGTCTGACAGTATGTGAACAAGATAGTTTCCAGTCTGACAGCATGTGAACAAGGGAGTTTCCAGTCTGACAGCATGTGAACAAGGGAGTTTCCAGTCTGACAGCATGTGAACAAGGGAGTTTCCAGTATGACAGTATGTGAACAAGGGAGTTTCCAGTCTGACAGCATGTGAACAAGGGAGTTTCCAGTCTGACAGCATGTGAACAAGGGAGTTTCCAGTCTGACAGCATGTGAACAAGGGAGTTTCCAGTCTGACAGCATGTGAACAAGGGAGTTTCCAATCTGACAGCATGTGAACAAGCGAGTTTCCAGTCTGACAGCATGTGAACAAGGGAGTTTCCAGTCTGACAGCATGTGAACATGGGAGTTTCCAGTCTGACAGCATGTGAACAAGGGAGTTTCCAGTCTGACAGTATGTGAACAAGGGAGTTTCCAGTATGACAGGGACTGGACAAAGGGAGTTTCAAATATGACTGGTTGTGGACTGAGGGGGTTTCCAGTTTGACAGAGTCTGGATTCAGGGGGTTTCCAGTCTAACAAGGTCAAGGCTAAGGTGGTTTCCAGTCTGGATTAAGGGGGTTTCCAATCTTACAGGCTGTGGGCTAATGAGGTTTCCAGTATGACAGGGTCTGGACTGAGGGGGTAGCCAGTTTGACAGTCTGGATTAAGAGGGTTTTCAGTCTGGAATAAGAGGATTTTTTCAGTCTGGATTAAAGGGGTATCCAGTCTGACAGGGTCTAACCTAAGATGGTTTCCAGTCTGACAGGGTGTGGATTAAAGGGGTTTACAGTCTGACAGGGTGTGGATTAAGGTCGTTTCCAGTTTGACAGGGTCAGGGCTGAGGGGGTTTCCAGTCTGACAGGGTTTGGACTAAGCAGGTTACCACGCTGGCAGGGTATGGATTGAGGGGCTTTCACTAAAGTTACAACTGGCAATGCCAACAGCATTTATTTTGTTCTTTGTGGTTTAATATTCCACTTATATCACGGCAATCTGTAAATAATTGAATCTGGACCAGACAATGCAGTGATTGACATCATGAGCATCGATCTACACATTTGGGATAAAATGACAAGTATCAACCAAGTCAGCGTGCCTGACCACCTGATCCTGTTAGTCATCTCTTATAACAAGCAAGGGTTGCTGAAGACCAATTCTAACCCAGATCTTCAAGGGAGTAGACAAGCATGGGTTGCTGAAGACCAATTCTAACCCGGATCTTCAAGGGAGTAGACAAGCAAGGGTTGCTGAAGACCAATTCTAGCCTGGATCTTCAAGGGAGTAGACAAGAATGGGTTGCTGAAGACCAATTCTAGCCTGGATCTTCAAGGGAGTAGACAAGCAGGGTTTGCTGAAGACCAATTCTAGCCTGGATCTTCAAGGGAGTAGACAAGCATGGGTTGCTGAAGACCAATTCTAACCCAGATCTTCAAGGGAGTAGACAAGCATGGGTTGCTGAAGACCAATCCTAACCCGGATCTTCAAGGGAGTAGACAAGAATGGGTTGCTGAAGACCAATCCTAACCCGGATCTTCAAGGGAGTAGACAAGCATGGGTTGCTGAAGACCAATTCTAACCCAGATCTTCAAGGGAGTAGACAAGCATGGGTTGCTGAAGACCAATTCTAACCCAGATCTTCAAGGGAGTAGACAAGCATGGGTTGCTGAAGACCAATTCTAACCCGGATCTTCAAGGGAGTAGACAAGCAGGGTTTGCTGAAGACCAATTCTAACCCAGATCTTCAAGGGAGTAGACAAGCAGGGGTTGCTGAAGACCAATTCTAACCCAGATCTTCAAGGGAGTAGACAAGCAGGGGTTGCTGAAGACCAATTCTAACTTGGATCTTCATGGGATTCACTCACATTCTGGAAAGAACGTTTTCATGGAAATTGTGTTAGAAAAATGTGTTTTTTCTTCTGACACCTGCTGGATTAAGATGTTCACTGTTAATGTCCCTGAAGGGATCCATGCATTTCACTACTGAACCAGCAACCATTCTAAAAGAAATAATCATTTTTCAAAAATGAAGATTTTAGAAAAAAATAGTGAAAAATAACGTTTGAGAATGATGGATTGCTCGTTTCAATTTTGTCATCAGGTTTTCCGAGTTGAAACATGTACGAATAGATTGGTCTTAAGTGAGTGAGAGAGAATTGGGTTTAAAACTGCTTTGAACCATATTCCAGTTATATCACGGCGTTCAGTCTTAACAAACCTTGGTTTCAAAACAGAAAGCCCTACCATGAGAGATTCCTTCTGTAGGTGACGTTAAGGTATAGACAGAAGTACCGCGTGTTACCTTGCTATCTCACGCGCATACAAACAAGATTAATTGTGATCGCGTTTCTCCTCCATTCCTTGCTTGACTGTGCAATCAAATTACCTCAGTTTCACGAACTCTTCTTACGAGAAGAATTAAATGTCTGGCAAGTCACACTATTGATTTTTAAAGAGAGGCTGGCCCAGGGACAGTTTTGTGTCAAATGCAAGAAAAACTTGGTAGCACGCACAGAATTCTAAAACGTAATCGGCTCTTTTCGTCTGCTCTTCATCAATATGTCTCATACGGTACTCAGCTGCAAGAGAGGGGGGAAATACATCTATGCAGAGTGTTGATAGGAGCTTGCAGGTCATGTGCCTCAATGTCGTTGTCTTATTATTTAACATACGTGATGAAAATCTACTGCTTAATCAAATGTTTCCTTTAGTAAATTATATATGCGAATTCAATGGTTTTAGGAAATGCAAAGATTTCTTCTCATTTAATTTGCAGATTAATGTTAGGCAGGAAAACACACCCATATGCTCTCATGGTGTCTCAATACTTTATCCATTCTGACACTTTCAACCAGTGCTTTCAACTGTATTAAATAACACACAAACATTAATACCTCAAAAATGAGGTCCAAGCACCCAGTTGCCTGCATGGTGTTTCAATACTTGTCCATACTAACACTTTCAATTATATTAAATAACTCTGCCATTCTATCTATTTGTATATTAAATAACTCAAACACTGATACCTAAAAAATGATGTCCGAGCACCAAGATGCTTGCATGGTGTTTCAGTGATACTATATCCATACCAACATTTTAAACTATATACAACAGCTCTGACATCAATACTTCAAAAATGAGGTCCCAGCGCTCAGATACTTGAATGGTGTTTCAGTGATACTTTATTCACATTAACATAATAGCTCAAACATTCAATACTTCAAAAATGAGGTCCCAGTGCTCAGATACTTGAATGGTGTTTCAGTGATACTTTATTCACATTAACATAATAGCTCAAACATCAATACTTCAAAAATGAGGTCCCAGTGCTCAGATACTTGAATGGTGTTTCAGTTATACTTTATTCACATTAACATAATAGCTCAAACATTCAATACTTCAAAAATGAGGTCCCAGTGCTCAGATACTTGAATGGTGTTTCAGTGATACTTTATTCACATTAACATAATAGCTCTAACATCAATACTTAAAAAATGAGGTCCCAGTGCTCAGATACTTGCATGGTGTTTCAGTGATACTATATCCATACCAACATTTTAAACTATATATAACAGCTCTAACATTAATACCTCAAAAATGAGGTCCTAGCACCAAGATGCTTGCATGGTGTTTCAGTGATACTATATCCATACCAACATTTTAAACTATATATAACAGCTCTGACATTAATACCTCAAAAATGAGGTCCCAGCACCAAGATGCTTGCATGGTGTTTCAGTGATACTATATCCATACCAACATTTTAAACTATATATAACAGCTCTGACATTAATACCTCAAAAATGAGGTCCCAGCACCAAGATGCTTGCATGGTGTTTCAGTGATACTATATCCATACCAACATTTTAAACTATATATAACAGCTCTGACATTAATACCTCAAAAATGAGGTCCAAGCACCAAGATGCTTGCATGGTGTTTCAGTGATACTATATTCATACCAACATTTTAAACTATATATAACAGCTCTGACATTAATACCTCAAAAATGAGGTCCCAGCACCAAGATGCTTGCATGGTGTTTCAGTGATACTTTACCCATATTAATATTTTCAACAATATTTAATGACTCCCAACATTAACAGCAAAAACATAAGATCCTAAGGGGAGTGTCATTCATTACCAGCGTAATGAGGTGGGTTGGAATATTTTCATTCCAAAACAAAAACTGCAGATACTCCACAAATATATGTAATCTTGTTTTGTTTCACCATGTGCATGTTCACTAGTTTCATTCCTCTCCCCAAGGACACAAACTGACAAGAGTAATGTACAAAAAAGTAAATTATCAACATATATAAAGAAACTAATCAATTTTATCCATAAATAACTCCTCCAATTTATTTTTTTCACAAATTCCCAATGAGTGTGATGAGACTCAGTGGTCGCTGCATATTGACATGCTGTGTGTTCACTGTAGGGTTTGACTTAATAATGTTCAAATTCACCTATTCCTTCGATGGCATGCAGTGATGTGATATATGCTCACTCTAGGTGACTTCTTGATGCGCTGGGGAATTTGATAAAAGTTCAAGATTGATCACTGGTTTGACACAGCAATCGATGATTGAGGAGAGGACGACACCATTAATTGTTTTCAAAGATTCAAAGAATTAGATAATATTTTCTCAAGGCAAATGTAAATATCGCTTCCAGTGTCGGAATATCAATTATTAGATGTTATTGATTTCATATTTCAGGATTTCTCCTCATTATGAAGTGAAGCAGGGGTTCTGTTCGCCAGCCATTGTTAGTCAAGTCAGGTAATGACATAGCTAAATATAGCAACATGTTCCAGATTCAAAAAACTTTTTTCAGAAAATAAAGATGAGCAGATTATTATCAACGTGTGACTAACGATCAGTTTGTATTAATTCACTGTTCTATGGGGGTTTGTTTGTTTGTTTGTTGTTAAACGCCACACTCAGCAATATTTCAGCTGTGTGACAGCAGTCTGTAAATAATCAAGACTGGACCAGACAATCCAGTGATTGACATCATGAGCATCAATCTTTGCAATTGGGATACATGACATGCATAAACAAAGTAAACAAGCCTGACCACCTGATTCTTATGACAAGCATAGTCACCTCTTATGATGAGCATGGGTTGCTGAAAACCAATTCTAAGCCGGATCTTCACGGGTCTGGGAGTGAGAGGTTTGAACCAGACAAAGCAGTGAAGGTCTTCATTTACACAGTGTCCGACTATACCAAACCTATTGGGAATTAGGGGATTACAGTGTGTGATATGACCATGTGTCCTTGTGCCTTGATGACGTAGCCGGTTCGCCCCGATTATGTTTCTAGGTTTGTCAGCACCATACCCGTGCTCGTGGGTTTCACTGAAGTTGTAAACGTCAGAGACCTGCATCACTTTGGGCTTTCATCCCACACTAAGCTGACATGCCGTGATATAACTGGAATACTGTTAAATGCGGCGTTAAACCCAACTCTCTCACTCACTCTAGTTCAGGTGGATAAATAAGTGGAAGGGAATTGGTTATTTGACCATTATTGAATGATACCAGATCATAAATATACCTGAAGCTTAAGTTTACTGAGTGAGTGAGTTGGGCTTTAGGACTAAAGATTAAATGTCTTGGTCAGTCATGCATTCATATGTGAGTGAGTGAGTGAGTGAGTGAGTGAGTGAGTGAGTGAGTGCTACCTCGAACAGTATTCCAGTTTACATCACCGTGTGTCTGCTTAATTTTGGAGTGAAGCCCAAGTGATGCGAGTCATAGAAGTCTACACATTGGCAAAACCAAGAGTATTGGTTTTGTGCTGACAATATTCATATGTAGGGTATATAAACATTGTAAGAGAACCCAATAGATGTCTTCTGTAAATCCAATATTTTATTCAGTCATGAGTTCGACAAAGACACGAGAGCTATGTTTTTTCCTCTTAAGTGCCGTTGAGCAATTCTGTTTTATCCCAGGCATACAGAAAGTGACATAAAGTCACAGCAGGCACACACTGGTCATACCAACAACCTCAGACGACGGCTGGAGCTTTTCCCAGCTTTTGATGAAGCTAGCACTGCCTCCATTATGTCCAAGAACTTCATATCCCCTGAATACAAACAGCTTTGATGATAAACTTTCATCTCTTGTTTATTGATTGAAAGAGGAAATATTTCTGAACCGAACAAATGTTAATCCACTGTTAAAACACCCGAGTTCGTAACATCTCCAAGGAAACACGACATACAATCCACGGAGATAAACAAAGTAATGAACTCTTTGCGTAAAGCCTTTTTAAGCGTTTTCCCTCAAATTCAAACGGAACAAATCAAAACAATTTATGTTTCATGAGGAGGTATCATCATTGAGTTGATGTTTAT
Organism: Haliotis cracherodii; assembly: GCF_022045235.1. Taxonomy (NCBI): domain Eukaryota; kingdom Metazoa; phylum Mollusca; class Gastropoda; order Lepetellida; family Haliotidae; genus Haliotis; species Haliotis cracherodii. The sequence goes on from NW_027266268.1 coordinate 24,855,410, forward strand.
TATTTGATAAAATTATTCATGGCAAACTCGTTCTTAAATTCCATCCATCATCTACTAATAGGGATGGGTTAAATGATCTAATAATGTGGACTTGGTTTGATAGGCAGTGAGGCTGAAGGACAAAAGTGGTTTAATCCTCACATATTAACTTTCACTTTGTATAATGACGAAAGATATTTGTTGCCTCTCTGATAGGAAACATCAAACGTTGGCTATATCTATAGAAGCTATAGTTAAACACCATAAAAGTTTGCACTTTGAAAATAAATCAAATTCAATTTAATCCTCAAGGGAGTCGAATCATTAAGACCATGGCAAAGATAATAATTTAATTTTCATTTATTACGTTTTTCTGTCTTTTATATCACTCACAACCACTCAATGATTAATGTCATTTTTATATCATAATGACCCTCATTATTTCGTGATAAAAGCAGGGGGAATTAAAACCACACATACCACAAACGTAATAAAAATAATATTTATGAAAAAAAAGGCATTTTTCGATATTTCCCTAATTTCATTTATCTTACATGCCCAGTTCTAGGTATGTGTGGGAGGACAAGATTACAAGTAACATAGAAGTGGAGTCTAGGACCACTTGGCACTTTATTTTTTCAGACCATTTTGGGGGGTTATGGGCTTTATAATAGTTAAATCATGTGTTCAATTCAAAAGTATGTTTGTTTTGTATGTTACCAGGTATATATGATGATTTTTATTAAACTTTGATTGGAGATCTTTCCCTTGGACAATGACACAAGTCATGAGGTGAGGTGAAATGGGGTTTAACGTCGCGTCCAAGATTATTGCACTTATATAGCAACGTGCATGTACGTGTGTGTGTTTGTGTGGCTGCTTGTACTAGTCCGGACTGATGCCGATTAATAGTGCTAGCTCACTGAGAAACCATGCCGCAGTTTAACATGAATACCCCACTCAGACACAGTATACTGACTCCGAGCCGACCAGTCCTTGTTTTAGCCCCTTAGTGCCGAGCGCCAGACAGGGTAACAACAAGTACCATCTTTTAACATCTTTTGGTATGATGCGGCCGGGGATCGAACCCCGGACCTTCCGCTCTCCGGGCGGACGCTCTACCACTAGACCATGGAGGCGGTAACAAGTCACAAACATTAGTACTGGTTATTACAATATTTCATTGTTGTTGTTGAAGCCTGGTTACCTCAAATCTCCACCCCAGACACTGTCAGCACTGTAGGTCTATTATTTCCAATTTCAAACTACAGACATCTACATAAAACATTACATTTTCAATGCAGGGGCGCTCGGGTAGCCTAGTGGTTAAAGCGTTCGTTTGTCATGCCAAAGACCCGGGTTCGATTCCTGACATGGGTACAATGTGTGAAGCCCATTTCTGGTGTCCCCCGCCGTGATATTGCTGGAATATTGCTAAAAGCGGCGTAAAACCATATTCACTCACTCACTCATTTTCAATGCCACCAAGTGCTATCAGTCAAGAAGTTTCAATCTTTAAAGGGACAGTGCGTCGATGGTTCTCTGTGTTTTGAAATCATGCATGACATAATTTCCGAATGTGACATTACATACCCGATTCAGTTCTCAAACCAAAAAATAGAGCTCCCAACAGTGAAGCCAAGCACTGTGCAGAGTAAACTTGCTTCACTCTTGTTTCTTGATAGGAGCAAATTGAAGATTGTGTGTTTTTCTTACGGCTGAGTTACAAAAATACTAATTGCCATTCTGATTAGAACTCAGAAATATTCCATCGATATGACAGCGGTCTGTAAATAATTGAGTCTGGACCAGACAATCCAGTGATTGACAACATGAGCATCGATCCACATAATTGGGACACGATGACATGCACCAACCAAGTCAGTGAGCCTGACCACCCCGATCCCGTTAGTCGCCTCTTACGACAAACATATCAATTACCTCTGATTCGCCTTGGTGAAGTAGATGCCTGTTTCGACTCCACTGGGGATTGGGTGGTCAGACTTGTTACAGGAGTGAGTGAGTTGGGTTTAACGCCGCTTTTAACAGTATTCCAGTTATATCACGGCATGTCAGCTTATTGTGGAAGGAAAGCCCGAAGTGATGCAGGTCTCAGATGTTTACCACTTCCATGAAACCCACGAGCACGGGTAGGGTGCTGACAAACCTAGAAACATAATCGGGGTGAACCGGGGTTTGAACCCACAATCATAGGTTTCTGGCGTGCCCAAGGGAAGCAACTCTGCACAGCAAATCGCGGCGCCTCAGACAACCGGGCCACCCGTGCCCCCACTTGTTACAGGAATGGTTGATAAAGCTTGAATAATGTAACTACGACGTAAAACAATGAACAAACAGTTCACTAGACATATGAAGTATAGCTAGCTTGAAATTCAGATTTCTGAAGTTAACTGGCATCAATGTTATGAAAATCAAAATTTGACATTAAATGATAACAAAAAATAAGTGGCAGTGGGGTAGCCTAGTTGTTAAAGTGTTCGCTCTTTACACCAAAGGCCAGGTTTGTTCCTGGGCTACAATCAGTGAAGCCCATTTCTGGTGTCCCCTGCTGTGATATTGCTGAAATATTGCTGAAACTGGCTCACTGTATGTGATAGATTATATGACTGTTCTATTCTTGCTTCACTGACATCCACAAAAAACAACAACTGATGGATAATATGTGAACGCTAGTTTGTATTAGACCACAATAAATCATTGTGTCACACTCAGCAATATTCCAGCTGTATGATGGTGGTCTGTAAATAATTGAGTCTGGACCAGACAATCCAGTGATTGATATCATGAGCATCTATCTACACAAATGGGATTCAATAAGAATTCTAACCTGGATCTTTATGGGTAAACTGAGATTTGCAGCAGACTTGGGGCTGACTACTGGCTGTAAGTGGTTACTTTATTATGCTGAAATGTCAAGCAGACAACAAGCATGTATCCCAGTCAACAAGCATATTTCCAAGACAACAAGCATATTTCCAGACAAGTATATTTTCCAGACAACAAGCATTTTTCCCAGACAACAAGCATATTTTCCTAACAAGCATTTTCTCCAGACAAGCATATTCCCGAGACAACAAGCATATTTTCCAGACAACAAGTATTTTCCCCAGACAAGCATTTTGACCAGACAACAAGTATATTTTCCAGTCAACAAGCATTTTCCCCAGACAACAAGTATATTTTCCAGTAAACAAGCATTTTCCCCAGACAACAAGTATATTTTCCAGACAACACAAATTTTCCCCAGACAACAAGCATATTTTCCAGACAAGCATATACCCTAGACAACAGGTATATTTTCCAAACAGGTATATTCCCCATGCAGACAAGCATTTTGACCAGACAATAAGTATATTTTCCAGACAAGAATTTTCCCCAGACAACAAGTATATTTCCCAGACAACAAGCATATTTTCAAGACAAGCATATACCCCAGACACATGGTATATTTTCCAGACAACAAGTATTATTGCCATCTGATTAAGTATACATGTCCCACTGATTGATTACTAAACCAGACTAATGAAGCCATGATTACAGGTACGTCATGGCCAGGATACAAGACAATGTAGAAGAAATAAGAGGAATGGAGAAGAGCAGGAACCATCTTGTATCAATTGAAAACTAATGATCTTGTAATTGTAATTATGCGAGTCTGTCCCCATCAATTAGGCTGTCCTTTCTGGAAGACAGCATGGTCAGGTTACACTCTCTAGGGTAGGACAAGTAGGGTACACCCAATAGGGGTGTTATTACTGGGGACCAACTAATGGGGGTGTGATTAATGGGTATAACTAATGGGATATGATTCATGGGGTATAATGACGGGGAATATAATCAACCTCAGTACGTGTTATTCCAGGAGAGCTCTTCTGTGGTGGGAAGCTTACAAGGTGAGGTGAGGTGAAATGAGGTTAAACGTCATGTACAACTTTTGGGTGCATCTGCATGTGCGTTTGCATGTGTATTTGCATGTGCCTGTGCTTGTGCATTTGCTTGTGCATGTTTATATGTGTGTACATGTGCTCGTACTAGTCTGTACTGCCCCGTGAAGATTCCGGCGTAGAATAGGTCTTCATCAACCAATGCTTGCTGTAAAAGCTGACAATGCTTGTTGATGCCATCGATCCAAATTGTGTGGATCGATGCTCATGATATCAATCACTGGATTGTCTGGTCCAGACTCGATTATTTTACAGACTGCCATCATATAGCTGGAATATTGCTGGGTGCGACGTTAAACAACAAACCAACCAACCAACTAGTCTGTACTGATGCCAGTTATATAGTAATAGCCCAGTGAGATAACATGCCACCCAAACATCTGGAAATCCTTTCTAATTGTAATCAACATGGTTATGTGTTCTCACCAGGCCCCACGCTTGTTCCCTGTGATTAAACAGGAACTGTCTACAAAAGGAATTCTGTCCAAATTCAACCATGGTTTTTGTCAAGAAATATGTCTGCCACAAGTTTACAAGATATTATTTCCCTGTGGTGATTCCAGGCTGGAACTGGTCCCCAGCAACCTACGCTGGTTGTAAGAGGAGACAAAATGGTGTTCAGGCTTGTCACCTGGTTGATGGTGTGCCATCATACCCCAACACTGGATCCGTTGCTCACAATATCAAGCAAAACCTTCAATGAAGCAAGTCTAGATTTTCCTCAGGTTCAGGTTCTGAATCTGCCATTTCACTGGGGCTCCTTTTCCATTTTTCATATTTATTTCTATCAAAATTATATATTTTCAGTGACTAAGCGGTAGTCAAGGAATATTGTTACAAGTGTCATAAAACCATACTCACTAACTCATACCAATTTCGGGTCATGTTATCATTGACTTCCATACAAAAGACCATATTATTCCTATTCTACTGTTGTCTGTGTATTTACTGAAGACTGAGCACAAACTCCAAATGTCACATACATTCAAAAATATATTTTCAAAAGAATCTTAAAATACAAACTTTGGTATTTTCTCAGAGTAATCACAGTAAACCGTCATAAGATACTTAAACTGCTGTCCGCAGACAATAGACTGCAATCATAGACGGTGGCCTGACATCAACCTTATTTACAACATCAGATCTATAAAGACAAACACTGTTAAACTTTTTATCTTAACATTCCAAAAATTGTCAAACAGCCTTTTTTCCAAAGTTGATTGTCATAGGCCCCAAGTTGAAATTTCCCAGATAATAACTGTTTTTTCACTATATCAGTATATCAAATTTTGGACCAAAAAACAATCCAACATCTTTTGAAACATTCGTGTTTGTCACGCTATGGATATAATTTAAGACAACATCTCATCTTGAGTTACACAAGCTAGACATGACTTTTGCCTTAAAAGAGAGAAATTGGGGTTTTATTGCCATGTTTGTCAGAGGATGTGATACATCACACTCGCTGCGAGAGAATCTCTGTCCAGTTTACATCAGATGTCTCCAACAATAAATAGTGATGGAAATAGACTGTCAATCAACATGTTGACCTTCATCCACCTTGTGAGGCTGACATGAAGTCACATAGACTATACTGCTACAGCATAACCTACAGCCATCTCCGTGTCATACAGCCTACAGCCATCTCTGTGTCCTACAGCCTACAGCCATCTCCGTAGAGTAGTGGAGAGAGCGTCTCCCTGGAGACTAGAATGGTAGTTCGACCCCCTGGTCGCATCATACCAAATGATATTAAAAAGACAATTTTCAGCAGATCTGGCATAGCGAACTTCTTGCAAGTTCAAAAATGTCATTTTATGTTTGTTTTAAAACTTATGTTAAATGTGAACCTTATTTGTCATTCTTAAATTCGCAAAATATGAAAACAACCCTCACGAGATTCAGACTGAGTTGTCATACTTTGGAAATTGAGAATGGACGTCATTATAAAATCCCGAGAGATTTAAGTTAATGCAAACTTTGTAAATTAGACTGTGTTGAAAGCGAGTACCACTTCCGGCTTATTTGTCCATCGTATGTCAAGATACGGCAACTATATCTCAAAGCAAAGTTCTATTGTCATCCTAACATTCATAAATTTAACATGCTTCTGTCATCACCAGATACATATATTATTACAAATCTAGCAAAATATCTATTTTATGCAAATGAAGTAAGAAATGCGAAACTGAAAGCTTAAAACCTGTCTGTACTCACCTTTTGTACACAAAGGCCTTTGGCCGATATGTATTGGAAATAAAATGAATGAATATTAAAAGATGGTACTCGTTGTTTCTCTGCTTGCAGCGTTAGATATTGACATTAGTCCTATAACCTTTGCGAAACTGCCCAATAGTTAAGGTATTATAACAACTAGTAGAAATATGCCCTTTTTAAGATTTTGCTAATTGTTATCGTTATAAGGACTTTTGGCCTAAAACTCTTGGTTTCTAATGCTGGCTTGGTGCTTTGAATTAAATGGAATAAACAAGGACTGGATGGCTTCGAGAGAGAGGGATCCATGTTAAACTGTGGCATGGTATCTCAGTGGGCTAGCACCATAAAACCAATTTAAGTCCGGACTAGTACAAGCAGGAACACACACACAGATACAAGTCGCAATAAAAGTGCAACAAGAGTTTGCCACTAATGTGGCTATATGCCCCGCCCCTGTTGCAGAATTTATGACATAATTAAATCTAAACAAACCCTAACCTTTTTTAACCAAGGTGGAACTTGTCATGGAAATTGTAAATAAAAGAAGAGTTTGGAACCTAAGTCCATCTTGTTGCCATGGAAACGTAAAAAATAAAAATTTCTAAAATTTCTAAATAGCATAAGGCACCAGTTCAGCATGTACCTGACAAACCTGCAAAGTTTCAGGAAAAAATATTGAATAGTTTCTGAGTTATGCTCCGGAAACGAAACGTGACTGACGGACGGATGGAAGGACGGAGCCCGTTTCTATATCCCCATTTCATCTCACCTCAGTGGGCTAGCACTATAAAACGGGCTGGACATGCACACACCAGCAACAGAAACTAACAGTTTTAGTCCACTAGTCCCAATAATGATAACATACAGCAAAACCCTTAAAAATGGCAAATTTCTACTCGTCCTTATGATACCTTAACTATTGGGCAGTTTGGCAAGGACAATAGGACTAGTGCCAATTTCTAACGCTGCACACACATAAATGCTGATCACTATGGTGATCCCCATTCCACCCCACTTTCACCTCATGTCCTGAAATCAGCGTATGTTATTGAGAACAATTTGCAACTTTCTTATCAGGCAAAATACGGACTGAGTATCTCATTTTTTATATTCAAGCTTAGAAGGTCAAAATGAAGCAATTAGGTCAACCAGGGCCACCAGAACCATTAGACACATCGTCCTAATGGTCTAATAGGTTTCTTTAGTTTCTAATTGCCTAATTAACTGAAATTGGATTTCTGTAACCCGCAGCTAACCTTTTCAGTAAGTTTGATCACCGACGAGGTGGGACGATGGTGGCTACTTATCCTTTCAGCCCCTACACTGTGTGCTGGAGTTGCAAATCAACACATGGTCATTAAGTAAAAATTGAAATATTTATATAACTGAGTCACAAACAATTTCATCCTCTGATAAAAAATAGAGCATTACTATTAACATGTATAATTTGTAATTCATTAGCATAGGGTAGTTTATCATAAGTATTAACCTTTAGGTACACTTCAAGGACTTGGCCTACATCATCAACCAGATTTGATTTCTATATTTGTTCAGGAAGTGATAGAGGGGACTCTGGACACTGGCGTAACACTGTGAAGGTGACCAGTACCAGACAGGACACAGCAGCCAGACAGTCTTTGACACAGACTGGACACAGTAGCCAGGCATCACCTTGACTGGACACAGTAGCCAGACAATCTTGACACAGACTGGACACAGTAGCCAGACACTCTTGACACAGGCTGGACACAGTAGCCAGACATTCTTGACACAGGCTGGACACAGTAGCCAGACAGTCTTGAACCAGACTGGACACAGTAGCCAGTCTTGAATCAGGCTTGACACAGAAGCCAGACAGTCTTGAACCAGACAGGACACAGTTGCCAGACATTCTTGACACAGGCTGGACACAGTAGCCAGACAGTCTTGAACCAGACTGGACACAGTAGCCAGGCATCACCCAGACCAGAAAGACACTGGCACCAGACAGTAGACACCAAGGCTAACACTGGCACCAGACAGTGGACACCCAGACTGACACTGGCACCAGACAGTAGACACCCAGACTGACACTGGCACCAGACAGTAGACACCCAGACTTCCACTGGCACCAGGCAGTAGACACCCAGAGTGACACTTGCACCAGAGAGTAGACACCCAGAATGACACTGGCACCGGACAGTAGACACCCAGACTGACACTGGCACCAGAAAGTAGACACCCAGACTGACACTGGCACCAGACAGTAGAGACCCAGACTGACACTGGCACCAGACAGTAGACACCCAAACTGACACTGGCACCAGACAGTAGACACCCAGACTTACACTGGCACCAGGCAGTAGACACCCAGACTTACACTGGCACCAGGCAGTAGACACCCAGACAGACACTGGCACCAGACAGTAGACACCCAGACTGAGACTGGCACCAGACAGTAGACACCCAGACTGACACTGGCACCAGACAGTAGACACCCAGACTTACACTGGCACCAGACAGTAGACACCAGACTGACACTGACACCAGACAGTAGACACCCAGACAGACACTGGCACTGGACAGTAGAGACCAAGACTGACACTAGCACCAGGCAGTAGACACCCAGACTGACACTGGCACCAGACAGTAGACACCAAGACTGACACTGGCACCAGACAGTAGACACCCAGACTGACACTGACACCAGACAGTAGACACCCTGACTGACACCAGCACCAGACAGTAGACACCCAGACTGACACTGGCACCAGACAGTAGACACCCAGAGTGACACTGGCACCAGACAGTGGACACCCAGAGTGACACTGGCACTGGACAGTAGGGACCAAGAGTGACACTGACACCAGACAGTAGACACCCAGACTGACACTGGCACCAGACAGTAGACACCCAGACTGACACTGGCACCAGATAGTGGACACCCAGACTGACACTGGCACCAGATAGTGGACACCCAGAATGACACTGGCACCAGATAGTGGACACCCAGAATGACACTGGCACCAGATAGTGGACACCCAGACTAACTTCTAATCTGTTTATTCAGTACATGAGTGGGCCAGCGGCCCATAGTACAATTCGGTTCACCAGACATGTATAAAAATACAACTGTGTACACCTAAATACACAACAGCAAGGCATTCATAGATAAAGAATATTACTTCTGCAAAAATGAATTCCTTAACTTAAAAGCGTGGTAAATATAACAACACTGGCACCAGACAGTAGACACCCAGACAGACACTGGCACCAGACAGTAGACACCCAGACTGACACTGGCACCAGACAGTGGACACCCAGACTGACACTGGCACCAGACAGTGGACACCCAGACTGACACTGACACCAGACAGTAGACACCCAGACTGACACTGGCACCAGACAGTAGACACCCAGAGTGACACTGGCACCAGACACTAGACACCCAGACTGACACTAGCACCAGATAGTGGACACCCAGACTGACACTGGCACCAGACAGTAGACACCCAGAGTGACACTGGCACCAGACACTAGACACCCAGACTGACACTAGCACCAGATAGTGGACACCCAGACTGACACTGGCACCAGATAGTAGACACCCAGAGTGACACTGGCACCAGACAGTAGACACCCAGACTGACACTGGCACCAGACAGTAGACACCCAGACTGACACTGGCACCAGACAGTAGACACCCAGACTTACACTGGCACCAGACAGTGGACTCCCAGACTTACACTGGCACCAGACAGTAGATACCCAGAGTGACACAGGCACCAGGGAGTGGAAAGCCAGCCAGGAGGACAGATCTTAATCCCCAGGCCAGTTTGAGCCAGGACAACACTGTCTACGGGAAGACACGGCGCTGGGAACACACTGCACAGACTCTAAAGGGCTCTGGTAGCAACATCACTCATCAACTATTTATATTAATGGAATCAACAGTCAGGGAGACAACTTCAGGCTATCAGACACCACGATCAAAGACAATATTAAGGTTTCCAACCACAACTGATTCACATTTCAAACTTTTGTTTAGTATAATGCACCAAATGTTACAGACAAGAATATCTCCTGTTTGAGAATAAAGTGGAATTAGTTACATTAATCATATTCAACAGACAGTCTGATATATGATACATATTATGCTCCAAACAGCAGTGGTATTAATCATATCATATTGACCTGCCCATAAACGTCCATTGAAAATGAACAACAACAATAATGGTTTCATATCCATTGCATCTAATGAATTGGGGCGGTAGGGTAGCCTAGTGGTTAAAGCGTTTGCTCTTCACGATGAAGACGCGGGTTTGATTCCCCACATGGGTACAATGTGTAAATCCTATTTCTGGTGTCCCCTGTCGTGATGTTGCTGGAATATTGCTAAAGGTGTCGTAAAACCATACTCACTCACTCTAAAGAATTGAATGACAAGTGGTTTGTACATACCACTTCTACCATATCTGTTAATCAAGTGAGACTACTTCAAGCAATCCTTAATGAAAGTGCTCAAACAATGCGTACTGTGGAATGACCCCTTCTTGAAACACTCACTTCTGCGAGACAGTCAACGGTGAGGTTTTACTCTATTAGTGAGTGAGTGAGTTTGGTTTTACGCCCCTTTTAGCAATATTCCAGCAATATCACGGCGGGGGACACCAGAAATGGGCTTCCCAGACTGACACTGGCACCAGATAGTGGACACCCAGAATGACACTGGCACCAGATAGTGGACACCCAGACTAACACTGGCACCAGACAGTGGACACCCAGACTGACACTGACACCAGACAGTAGACACCCAGACTGACACTGGCACCAGACAGTAGACACCCAGAGTGACACTGGCACCAGACACTAGACACCCAGACTGACACTAGCACCAGATAGTGGACACCCAGACTGACACTGGCACCAGATAGTAGACACCCAGAGTGACACTGGCACCAGACAGTAGACACCCAGACTGACACTGGCACCAGATAGTGGACACCCAGACTGACACTGGCACCAGATAGTGGACACCCAGACTGACACTGGCACCAGACAGTAGACACCCAGAGTGACACTGGCACCAGACACTAGACACCCAGACTGACACTAGCACCAGATAGTGGACACCCAGACTGACACTGGCACCAGATAGTAGACACCCAGAGTGACACTGGCACCAGACAGTAGACACCCAGACTGACACTGGCACCAGATAGTGGACACCCAGACTGACACTGGCACCAGATAGTGGACACCCAGACTGACACTGGCACCAGACAGTGAACACCCAGACTGACACCCATGTCGGGAATCGAACCCGGGTCTTCGACGTGACCAGCCAACGATTTAACCACTAGGCTACCCGACCGCCACTTACTCTATTAGAAACCGTATTCAAGATAATCCAGGTTTGATTATTTCCACAAATCAATCACGTCAACACAAGAGTCATCAAACAACGAGTCTGGAATTCTCTTACCTTGGTACCTTCGTGCCTTGACCCAGGCACATACAGCTCAATGAAATCGGTGACCATGGCACCAACGACCGGGTCCAGTTTCTCAATGCGACCGTAACGCTGAGACTGTAACTCCCATACTTTAGGAAACACTTAGGACAATATTAAGATCGCTCTGTGAAAGGGGTCCAAGCTGAAAGTTACGGCATGTTCTCGCACTCATCCTTCTCGTACAGTTAAAGTGCTACTTTCTTCATGACATATTTCTATAGTCAACAAAGAAATACTGTAAACGTTTATAACAAACACGCTTATAACGAACTGACCGCTATAACGAACTTATTTTTTTTTGTCCCGGCCAACTACTGTAGATATACTGTGTATATGCTAATATAACGTACTACGGTTATAACGAACTAAAAGTAGTGGTCCCATTTAGTTCGTAATAACCGTAGTTTACTGTAAGTGCAAGTAATTTCCCATCTAACAATTTTCATTTTTAATTGATTTGACCAATTTGATTGACGACATATTTTGCAGTGTATTTTGACTTGGCGCAATGAAAGGCGACAAATGATCTCTCAGTCAGGTATTTCTCTTGACGTAAATTCTTGCCAGAGAATGAGTGAGTGACAGACTGGTACTGTTGTCATACAAAAACAGAAGTTTGTATTCATTACGCGATTGTTGGAACCCATACTCGATTTTCAAGAATATCCTACTTCCCTTGTACATCGTACGCTGGATAATCGAGGGTGAGTTGGATCATATCTATACATTTTCAGTTTTATACTACGAATGGTTTCAAAGAATATGTTGGAAAAGCATTATCTCTAGAATCAAGACAGCCTCCGTGGTCTAGTAGTAGAGCGTCCGCCCGGAGAGCGGAAGGTCCGGGGTTCAATCCATGGCCGCGTCATACCAAAAGACGTTAAAAGATGGTACTTGTTATTACCCTGTCTGGCGCTCGGCATTGAGGGGCTGAAACAAGGACTGGTCGGCTCGGAGTCAGTATGCTGTGTCTGGGTGCGGTATTCATGTTAAACTGCGGCATGGTATCTCAGTGAGCTAGCGCTGTTAATCGGCATCAGTCCGGACTAGTACAAGCAGCCACACAAACACACACACGTACATGCACGTCGCTATATAAGTGCAATAATCTTGGACGCGACGTTAAACTCCATTTCACCTCACCTCACCTAGAATCAAGTCAATGATCATGAACATATTTGTTGTTTTTTAAATACAAAACCAATTGCTTAAACTACTTTTCTACATAATAATTGTAACTGTATCGTAGTTATTGAATACACGCGTCATAAAGATTATAAAGGAATCCATCGTGGTGTCTATGTTCAGTATCAGATGGTAATTCGGAACGCAATCTTCTTGACAACGCCGTGATCACACGTCAGCTGCGCGGACCTCTCATTTTGGGTTCGAAACAGACTTTACCAAATAATACTTATTGTCTGCAAGAACGTTGCCAACGGTCGTCGGTTTCACCAACCCGGTAAACATCTCGAACCTGAATTACGTGCCATGCCATGTTAACCCATGGACACTTAATTCTATACTTTGTGTCCATGGTTATTCTGACACGCCGTGATAGGATTGAAAATAATGTTCAAGGCGACGTTAAACCCCAAATCACTCACTCACAAACATTGCGGTTTCCGACGTTGACAATATACACGTTGATGATGAACAAAAGATTTCTCCTTGGCTTGTATGGTCGCCTACAGGCAGTTGCAATACGTAAAGAGAGGCGGTTTACTCCCTGATCACATTACTTTAGTGCATTTACGGAAACCTTACTTGTGTGAGCTCCATGTCTAATTTCAATCTACAGTGGTGCTGATTGATAACCCGTTGGCGTGCCACACGCTATGTAATACGTTGTTTTCCTTCAGAGAGGATTACTTGTACAAGCATAGAAGTTTGATATCTTTAAAGCGGGCGTTCGGTTTGTCATAGTCACATATCATGAGGCGCCAATATCGTTTACTGGCATTCACATCAAGGCAGTTGTATTTAATATTTTGCAAATTGTCGCTTTTGGGGCATTAACATCTGACGTTTACCGAGTTGATTAAACGAGTTCCCGGACCCGAATTGTTGGGAAACAGACCCTTGGTCTCAAAGGCTGAAAGTCTTCATTTATTACACACGTATCGCACGAAGGTGGCGCTGAGTACTGGAGTCACGCCAGCGTCGCGTGAAGCCCTTCGCGTTTTATTACAAACGACGTATTTTTGAATTATGAAGCCTTGAAGTTATGATCAGTTGGTGTTAGTAGTGTTCCGCTGATATAGTTTGGTGTATTCTATTGATCTCTGCGTCTGTTAATTATAACACACGCGGCTCAATTGTTGTGTCCCCTGGCATGGTATTGCTGGAATATTGCTAAAAGCGTCGTAAAACCATACCCTCTCACTCTCATCATGGGTAACCCGATTTTCGGTCTCCCATGCATCTGAGTTGCTATCAGTGCCTTTCATTGGTCGAAAGTCACAAATGATCCGGGGGCACGGGTGGCCCAGTCGTCTAAGGCGCCGCGATTCGCTGTGCAGAGTTGCGTCCCTTGGGCACGCCAGAAACCTATGATTGTGGGTTCGACTCCCGGTTCGCCCCGATTATGTTTCTAGGTTTGTCAGCACCGTGGATTGTGCTCGTGGGTTTCACCGAAGTTGTAAACGTCTGAGACCTGCATCACTGCGGGCTTTCCTCCCACATTAAGCTGACACGCCGTGATATAACTGGAATACTGTTAAAAGCGGCGCTTAACCCAACTCACTCACTCACTCACTCACTCACTTGCACAAAGTTTACGCGGTGTGGTTGGACGATTACTACCTCCATGCTTTCTTTCGTCGTTTTTCACATTTTTCCAGTATCAGAGAAATTATATAAGATAGACTCCCCGACAATAAGATAACATCTTTGCAGTAGTATTGTTAATTGTCACCGTCATTCTTTATCGTTCCATTTCGTCTTTTGTTGACTGAAATGACGTTGTTTGCAACATATATAACTGAGTATGTACATTGTATGTTTTCATAAACCGGAGGGGTCACGGGTGGCCCAGTGGCCTAAAGCGCCGCAATTCGCTATGCAGAGTTACGTCCCTTGGGCACGCCAGAAACCTATGAATTGTGGGTTTCTAATCATGATTCACCCCGTTTCTATTTCATACCGGTGCTGACCAAAGTGGTACGAGGGCTGGTCAAAAACTTCTTAGCCTGACTAACTTTCAACATAACAAAGTGAACTAGTCAATGTAGTAGTGAGTGAGTGAGTGAGTGAGTATGGTTTTACGCCGCTTTTAGCAATATTCCAGCAATATCACGGCGGGGGACACCAGAAATGGGCTTCACACACTGTACCCATGTCGGGAATCGAACCCGGGTCTTCGGCGTGACGAGCGAACGCTTTAACCACTAGGCTACCCGACCGCCCCTCAATGTAGTATATTGTTTGAGTAGTTCATTGCATGTGTCCCAGTTCGTCCCGATATAAGTTGGCCAGCACCATACCTGTACTCGTAGGTTTCCCCAAAGTGGGAAACGTCTGAGACCCGCATCACTTCGGACTTTCCTCTCACATTATCTGAAACGCCGTGATATGACTAAAATACTGTTAAAAGCGGCGTTAACCCCAACTCACTCACTCATAATCCGGGTTCAATTTTCGCCATATTCCTGTGTACAACACACTCTACTTTGGAACCACTGGTGCACCACGCCCATGCATAAGTTATTCAACTGAGGGTTACTGAAATACAATTTAAATGTAATGTGTACTTAAGTAAGTAGTACCGAACATTCTGCACGTGCATATCGACAAGGACGGGCGTTTCCCTTTAGCAAGGTAAGCGAGCAGCGCTGTTAAATGTTTATATTCGTGTTCCATGCCGTTAAGGAAACCGACAATAAGAAGTAATGTATAATGCCCCTCCCTACACACACATCTTTTCGTGCCTGGTTAACCCACAGACACAGAGGGCGTATGAGGAGATGGAAGTCGGCTGATCACAATATCAGCTGAAACAGACTTGGCCAATCACAAACTACCCTGCTCGTATGCTTTTTTTTATCAGAATATATAACAGCAGCTCAAATGTGAATACATTTGACCAATGTCGTATATAGAGCTTCCATACAAGTTTTTGCTAAGATTTGAATGGTGTATTTTATCCCGGTAAATACAATTTGCGTATTTCGTAGCTGCAAAAGTTGGTATTTACACTGTAGTAATGTCAATTTTGACTCTTCTGATAAGTTGCATAGATTTGTGTGGTGCCAATATCAAGTTTTTGCATGAGTCCGGTAGTGAATAGAGAGTCAATGAGATCTGTTGGCGAATTGGAACAGATGTGTTTTTAACAGTCTCTTCAATACGTTGTTGTCTTTGGCACTTTTGATGTGGTTGGTACTGTTCTTCAAAAGTGTTGGACAGGTCTTTGCAAAACATTGCTCACCAAACGATTTAGTTCTGGTTTGAGGAACAAGGTGGAGCTGATTGTTATGAGACCAAAGTGATGTCACTGGTAGATATGACACTGTATTAGCTCGTTGATGTAGTGTGGACCAATATCATGAATCTTGTGTGTGACTCAACCCGAAACAGGACTAGAATTTGTACTTTACTAAGAAAGTGTTATCCCAAATATAACTTTTCTTACATTGGACCACTTTCAAAATGGCATTGTGTGTTCATAGCTTTTGGCCATGGGAGCCAAACCGATGTACACTTGTCAGAGGGGTATACAAAGTATGTGATGTAGACTACCAGTTGTTGGAATTCCATTTTTGTGGAAGCATTGGTGGCTGAGTTGGTTAGATTGCTGACTGTGTGTGCTGGCGATTAGGCACCTCACTTTGACATAGTGGGTTCGAATCCTGTATGGGACCTGAAAAAGTACTTGAAAAAGTTTGCAACATTTGTTAAGTATTTTGAACTCAATGCGCTTTATAATTGGGAGCCAGTGTAGTCGCATGAGTGCAGGTATAATATGAACATGCTTTCTAGTAACCACTCTGGCGGCTTAGCTTTGAACAGACTGGATATGTGTGATCTGGTTGTAACAATGTAACAGACGGAACAATAGAGCACAGGAAGTGTGTTATAGTATTTATTCCATGTCATATAGATGGATATTCCTTACTCAAGCAGGGATTGTCTGAAACTTTTACCTCAATAACTGTGTTGCCAATTTTTAGGAATAAACTCTATTTTTTGTCCAGACTATTTGAATTTTATTAAGGTAATCGTAATATTGCCTTCAATAAAATACTGTAAAACTATGTATTAGAATCTGTATATTTTCCTCTATATTGTGCCTGTTATAAGTGAAATACAAGTCAAGTTCACAATGTGTGCAATGCTTTTTAATATGTTTTAAGGAAATATGTACTGGTCACACTGGAAATATGCGGTAGTCCGATCATGAAGTTCCGGCTTATAATTAATTTTTAGTAACCCATGCTTGTCGTAAGAAGCACTGATGGAAATGGGTTAGCCTCGCTTAATTGGTTGATGCCTGTCATCGTGTTCCAATTTTGTATATCGATGCTCATGATATCAATCACTATATTGTTTGGTCCAGACTTGATTATGTACAGACTGATGTCATATAGCTGGAATATTGCTGATTGTGGCGTTAAACAACAAACAAAAACACATCTATTGTACAGAATAGCAGTTCCAACTGTCTTAGCATAGGTTGTCCAGGTTCGCCCCCATTATGTTTCTAGGTTTGTCAGCACCATACCCTCGCTTGTGGGTTTCACCGAAGTGGTAAACGTCTGAGACCTGCATCACTTCGGGCTTTCCTCCCACATTAAGCTGACACGCCGTGATATAACTGGAATACTCACTCACCCAACTCACTCACTCACTCACTTAGCATAGGTTGTTTTGTGGCATGTGCCCCTTGAGTTTGATCCATGTCGTTCCCATTCTACGCTCTATGGAAGGACTGCATTTATGTATTTTAACAGAATGTAAACTTTGGTATTTCGAGCAATTAACTGAAAAGTACCGCTGTTGTTTTTTGTCTTGATTGGTGGAATGTGTTCAGTATATGTGAGGTAATTACCTGCCCTGAGAAATGGGAAATGGTTTTGACAGAATTTGACTACCCCTGATTGTTCTCAGGTCTACTATAATAAATTATTGATGTTAGATTGATGTTGATCATTATTGCATGGACTCATTCCAAATGGCCCTGAGGAATTCTTTTGGAATTAGAGCTGTCATGAAAAGGTTAAAGGTCAAGGTCACAGGATAAAACAGTTACTTGAGTTCGTTATAACCGTAGTTCATTGTATATTGATATTTTGTGATACTTTTGAGTCTATTTGTCGGTAGTCACATATCCAGTCAGATACCCTGATATTGATTTCTGTGGGGTAAGATGAAAATAAACAGGATGATCACCATAAAACATTACCGGTTCAAGGGGTCCTAAAAATAATTGATGGTTATTATATGGTTAAAAATTGATCGCATTGCCGTGATTTTCGTGATAACAAACCTCTTCGTCAAATTTTGAATCCTTGGGGAGGGTCATAAATATAACTGACAAGTACTTGGTGAGGTCATCTTTTTTGTGCACCCATCGATGACAAGTCTTTCACAACTGCGACCTTTGGCTATGAGGCACCGCTTTGTTTAGTAATTCGTTTAAAACATTCAGGCCTCATTAAAGCTTTCAAACATTTTAATGTTTGACATGTGAAGGAAATTTCCAAATTGATGTTCAATACGAATACTTATTTTGATTTGCACAATATGTTTCCATGTTTTTTCAGGTGAACAGTTGTTTGTTTGTTTGTTGTTTAATGAGAGACTCAGCAATATTCCAGCTATATGACTGCGGTCTGTAAATAATCAAGTCTGGACAAGACAATCCAGTGATTGACATCACACGCATTGATCCACGCAATTGGGATCGATGAAGCGAGCCTGACCACCCGATCCTGTTAGTTGCCTCTTATGGCAACCATAGTCTTTTACGGCAAGCATAGGTTGCTGAAGACCTATTCTCACACGGATTATCATGTGTAGATTGACAGTTGACTTGCCTTTGCATGTGTTTGTGACAGGTGCAATCATTGGGTCAGGGTATTCTCACCTTTTTGCGAACACTAACCCTACTGTGATTTAGCTGTAATTTTCCTGTGAAAATGATCAGTCAACTGAAAGTGTTAAGACATGAACTTTTATATTTGCATATTTATCCATTGGCTTTGTCCTGCTGGGAAACCTACCCATTATATGACAAAATACAGTCGTGATATTGTGCAAGATTTTCTGAGGCCTTGAATGTTGTAACCCTGGTCAAACAACTTTTGAAAATCATGGAAAATTATTTAAATCTCATCAATTCAACTTAGCTGTGGTGATTATTCACATGTTAATAAGTGTTTGTTTCTTGGTGCACAGACTCATTTAGTTGGGAGTCTGCTGTTGAAGGATGAAAAAGAAAATGAGATTCCAAGCAGTATTTAACAAGTTACGTGTTATGTTTTATTCATCAGACACAAATATATGCAAACAGACACAAACGCTATTCCTTTAGACTTCAAGGGGTGGGGAAATAAAAACGTTTCTCCTGGTCCTCGGAGCAGTGATCTGGCTAAATCTTCTTATCCACAAGAATGGAATGCTACTTGCCTGGAATAATATGTTTGGGCTTTTAGATGGCAAGGCCAGCTGTGTTTGGACTTTCGGTACCAAATGCTATTCTGATAAAAAAAAAAATCACAAATTTTTTCAAGAAATTGCACATCTTGACTAACACTGATCAATCTTGTGACTACTGCACAGAAATAACCAATTTTTCTGAAATGCTTATTATTCACAGTCGCCTCGGGCCTGGCTGCTGTGACCTTAACACAGATCAGTATAGTAGACATGTTTGTGGTTACCATATCTTTTTTTCCTGTGGACGTCACACTGAAGATGCTTCACATTTCTTTTTTGTGTGTACAAGTTACTGTATTCTTCGAAACGAAAGATTTTTTCTGACTTGGTTACTCTTTACAATCTGTGTTATACGAACATTTATAAGGGTGAACTTGGACCTATATCACCGGTTATGTAGGTCCAGGGGAAGATCCAATCAAAATACTGGATTGTATTCAAAACTTCACTAAAAAACTCTTTACTCTTTACAAACTGTGTTATACGAACATTTATAAGGGTGATCTTGGACCTGTATCACCAGTTATTTAGGTCCAGGGGAAGATCCAATCAAAATACTGGATTGTATTCAAAACTTCACTAAAAAACTCTTTACTCTTTTCAAACAGTGTTATACGAACATTTATAAGGGTGATCATGGACCTATATCACCGGTTATGTAGGTCCAGGGGAAGATCTAATCAAAATACTGGATTGTATCATAAACTTCACTAATAAACTCTTTACTTTTTACAAACAGTTTTATACGAATATTTATAATGGTGATCATGGACCTATATCACTGGTTATGTAGGTCCAGGGGAAGATCCAATCAAAATACTGGATTGTATTCAAAACTTCACTAAATAACTCTTAAATCTTTACAAACGGTGTTATACGAACATTTATAAGGGTGATTATGGACCTATATCACTGGTTATGTAGGTCCATGGGAAGATCCAATCAAAATATTGGATTGTATTCAAAACTTCACTAAAAACTCTTTACTCTTTTCAAACAGTTTTATACGAACATTTATAAGGGTGATCATGGACCTATATCACCAGTTATGTAGGTCCAGGGGAAGATCCAATAAAAATACTGGATTGTATTCAAAACTTCATTGAAAAAACTGTCCGATTTTCAATTGAGTAAATGAATTGTTTCATGCAAACTGCAAATACATTCATCATATATACCCACCTAGCTCGGCATGTGTAATTTATTTGTTACATTTAACCTTCACTGATGTATTAATTGTATCATGCCTTATGTGCCATAGGGTGGTATTAACTTAGGCAATTCACTTGTTTACCCATCCATTTTCATATTTTTGTGAAAATAAATGAATAATAAAAGTGGATGTTAATATTAAGTACAATAATAGTGTTATAAGTAAGTCTATATGTATTATTTTTAAGATAAATGGAACGATAAACTGAAGAGAGACACGTGGACTACATTTATAAGAAACACGCTTATAACGAACTGACCGATATAACGAACATATTTTTTAGAAGTGGGCATTTGTTGTATTTATGTTGTATATATGCCTATAACATTATTACGAACTAAAATTAGAGGTCACTTTGAGTTTGTTTTAACCGTATTTTACTGTATTGCTCATCTACAATGTAATAGAAACATCATTATATTTATCATACGTTCTACAAGTTGTTGAGTAAATTAGAAAATACAACTTTATAGATGACAATGTATTGATGTAGATTCTTACACCGTTACGATGCTGGTACCAGACAATGGTGTGAGAATCAACATCGAAAAGTTGTAGATGCAATAAGCCAAAACTTGTTAACTGTGACGTTGTATCGTCTCTCATGTGAATATAGTTTTCTTGTACCAGATAGGAAGGAAGTGAACAGGAAGTAGTGAGTACAATACCATCCCACTTGATCAATTTCCAACATTTCATAGATTACAGCTTCACAATGGAACTTAGCGTTGACTGATCAGAGAGCAGCATGCTTCCACATAGAGATGGAGGATTAATATTGCCTAATCATTATGTTTCCAACAATTGAGAACAATTAAAAAGCACTCCATCTCTTGTCAGAGGGATGTTATCATGTATAAAACGTGGTAGAAGCAGGGCTACTAGCTATGAGGATTATCCACGTCAAACCGCCATTGTTTGGCTGTCAGTTGTGTTCCAAGCATGGCAAGGCGCTGTGAAGCTGTCAATGACAAAATTCGGGTATATTGGATTTTAGATGAGAACAATCGTTAAGTGTTCGGCTTGTGTAATTCATTGACAAGCCAATCAGGGCTTGAGAACTAATCAATGTGATATGACAGTAATTATAAACCCTAATTGTTCAACTGTCACCTTCGACTAAACCTCCATTGTTCTAATATTGATGCTGTTGTCCTTTGATGTCTTACTGAGGTATTACAAACAATGCACAAACATTCTGGTTATAAGATGCGGTGTCATTTAGTTATAAGATGCGTCACCATTGTGTTTTATTGAAGGTTGTATAGATGTCCTTGTGTGAAAAGCCCGAAATTGCTTGTCTAGACATGGTGAACATTTATTATATTCTTGTCTTGTTGATTAACTTACTTCTTATTGGATCGTCCTTCAAACACTGTATATGATTTCGTTTTGTTTGTTGGTTGTTTAATGCACTATTCCAGCTATGAACCAGTGTAATATTTAAGTTCAAAATGAGTTTCTTAGCAACTCAAAGAAAAGGGCAAGAACTTTTTGAAAAAATTGACATTAACTTAGGAATAAATAAATATATAATGTGAATTAAGGGTTCAAGGTTTATTAATTTTATTAAAGTGAATGTCATATGTTTATGGATGCATATTTTTTAAATATTTGGCATTATTTCGATAACATGATTAATAATAGATTTAACTAAATAGAATCGCAATGAAATGTATTGATTGCTGACTCTGAATGGACTAATTTGTTCAACATACTTTCCATTCATTATTCATATTGATGCAAATTCCTTTTTCTGATCAAACACTAACTTGGATTATTATTTTTGAAATGATTATTCTGTGAATGGTTTGTTCCAAGTAACTAAACCACTTTGAAAGAGTTATTTCCCTTACATTGTTGATGTGCAGTGGGGATCATGCAGTTATAATGCATGTGCATGCAACGATGATGTATGACCAGAGCTCCAGATAAGCTGCATATCTGCGTAAAATAAGCATCAGAAATGCAGAAATATGCAGTATAATAATATCCAAGCGTATCAAATACGCAACGAACATTACAGATACGCTACAAAAATAAAACTTGTGCGTATCATCAAAATATTGTGAAGTAACCCTGCGTATTCGATTGGCAAATCAGCAACTTATTTTGAAATTATAAACGGGCATTCCGTCAACCTTGCCAAACTCCAGGATGACAGTTACATCATGATCATTTGCCATCACACTTTCTTATGGAAGTATCGTGGTATTTTTGAGTCCTATAAAATTCTCGAACCCACACAACACCAGTTTGCAGGGACTAGATGAATAGTGTTTTTAAATATTTAACTTAAATACCCACATGTGTAAAAACTAGTGGGTAACAGAAATTTGAATACCCAGAGAGAATTACTGATACCCAGTGATTTTAAAATGCATGGGTAAAATACCCACAACACCTAACGCTTATCTGGAGCTCTGATGATTGATCCCAGTGCTTGAGAGATATCGCAGCTATTCTACTCCAAAGATGTTTAAGAACACCTAATTCTTTTTTAATGCAATAGTTAATCTGTTATGCCCCGAAAAGAACATAAACTTATTGCTATAGTTAATCTGTCTTGCCATAAAAAAACCAACTATATTAAAATGAAAGAATCGTGCGTTCTTTAACTACCTTTGAGTAGTACATATGAAACCTGAAATTGTCTGCACTGGTATGAAAAGTATTCGGAAAATGTTTTTCATGAGTTTAAAAGGTTGTTAAAAAAATCACACATTGTGGTTTTGTTTACTTCTAAAAAATCTCCTAATGTTTTTATGTTGTGCTTGAATCATGTTGCAGTGAGTATAGGTTGGATTTTGTTTCTGCAGTGAACCCAATTATTTTCATCAGAATTGTATATAAATACATGTTCATATTTAATGCTGTCTTGAGGGAATAGAGGGCACGGGTGGCCGAGTCGTCTAAGGTGCCCCGATTCGCTATGCAGAGTTGCGTCCCTTGGTTGCGCCAGAAACCTTGTGGGTTCGAATCCCGGTTCGCCCCGATTATGTTTCTAGGTTTGTCAGCACCATACCCGTGCTCGTGGGTTTCACCGAAGTGGTAAACGTCTGAGACTTGCATCACTTCGAGCTTTCCTCCCAAATTAAGCTGACACGCTGTGATATAACTGGAATACTGTTAAAAGCAGCGTTAAAACCCAACTCACTCTCTCACTTGAGGGAAAGATTATCAACCTATGTTAAACACACCCAAATGAACCACAACATGGCTGAAAGAAAAACGTCTAAAAGCCTGTCATGATATAATTCTACAATGCTATATATGGTATCCGTCCAATTCTCATAATTCAGCTTGCAGAAGATATTTCTTCCTAATCAGACCGTGAGTACTTTAGCTTTGAAAATAAGAAACTGGTTTAGAAACTGAACAGTAGGCCTTCACTAACTCTGCAATGGATTTTGTATACGTGGGGTCGGTGAGATGAAATTACTGCACTTGTATAGTGATGTGCATGCAAGGCTGCTTGTACCAGCTGAACCAATGCCAATTTTATAGTGCTGACCAATTGAGATACCATGCCGCAGTTTAACATGAATACTCCACTGAAACACAGTATACTGACTCTGAGCCAACCAGTACTTGTTTTAGCCCGTTAATGCCGAGCCCCAGGCAGGGTAACAACAAGTACCCTCTTTTAACATGTTTTGGTATGACATGCCTGGGGGTCGAAACCCTGACCTTTCATTCTCCGGGCGAACATTCTAAGACTAGAACACGGGGCGGTCAGATTTCATGTAACGTGATTGGCCTAATTAATGACTCATAACGTCTACCACCCACCAATCACTGTGATACATAAATGTGAATCCCACCCCTATCAAGCCATTATATTGTACAGAAGTTGTTGTCATAAATAATTAAAAGCAATTGAATTTGTTTGATCAATATTTTAGTTTTCTCGTACAATAACATTATACAGTAAACTACACTTACAACAAACACATAGGAACACAAATTTTAGTTCGTAAAAACCCTAGTTGGTTATAAGCATACTCGTCACCCAAAGACTTGGGTTTGATTCCACACATAGGTACAATAAGTGAAGCCCTTCTCTTGTGTCCCCCGCCATAATATTGTTAAAAGCTGCATAAAACAACACTCACTCACTCATTATAAGCATACATACAGCATATATACAGCAAAAGGCCAGGACCAAAAACTGTTATATCTGTCGGGTAGTTATAAGTGAGTTCGTTTTGAACGTAGTTCACTGTATTTGTCAACAGTTTATGCATGAACAATTTGATAGTGTCTCAGCATGATGTTCAGGTAGTACCCTCCAGTGATGCTAACTCAGCAGGTGCCCCTTGAGCCCCGACCTGCTTACACACCCAGGTTGCTAGTTATATCAATTACAGTATGTGTCATGTTGTATTGTATTCCCCTGAAACTTCAGCATGATGTTCAGATACTACCTTCCACTGATGCTTTCTCAGCAGGTGCCCCTTTTGCCCTGAATTACTTACACACCCAGGTTGCTAGTTATATCAATTAAGGTATGTGTCATGTTGTATTGTATTCCCCTGTCTGAAAGTTAACGAACAAAATCCTCTTGCACCAGTCTATCCTTGATTTCTGGTCCTAAGTCCTTTATTTGAATACATAGATGTTTGTCTGTTGGTTAGCGCCGCACTCAGCAATATTCCAGTGGTCTGGACCAGACAATCCTATGAGTGACATCATGAGCATCGATGTACTCAATCGGATGCAATGACATATATTATTATTAAGTTATTTCTAAATACTTATCTGGTTATTTTCTTTACCAAACACCATGCCAACCATTTATTGTACCTTGCTGATTTTTAATGTTTTTTTTCCCAAAACCTTGTTGATATATAGTTAAAAACTGCTTATTCAGCATAACAGTTTAAGTCACTTATTCATACTCATACATCACCGTGATTAGCAACAAGATTGCTAATGCTGCGTTAAGCAATATTTACTCACTCGTACCCATATACAAGTTTACATGCATGTCCTGTGTCTCTGGCTAAGTTTTAAGGCTGACAGCCTGGTCACGTAAATGTAACGGCTATACATGAATCCATCATGCGGCAATGAAAGAAGTGACGTCGTTGACGTCATTTACGTCCTTGTCTGTCTGGTTGTGGAGGACCTTCCTGTATTTCTGATTATCAAGTCACTGTAATTCTTCTCAAAAGTCCTCCTACTCCTCCAGTTCCTCAGACGAGGGATGTAGTTATGTGTGAAATTTGATGTTTTATGGAAATCACCTTCTTTGCAATTTTGCTCTGACCTTTTTCGTTTTATTTCCTGATCCTAGGAAACACCGTTCAGACTTTACTAACTCTGGCTAGACGCAATCTCGGAATAGCCTCAGTTTTGTCTTTCCTGGGGAGCAGACGTGTAGCTCTCTATTGAGTGGGGATGGGGATGTCACTGAGAGTAAATACACCATTATCCGTCAGTGATTGTCGACGGGTGACAAAATGCCACTTGGTCATTTGTTCCGAGATAGACATTATTATCAACAACTCACACTCACCGGAACAGGCCAAATTACTCATAACACTCTGTTCTACACTATCAAATGATGAAAGGTTCTACAGGGTACCAGTGTTTCATAAAATGCAACAGTATATTTCCTCGTTTACTTCCCTGTAGGGTGTATACGTCAGATTCACAGGCTTTAAGAACATTTATCCTATGAGCTGTTAATTAGTTGCTATGGTTACATTAGAGTACAAAGATTGATGTTAATTTACATGGTGTGGATAGATGTGACAAGAATCCCATTTTGACATTAAAGAAATTAGTGAGCGTATAAAGTCTGTCTGGGCTACTTGGTTAGCTGAAATGGTAAAGTTCACCTGATTATTGATCACTGGTTTGTCTGGTCAAGGGTCAGTTGTTATAAGGCTGCAATATCACAACATTCTCAAACTCCTACCACTCCTCACTCACTCACTCACTCACTCACTCTCTCTCACAATCACTCACTCACTCACTCACTCCAAGAGATGTCTAGTTTGAAGTTTGAAAGACATTACATGTTTTCATATGAATTTAACAGATTTTACGAGATAATTGTAAAAATGTTAGGCTTTACCAATTAGTGCTATCAGATCACTCCACAGAAGAACAAGGAGACATCTAAGGAAGGTGAACAATCTGATGAAATTATCTGGGAACAAGCTGGCCTGTATAAACCCAAGTCCCACAGAGGCTCCTTGAGGTCACTTTTTAACCATCCACAGATTGTAACTCTGACTGTTTTAATGTAAATGCAACTATGTTTTTTATGATCTAATTTGGGAATTCTTTTCGAAATAATGCAGGTTTTGATGGTAAGAAGTTCTTTTCTCATCACAGGGCAATACATTTCAAAAGCTTGACTTTAGGGCTGTTTTTTTCTAATGATGCAGAAAGTCGTGAATGATATGAATGAATGATGGGTTTTTTTTTACACGATAATCAGCAATATTCCGGCTGCATCACTCTGGTTTGTAAATAATCAAGTCTCGGCTAGCAAACAGCATCGTTTTTGTCAGTATCCAATGACACTGCAGTGGGCCAGGTTGCACATTGTAACCACCAGTGTATTGCCTGGCTGGGGATGTCACTCGGATCTTGGTCAAATACCATCCGAAATCCTAGTGAAACTCCAACCTATAATAGTGAAATCCCATCCCAGTCAATCCCAGTTGAATCTCAACCTCATCACTCCTAATCCCAGTGAAATGTTATCTCTTATCTCACCCAATGCCACAGAATCCTACACAATCAGAGTATATCTGATTATATCTGATTCCTCCCCCAACCCCAGTTAATTCCCATCCTTCATCCAACCCTGCCCAAGTTAAATCCCATCCTTTATCCAACCTTACACAGATAAATCCCATCTTTTATCTAGTCCTGCCCCAGTTGAACCACATCCTTTATACAACCCTACCCCAGTTAAATCCCATCCTTTATCCAACCCTACCCCAGTTGAATCCCATCCTTTATCCAACCCTACCCCAGTTAAATCCCATCCTTTATCCAATCCTGCCCCTGTTAAATCCCATTCTTATAAAACCCTGCCCCAGTTAAATCCCATCCTTTATCCAACCCTACCCCAGTTGAATCCCATCCTTTATCCAACCCTGCCCAAGTTCAATCTCATCCTTTATCCAACCCTACCTCAGTTAACTCCCATTTTTATCAATCTCTGCCCCAATTGAATCCGATCCTTTATCCAACCCTGCCCCAGTTCAATCCCATCCTTTATCCAACTCACCCCAGTTAACTCCCATTTTTATCCAACCCTACATAGTTAAATTCAATCTTGTATCCAATCCTGCCACAATTAAATCCCATCCTTTATCCAGCCCTGCCCTCCGTTAAATCCCATCCTTTATCCAACCCTGCCCTCCGTTAAATCCCATCCTTTATCCAACCCTGCCCAAGTTCAATCCCATCCTTTATCCAACCCTACCTCAGTTAACTCCCATTTTTATCAAACCCTGCCCCAATTGAATCCCATCCCTTATCCAACCCTGCCCTTTGCTAAATCCCATCCTTTATCCAACCCTGCCCCAGTTCAATCCCATCCTTTATCCAACTCACCCCAGTTAACTCCCATTTTTATCCAACCCTACATAGTTAAATTCAATCTTGTATCCAAACCTGCCTCTGTTAAATCCCATCCTTTATCTAACCCAGCCCCAGTTAAATCCGACCTATGAAGATCTGGGGTATATTAGGTCTTCAGCAACCCATACTTGTCGTGAAAGGCCACTATTCTTGTCGTAAGAGGTGACTAATAGGATCGAGTGGTTGATTCATGTCATCGTATCCCAATTTTGTGGATCGATGCTCATGATGTCAATCACTGGATTTTCTTGTCCAGACTCGATTATTTACGGACTGCCATCATATGTATAGCTGGAATATTACAGGTGTGAGGCATTAAACAAACAGTTAAATCCCATCCTTTATCCAACCCTGCCCCAGTTAAATCTGACCCGTGAAGATCTGGGGTATATTAGGTCTTCAGCAACCCATACTTGTCGTAAAAGGCGACTATTTTTCTAGACTGCCTGCGTGGTGTAGTGGATAGAGTGCCTAACAACACTAAATGTGCCTAAGACACTAAATGAAACTACTTGTTGTTACCCTGGCTCGTACTCATCATTTAGGGGATAAGACGGGGATTGGTCATTTCTGAGTCACAGTACTGTGTCTGAGTTGGTATTACATGTTAAACCTCATTCCACCTGACCTCACCACTCTTATACTTCTATTGGCCCACAGGACTAGGGCAATAAATAGGAATAATGCACTTACTGAAAACTACCTTCACAAATGTATTGGTTAAATTTACAGCTGACTGACAATACTCGCAGACCAGATTTTTATTTCAACACTTGATAGTCTCAAGAGCTTTTCATTTCTTTTTTGATTACATTCAAATTATAATACCTAGACTTGATATAATGATATCGTTACAACATTTTCAACAATGCATATTAGCGCCAATCATATGTCTGACATCTAATGCTTTGTGCTTTGGGGAAGGTGTATTCAAACGTGGCCATTTTCCTAGATCCTATTTCCTACCAGACATATTGGCTAGTGTCTGTTTGCTATGAATGTCAAGCATCTTATCTTTATTAACTGTTGTCAAATTGAACACAATTTCATACAAATCTGAAACCCGAAAAATGAGTTGGATATTAAACACACTGGAATTTGTCGCTGTCTTGCTAACAACTGTCGGTGATTGTGTCTGCTGTGTAATGAAACCGTACATTAGGTAGAGTCGAGAATAAGACATGATGATCTACTTAAAGCTACAAGACTGAAATAAAACTGCTGCACAAAGATTTGTTAATATCATCGTACATCACGATAATCCGAGTCGGGCTTTGTGTAACATGAGTTGTGTGTCACAAGGCTTGGGGAATGATTCTGTACTCATTTGTCTGTTACAATGTTGCCATTTAAGATTATTGGAGGATATTTTATTGAATTTAAAATTTCTTTTTTGTGAACTGTAGCTAAAGATTTTTACAGTATCAAGACAGGTTTGTTTGTTTGTTGTTTAACGACACAATCAGCAGATTTTTAGCTATTTGATGGAAGTCTGTAAATAATCGAGTCTGGAAGAGGCAATCCAGTGATTGACATCATGAGCATAGATCAACGCAATTGGTATATGATGACATGCATCATGAACCAAGTCTGTGTGCCTGACCACGTGATCCAGTTAATTGCCTCTTATGACAAGCTTTGTCGCCTCTATAAGACAAGAATTGGTTGCTGAGACTGAATTCTAACTTGGATCTTAATTCAGGGATATATATAGAGCAAATCTTCTTAGGTGCCAGTGCGTGTCAGTTTTGGGAATGTAACAATGTACCCATGTAACAATGTGACCGTGTAACAATGTGCCCATATAACAATGTAACCATATAACAATGTGACAGTGTAACAATGTGCCCATATAACAATGTGCCTATGTAACAATGTAACCATATAACAATGTGACAGTGTAACAATGTAACAATGTGCCCATGTAACAATGTGACAGTGTAACAATGTAACAGAGAAGGCCTCACAAACTCTTTCATGGTTTTAGAAATCGAAATAATTGTAATGTCAGAAATATTTTTAACTTTCTTATGCAGTAAAGGGGTAGACACCATTTGTCATAACCAACTTGTCCAGAAGTCATTTTGGACAAGTAGTATATGGACGTAAGAGGTGACCAACGGGAAGAGGTGGTTAAGTTCGCTGACTTGAATGATGCATGTCATGGTGGTGTAGATTGATGCTCATGTCAATCCATGGATTGTCATGGCCAGACTTGATTATTTATAGACTGCCATGATAACACTGGAATATTGCTTAGTGTGGCGTTATGCAACACACATGGAAAAACATCTTATCCCTTTAGATTCCCTCTTGTCAGGGACTAACAGACTTTATCTAACCCTGCAGTAGTGTCCATTGTAATTTCGTATGATGACGAGCTAGAGCCAATAAGATAAATCCCATGATAATCTCACCAAAATACTGTATTTTTCTAAAGAATATTACAAACAAAAATTTAACTTTGAATAATTAATCATTTCACTTTTAAAACATTTATTAATGAAAACTCATTTTGTATTGTAAGCGTATTCGTGTGAAAGTATTGCGTGACAAGATGTCCATATTTTGTCTGTTGTGCGATTATCGTCGGACACTTAACGTGGGATGCTGAAATATGTGCCAACTCTGAAGCTGGTGGGGAGTCTTGAGCGCCACTGCAAATATCATAGGTGCTGAAATATTGGCATAGCTATAGTGAATAATTGGATTTGGAGGAAGAACTGAATTAAGGAACAAGAGCTATGTGATCACATTGGGAACATATTCCGAGATGAAAAGATGACTTTCTTTGTGCTATGATATATTAAGGCTCCTGCCTTGGCCACTCACATTAATTTGGGGAATAAATTTGATAACATTACAATATGTTTGCATCAGAAATGAATATGTCATAATATTTTACTTTTCAGACAGAATTCTTTTCTGTCTGGAAGCATCTGTATTGTACTGAAAAACTATTGGAATCTTTTGAAACTATAGATACTTTGAGGGCAGGAATAGCTGGGGTCTGGGTTCTCTTGGTGGTTAGACCATCATGCAGCCACAAATATCATTACTGCTGGAATATTAGACGAACACTTTGTCAGCTTGATGGAAACAAGCAGCTACATATGAATTGAAGAGCAGCTGCTGTGAGATAGGAGATTCTGAACCTAGGGGAAATCTAGACTTGCTTTATTTTGGGCTATAGACAGACTAGGAATATCATTAGCCCTGTTTCATGACAAGCCATGGAATGTCGTTAGTCCTGGGATGACCCAGCACCTATAATGTTGTTACCTTTAGGATATCCCAGCAACTATAATGTCATTAGTCCTGGGATGTCACAACACCTGGAATGTCATTAGTCCTGGGATATCCCAGCACCTATAATGTCGTTACTTTTAGGATATCCCAGCAACTATAATGTCATTAGTCCTGGGATGTCACAACACCTGGAATGTCATTAGTCCTGGGATGTCACAACACCTGGAATGTCATTAGTCCTGGGATGTCACAGCACCTAGAATGTCGTTAGTCCTTGGATGTTACAACACCTGGAATGTCGTTAGTCCTGGGATATCCCAGCACCTATAATGTGGTTAGTCCTGGGATGTCACAACACCTGGAATGTCATTAGTTTTTTGGATATCCCAGCACCTGTAATGTTGTTTGTCCTGGGATATCCCAACACCTGGAATGTCATTAGTTTTGGGATATCCCAGCACCTATAATGTTGTTAGTCCTGGGATATCCCAGCACCTATAATGTCGTTAGTCCTGGGATGTACAAACACCTGGAATGTCATTATTCCTGGGATATCCCAGCACCTATAATGTCGTTAGTCTTGGGATATCACAACACCTGGAATGTCATTAGTCCTGGGATATCCCAGCACCTATAATGTCGTTAGTCCTGGGATATCACAACACCTGGAATGTCATAAGTCCTGGGATATCCCAGCACCTATAATGTCGTTAGTCCTGGGATGTCACAACACCTGGAATGTCATTAGTCCTGGAATATCTATCACAAGACACAGAATGTCATAATGTCTTAGTTTTAAAGTTTCCCATGTATGTCAATTGGAACCACATGGAAAGAAATGTATTTTCCTCTTTAGTTTGTCAGTATTTACATTTTTTCTGTTCTTACATAATTGTGCATATCAACGAGGTCTGCTTTGAGATGATTTTGCTGAACATGAAATTCCTGTTGATAGATATTATTTGAATGTGAATTATGTGTCAGCGTCATTGATTTTTCATATCCATTTTAATGTAAAATGTTGTACTTATTTGGAACATCTGGCTGCTTGTGTTTTTCTTTTTCCTTCATTTCAAGAGCTCTTTTAGAGACATTCAGCATAAACTGACTCTGACAACATATATTTTTTATTTCTTGGCTTCATATCTTTTGGCATCTATCTTATGTTCATGTTCAGGACATGCTGAAAACATGCTAATTCAATCTAAAAGTTTTTGAGACTTATTCCAGCTGTCAGGAACTTTTACAAACTTTTGAAAATATAATCTGCAAGACTGTTATCAATTCCTGCATAATTCCTACATATAGTGCCTAGGAGAGATAAACCATATTTTTTTCAGATTTGTGGGTGTTATTGAGTGTTTGACTGCCAAAATTTCATTTTGATTCAAATGTTAAAAGTTTGATGCATTACAACAGCCAATCCAAAAGCATGTGCTGTTTATCGACAATGGAAAATACTAAAACTATCAGTACTTTTCTGTCACAATTTCTACCTGTGTAAGTTCTCACAGCTGTGAGATGTGTTATGAGGCAATGAATGACATCATGTTTCCATGACAACTGAATCTACCTGTCAGAAGAATATGAAGAAAATTCTACAAAATTGAACTTGTCCTGATGGATATTGATCAAAGTTAATATTTAATGAATATGGTATTAATTTTCCAAGCCAAATGCCATTCCATGTTCGCAACAGCCTAGTGTCAGCACAGATTTTCAGTGATCCATTGATATAATTTTCACTGATATTTTGCTTTTTACTCACAAATGAATTTTGTTTTGGCAGATAATCAAGACTGGTTATTCTCTGGTGTTTTATATTTCAGATATGGGATTAGGAAAAAGAGAAAAGTATTCATTCGCATGAAAGTCAGCCATTTTTCCAGGTTTCCAATTCCATTTGGCAACGTTTTTCAACAAAGCAGGTTGCGGCACACACTGCCATTTCTTTATAATTGGAATGAAAAATATGTTTTTAGATATACAGGAAATGAACCCAATTCCTCCATCATGCTATAATTATATTGTTAGGCGCTGTATTTGGATGGCGGGGAAAGGTAGCCTAGTGGTTAAAGTGTTAGCTTGTCATGCCTTGGAAGACCTTGTGGGTTCAAGTCCCCACATGGGTATGATGTGTGGAGCCCATTTTTAGTGATCTGTAATATTGCTGAAATATTGCTGGAAGTGGCATAAAACCATACTCACACACTCATTCACACACTGTATTTAGGTATGGTAGTGATCCAATGCAAATTTAACTTTCATCAAGAAAAATTAGATTGCTGAAATGTGATACCACAAATAGAAATGACCACATCAAAGTGAATTCTTGTGGTTTGAAAGATGTCAAATGGAGTTTCAGTAGCTGTGAAGATCCATGCTTGTCGTAAGAGGCGACTAACGGGATCGGGTGGTCAGGCTCGCTGACTTGGTTTATACATGTCATTGTATCCCAATCGCCTGGAAAGATTCTCATTCAATCACTGGATTGTCTGGTCCACACTCGATTATTTACATACCGCCTGTCATATAGCTAGAATATTGCTGATTGCTGCGTTAAGCAACAAACAAACAAACAAACGTCCTGTACAAAGTACAAATATTTGTGTGTTATCAATAAAAGAGGATACAAAATAATTTTGCAGTGTATACCGAACGCAAAATATTGCGTCCGGTATGCATAGAATTTCTGAATGGATGCAACTAATCTGAACTGCAAGTCCTGCGGATCAAAGAAGGTAGGACTGTTTGAATCATTAACCCTTTCAAAATTGCAGACTGTTACAGATTGTGACATATAACTGACATTTCTTTTCTAGTAAGAAATACACTCAAAAGGTCAAGGTGTCAGTGGGAAACTTCTTCAGTCTAACATAAGAACCCCTATCTATAACAGGCTTGAGGATCCTGAGTTCAAGGTGTGAGTGGAAAACTTGTTCAGTCTAACATCAGAACCCCTATCTATAACAGGCTTGAGGATCCTGAGTTCAAGGTGTGAGTGGAAAACTTGTTCAGTCTAACATCAGAACCCCTATCTATAACAGGCTTGAGGATTCTGAGTTCAAGGTGTGAGTGGGAAACTTGTTCAGTCTAACATTAGAACCCCTATCTATAACTGGCTTGAGGATTCTGATCATGTCCAGTGGCTTGACATCCAGAAAATCTTGTGAAGTGAAGCATGCTACATAATACCAGCCCTGGACCCCAATATTCAAGCCTTGGAGCCCCATATTGAGCCTTGGACCCCCATATTCAAGACTTGGACCTCCATATTCAAGCCTTGGACCTCCATATTCAAGCCTTGGACCCCGATATTAAAGCCGTGGACCTCCATATTCAAGACTTGGACCTCCATATTCAAGCCTTGGACCTCCATATTCAAGCCTTGGATCCCGATATTAAAGCTTTGGACCCCCATATTTAAGTCTTTGACCCCCCATATTAAAGCCTTGGACCCTCATATTCACAACCCTCATATTCATGTTTGGACCCTCAAAATTCATTACTGAAAATCCCATGGATGCCAATAGACAGACCCAGGCAAATCACTGAATTTGTCTCAAATGAAACTTTTGATAAGCCTCTCCTGATCCTTAGATGGTATTCAAACTGACAGAGTGTGTCTCTGTATCAAGGACTGGAGCTCCTGTCTAAGTCTGAGTTCTAGTCTTGCCACGAGCTGGCCACATTAGGACCACGTCCATATGACGAACAACAAAGACAGGCACCCTTTTATCCCATCCCAGCAATTTATGTTTAATTACATCACATGACTACGCTGGTCACTTCCCATGATTTTGCCCCATAGATGACAATCGGTCCATATTTAAAGTGCTAATTTGTGTGTTTTGACAATTTTGTCATATTGGGCTCGTCTGTGTAGTCTTCGTGAAATTGTTTCAATTTCCATTCGTTAATGAAATGAGACGGTGGCGTAATTATCTGTGATTGGTCGTTCTTGTTAAGGTGACGTGTTCACTTTGAGCTAGGCCTGCTACTTGATGAAACCATTACTTTGGCTGTTGTTCATTTTGATGAAAAGATTGTTGTTGTTTATGGGTGGCAATATTTTTTAACTGGAAACCCAGAACAGGCTCTTTAAGAAGATTGTGCTCTCAAAATTAGTCATACTGAATGAAAACAAAGCGTTGTTTAGACCTTATATATTTTTTTATGTTGGTTTACCAGACCCCGACAACAAAGAGCTAAAATTAAAAAACAAATAATTAAAAAAGATTTTGGCTAACTGTTTTACAAATTGGTGAAGTGAAAAAAACATGAGTTTTTATACTGCTGTTTGTCAGAAATGGTGTAAAAATATGTACAAAAATCTTTATTCCAATCTTTATTGTTATTTGTGATCTTTCCATGTTAAAACTTTTTTTTTTCATTCAGTACTACCAGTACTAATTTGAAAGTTTAATTTCAAAATTTAAAAGAATAAATAAATCAGACCACATACGTCAAATTTTACAATATTTTACCAACTGATAACAAGTAAAAGGGCTTAAAAGCAATGAAATGAATGAAAACAGAGTTATCTTAGGAAACAAATTACCAAGACGTTACCAGAGTTGAAAGTTTTTTCTATTGTCAGTTGTTATAGATGACATATTTCCAGTATTTTCCGATTTTCAGCAAAATTCACATTCCCAAGATGACAAATAAAAAGTTTGAAGTTTTATTTTTGTATTTATTTGCTGGCCATTCGATCTTTGATTGATTTGAAAAATGAAAAGATACGATTATGAAAATCATGTAAAATTAATTTATAAATAACTTTGTTTTATCATGTCATTATAAGTGATTAAATTCATTGTAGTCACTGGCCTATGAAACCTCTTATTAAGAAAACAAAACCTTTTCAGAAGTAAATATGTATGCATGTTACTGTACAGTTACCATACATCCTGCACTCAAAACAATATAGAAACCAAAGAACCAAACAACTTTATGCTATATGAAAGACCCCCTCCGTGGTCTAGTGGTAGAGCGTCCGCCCGGAGAGCGGAAGGTCCGGGGTTCGATCCCCGGCCGCGTCATTCCAAAAGAGGTTAAAAGATGGTACTTGTTCTTACCCTGTCTGGCGCTCAGCATTAAGTGGCTAAAACAAGGACTGGTCGGCTCAGAGTCAGTATACTGTGGCTGAGTGGGGTATTCATGTTAAACCGCGACATGGTATCTCAGTGTGCTATCACTATAAATCGGCATCAGCCACACACACATATGTGCTTGCTCATCGCTATATAAGTGCAATAATCTTGGATGCGACGTTAAACACCATTTCACCTCACCTCACCATTTGAAAAAATATGAGCTACTACCACTACTACTGTTCTAGCTATGTGATGGCTGCCCCTGTCTGTACCAGTTTGATATGAACAATGCTGTAGGGGTACAATGACATCAACCAAGTCACGAAGTCTTGACCACTGGATCCATTAAGTTGCCTTGTAAGACAAGCACATGTTGTTATGGCCCAATTCTAACCCGGGATCCACACAAGGGTCACATTTTACTTCCAAAAGGGTTGAGCACTGTAAGGCATTAGAACAACATATTCTCAGTGGTTTCTTTAAAACAGTTTCAATATTGTACCCATGAACCGTTCATTCCGAAAAAAAAGAGTACATCGAAATACCAGACATGCATTGACCTTCAAATGATCCTGTCAACTTGTAATGTGATTGTGGCAATATTTACGTGCCCCCGATTACTAAGACAAGTACAGTGTAATCCCAGGTGAGCCTTCAGAAGGATCTGCCTGCTTCCTCTGATGAAGAATTACAATGTTACCTCATCAGAGGAGAGTGCTTTTGTATTTGTGAATGCTCGGGGCTATCAGCCTTGGCTATAACATGCCTACGCAAATTACATTCATAATGGTTCCCTGTGATTATACACATTTGGTTAACAATTGCAATTTGTCAAGTCGCAATGAGGTTCTCATCCCATGTAACGCCTAATGTGTAGAATACTGACCCTCACTGACCTGCCAAAAGAGATTAATGACTGTTGTCAAAAAAAAAGCTTTTAAAAAATATTGCTATTTTCTTTTTCATCCATGTGTGTCTTTGTAATGATAAAAAATTGACGATTAAAAACAAGTGCTTTGACAAGCTTAATTCTGTCACTGTGGAATTATAATTGTTTTGTACTTTGCATTGTCTTTTTGAAAGCTCCGGTGGTTTGGAGATTTTCAGGATAATGTTTGCTACTGCATAAATGAAAGTTTCTATTTTGTTGATGAGGAAATATGATATCCATGTTGGACTATTGGTTCTTTTTCCTGGAATCGTATGACATCCTCGTTTGATTTCGTATGGTGATTAATCTAAAAATGGATGACAACAATTTAGCTTGGTCTTTGAAGTATCCAATTCAGAGAGACGCTTAAGAGCTTTTGCTTTGGATATCTTACCACAAATTTCATTAAAACATTTTTTTAATGAATCCATGGACTTAATATGACTTGGAATTGTTCAGATGAATAATGAATTTTGTCAGGCACATTATCGTAGCTGAGATGGTAATGGCCATCTATTTGAGATATTTGTGTGAAACACCATGACAGAATGTTATTATTAGCTTGACAGCATTCTTTCTGCAATTATTTTTTTCATAAAGATTGTTTTAATTGAAATCAGCCTAAAAACTTGCAGGTGACTCCATGTTTTTATAATGAGCACTGCCATTTTAGGCTAATGATGCGCTTTGGTCTGTATTACAAGTATTTACATTGTTCCCAGACATGTTATAAAAATCGGGACAGTATGAAGATTTCTCCAATCATTTATCAAGCACCAGAGTCCAGATTAGAATTATCAGAAGCAACCTAGCTTGTCGTGAGTGAGTGAGTGAGTATGGTTTTACGCCGCTTGTAGCAATATTCCAGCAATATCACGGCGTGGGGACACCAGAAATGGGCTTTACACATTGTACTCATGTCGGGAATGGAACCCGGGTCTTCGGCGTGACGAGCGAACGCTTTAACCACTAGGCTACCCGACTGCCCCTAGCTGGTCATAAGAGGTGACCAAATGGATTGAGTGGTAAGGTTTGGTGACTTGGTTGATATAGTGTTATATAGTGTTATAGTACCCATGAAGAATCCGGGGTAGAATAGGTCTTCAGCAAAGGTGACTATGTTTGTCGTAAAAGGCGACTAACGGGATCGGGTGGTCAGGCTCGCTGACTTGGTTGATACATGTCATCGGTCCCAATTGCGTGGATTGATGCTCATGATATTAATCACTGGATTGTCTGGTCCAGACTCGATTATTTACAGACCGCCGTCATATAGCTGGAATATTGCTGAGTGCGGCGTTAAACAACAAACCATCCAACCATCGTTGCTCACAATATCAATTACTAGATTGGCTGGTCCAGACTTACAAAATTTATTTAGAGGATGCCGCTGAAATATTGCTGACTGTGGCAATAAATAAAACACGAACAAATATTCAGCGCCAAATTGAACACAAACTACAGGTTTGTTAGGAATCCACTCAATATGTCAACATGTTTCATGTCCGTACGAGTATTATCGGAAGTGTTTTATGTTTGTCTATCACAAACATGTAAAGCCTTCATCTGTAACAAACCCTTTATTTCCTTTACTACTTTTTAACCAATGAAATTCCATGTTAGAATTCGTCTTCAGCAACCCATGTTTGTCAATGTATTGCATTGATGGAAGCTCATATGATGTCAATCACTGGATTGTCTGGTCCAGATGTGATTATTTACGAACGGCCGTCACATAGCTGGAATATTGCTGATAGAACATCAAACAACAAACAAACCCGAAACTACCTTTTAGTTAACCAGGCCTGAAGTCCAACGGAGCTTGTGGCATGATGTTGGTCCGTCGTATGTCCATCTTTTAACTTATGACTTCTTCTTCAAAATGGCTGGAGGAAGAGAATATTTTTCTGTTTTGCTTTTGTTATTTAAGGCTGCACTCAACAATATTCCAGCTATATGACAGCAGCCTATAAATAATTGAGTCTCGACCATACAAACAAGGTTATATGCAGGTTAGGAGATAAGGGATCGGCAAATTAAGTCAGTTGATGGACAGAGGCAGAACAAAAAGTGACAAGGTAAATGGGCCAATTTGCATCAGGTTATGTGTATCAGTGGACATACAGGGGGTAAAATTACCATTGCCCCAGGCCTGTGTACATCAATATTTACAGGTCAGGCACATCATTTCTTTGCTGGTAATTGACCATGGACTAGTCATCATCGGTCATTCATTCAGGAATATACAAAAAAAATCTTTTCATTTTGTTAAATATTAATGAAATAAGTGTTCCAATTCTAACATACATTTTTATGTGAATTTTGTGTTTTGGTGTGTGTTACTGGTTCATGATATGAACGGACAGTTTCGTTTGCCTTGTTGGTTGATAGGAAGCAAAGAAATTTTAAAATCATGAAATTAAGGCAAGTGAATTTGAATGAAGTTGGAAGTGAAAAGTCACTGTACATTTGCTGTGGGTACAGTATACTTGTTCAAAATGTCCAACTGCTGAACATGTATTTTGACAAACTTATATCCAATACATCAGTTCAGTGTCTGTCTGTCTGTCTGTCTGCTAGCTAGTCCGGCTTATTGCTGGTTTTATAGTGCTAGCCCACTGAAACACCATGACACAGTTTAACATGAATATCCCACTCAGACACAGTATACTGACTCTGATCAGATCCGACTTGTCCTTGTTTTATCCTTTTAGTGCTGAGCACCAGGCAGGGTACCAACAAGTACCACCTTTTAACGTCTTTTGGTATGACGTGAACGGAGATGGAACCCCTGACCTTCCTCTCTCCAGGCAGACGTTGTTTATCTTGAGGAAGAGGATAATTGTGTTGTTGATGCTTCTAATTTGACACACCTTCAGTCTATATTGTAGTTGAATTATACAAATTTTTATTCCGTCTTTTGAAAATGTTTGAAAAAAAAAAAATTATTTTAAACAAGTGTGTTGATTCAATGTGTTTCCTTTTAGAAATGGTTATGTGCAAATATGTGAATCAGTAATTGCCCTAATCCTTTGTCTCGTAGAGTTCTGATTTTTACATTTTTTATTTCTCTATCCAATCATGACACTGGTGATAAAAAATTGTGATATTGCTCAGTGTGAGATCATGTTTTAATGAAGGAATACAAACGCTATGTGTAGCTTTTGCAATTCCCAGAAGATGTTGATTTGTAACTCGACAAAATTTTGCTATTGACACCTTTTACGTTGCATAATATGGACTGGTGCACCCTGGGACTGTTTTTGCCACGGAGAGCCATATTGGTCCAGCAAAGTGACTCACATTATGGGAAACGCTTCACTGGGAATCTAGTAATATAATGGTTTGATTCCCAAAAGGGGAGATAACTCTCTGATGATCAAGATAAATTTGATATGAAGGCGTGTCTTGACAAGTTGATTAATGGCTTTGTGAATAGGCGGATGCCTTTGGTGACTCCATGTGGATTTGCTTCTGCGGTCCTACTGTGATAGTTGGGTATTACATCAAATTCCACACTCACTTGTGTCATTTTCATTTTTGTATCATATTTATTATTATTGTCCGTTAGGTTTTTCTTCTATTAGAAAAAGAATAGGAAATTGACAGTATGGTAGGGTGTCACTGAGAACAGAGAAAAGTGAAACCAATTTCTTGCCCATTTTTATCATAAAACACATCTGTGGACAAGATTCTACAAACTAAGATATTTAAAACTACTTCAGCCACTATCCTGTTGAGGTAAGGTGAAATGGGGTTTAAGGTTGCTTCACAGATTTTTTCTCTTATATAGCAATGTGTGTGTGTGTGTGTGTGTGTGTGTTTGTGTGTGTGTGTGTGTGTGTGTGTGTGTGTGTGTGTGTGTGTGTGTGTGTGTGTGTGTGTGTGTGTGTGTGTGTGTGTGTGTGTGTGTGTGTGTGTGTGTGATGTAAAGTGCCAACCCACTGATATACCATGCCACAGCTTAACATGAATACCTCACTCAGACACAGTAAACCAACTCCGAGCCAACCATAGCCGGAGATCATACCCCGGACCTCCTGCAGACGCTCTGCCTCTAGACCACGGAGTCTACTATTTTAATACATCTCATTTTATGTGGCCCTGTCGTCACAATTTGCTGTGCAGAGTTACATCCCTTGATTATGCATGCTAGAAACCTATGATCATGGGTTCGAATCCCAGCATCGCCCTAATTATGTTAGGTTTGTTAATACCAAAGTGGAGCTGCATTTCTCCGAGCATTCCATCACATCATTGGGGGAGGAGTGGGCAAGTGGTCAAAGCGCCAGACTAGCAAGTGCCAGGCGCTCAGATCGTATCCTGCTAGTGATTGGGCTGTTATTCAGCCTTGGGACCAACAATATTTACAGTTCATTACAGTGTTGTCACTTCCCCTAGTGTACAGTACATGCACCCTGAAAACACGAATACGTACATATACCCAAAACACACGTGTCAAAACGTATGGTACCATCCTGGGCAAGTGACTTTGTTCAAATGTGCCTCTGTTCATCCCTGTAGGCAGCTTGGGGTGTATGCCCCCCAGGGAGTTGAGAAAGATAACTGGAATGCAAAAGGATCCACTGGTCGGAGGACAAATAAAAATGCATTTGAGCAGATACTAGGACATGGATACCTGTGGTTTAATGATGATGATGATGATGATGATAAAGCTGACACAGGACATATTGAAATATTGTTCAAATACACCCCAAAACACCCACTACTGTTAGGATTTATTCCATGGTTTATCTACACCAGATCAGACAAGTAAATGCACTGAACTGCACTGCCACCTACAGATGTACTTTTACCCAGATGTACTGCCATTAGGAACCGTTTCCATAAACAGCCGTTTCCTGGACAGGTTTCCCGGACAGGTTTCCCGGACAGGTTACTGCTGTGAGTTTCATGGTGATTGTCTGTGGAGGCTGATACTAATGACAAACAAAGTGTGGTTCATAAATGTTCCACATATACCACAACTTGCCTGAAGTTGCACTGCTGATGTGGTTCTTGTAAAGATTCTGCTGACAATGCAAGTATTTCATTACCAGGTTTCTTTGAGGTAAATGTGCAGTTGGAATATGGGGTCTTGTTCTCATTTCATCCTTGCTTTGTTTCAAGAGGACATTGCAATGTTAGCATGGCAATTTCGTGTCAAGGTTCTCTGAAAAGAACCCTGAGAAATTATTTATCAATGTACCAGAGTTACACTGGCATGACACTGCAGTAGAGAATTCCAATAATAATAAAAATATAAAAAAAACCAAAAAAGCATAATGCTTACAATAAGTAAAGCAAAACTAGATAGAACCTTGGCATGAGACATGAGATAACTGGTTATGATGTGAATGACAATGCACTAACTACTGGTGAGACTGTGACTTGCGGTAAGGTAGCCTAATGGTTAAAGTATTCGCTTATGCTGAAAGTCCAGGTCCCTGCATGAGTACAAAGTATGAAGCACCTTTCTGAGGTCCCTTAGGTTTTACAAATCAATACAAATTACTGCAAAGTAATTACAGTGGCAGTGCACAACAGAGTGGCAGTACAAAACTGAATGGCGTTCAATTACATTGGCAGTATAGAATACAATACTGGTGATAGCAAAAGGTCATTGATTATTATCACTGCAGCAACAGTGGTCAAACTTCCAAAATTGACCTAGGTTGGATATCCAGGGTGAAAACAATGATCTTCATACATCCGCTGGTCTTGATGTAATGTGAGATGTTAGAAGAAACCTCTTGCCCACTATATATAGTATAAATCCCTTCTAGAAGGTTCTATACCATGCAGTTCTAGCTGTTCTAGAAGATTCCAGAATTACACAAAAAGCATCTAAATAAAGTAACTTCCACACCACTGCTTAAAGTAGATAGTAATACATTCCTGACAACTAACCATTGTCAAATCACAATGCTAAGAACTAAGAACTTTTCCTGTTCCATATACTAAACCAGGTGGGAATAACAGATGACCTACAGCTTTGTTTCAGTCATTATCACACGAAACAGTGAAGGTCCAACAGCTTTTCCTTACACTTAACCAGGTGGGAATAACAGATGACCTACAGCTTTGTTTCAGTCATTATCACACGAAACAGTGAAGGTCCAACAGCTTTTTCTTACACTGAACCAGGTGGGAATAACAGATGACCTACAGCTTTGTTCAGTCATGATCACATGAAACAGGGGAAGTCAGGCAACTGCACAAGACAGTATTCTGCAAGAACCAGTTGACCTACAGCTTTGTTTCCGTCATAATCACATGAAACAGTGACGGTCAAGCAACTGCACAAGACAGTATTCTGCAAGAACCAGATGACATAAAGCTTTGTTTCAGTCATTATTGGATCACCTCCGTGGTCTACTACTGCTAGAGAGAGTCTGGTCGGGGGTTCGATGTCTGGCCGCGTCACACCAAAAGATGTTAAAATACCTTGTTGATACCCTGCCTGGCGCTTGGCATTAAGGGGCTAAAACAAGGATTGATCCGCTCGGCGTCAGTACACTGTGTCTGAGTTGGGTATTCATGTTAAACTGTGGCATGGTATCTTATTGGGGTACCACTATAAAATCGGCATTAGTCCGGACTAGTACTAGCAGCCACACATACATGCACTTTGCTGTAAAAGTGCAAATATCTTGGATGCGCGTTAAACCCCATTTCACGTTTACCTTCAGACATTATCACAAGAAACAGTGAAGGTCCGACAGCTCTTACCAAAAACGAAGTGGGAGAAACAGGTGAGCTACAGATTTGTTTCAATCGTTACCACACGAAACCGAAGGTCAAGCAACTGAACCATACAGCACACCGAGGGAGAAACTGGTGGATGTTGACACAGAATCTTGGCGACATTTATTTCCATTAAACAGTTCCATTATAACAGTTTGTGTGTTTACCTTTGTGATTTTGTTGAGATCATTTGAATAATGTATGCCGGCTTTGACATGCATGTTCATTAAGTTAAATTTGTGAGCTAATAAACTGTTCATATCTTCGAATTTTCATCACTGTGACACTGTAAAATAACAAAGCAATTTAAGTGAGATGTTAAACTTTTTCAGATTTTAATAATTTTACATGTGTCGTAAATTTCTTGCATCCTGAGCATAAAAGGAAGTTATTGTTTGCAAAAATTTGATGAATGTTTGTTCTCGTTAGAATTAGACTATTTTCAAAGTAATTTGCTTTAATCTTGGAGAAATAGGTGCATACTTCTAGAATTATTCCATCTTTAGCAAATCATGCATCCTGTGAAACACATTTGTAGTTT
Organism: Haliotis cracherodii; assembly: GCF_022045235.1. Classification (NCBI taxonomy): domain Eukaryota; kingdom Metazoa; phylum Mollusca; class Gastropoda; order Lepetellida; family Haliotidae; genus Haliotis; species Haliotis cracherodii. The sequence goes on from NW_027266268.1 coordinate 24,900,115, forward strand.
TTGTTGTGGATGTATTTTTATTATGCAATTCTTTTCGATGTGTGCGTCTTTGTCCCCAGTTTTATGTCGTTGTTTGAATGTCAGTGAAGGAGAACAGATTTTCGATTTAATGGGAGAAGAAAAAGTCACCAATTACTCTAACATCGTGTGTGGTTATGTGTATCAAATGTTTTTGTGTCATTCATGATTTGTACACTGAGAATTGTATTCAGAGCAAATGCAATTGTTTTCCCAGAAACCATCTTTCATGCACCCGACCCCTGCCTGGGAGAGGTATTCTAACACAATACCATCCACTCATTACTTGCTGGGTAAAATAATAATTAAAAAATTGTTGAATAAAAAATACTTGTGAATCATCTTGGGAATATTTAGCAAAGGGGAAACGTAAAAGTTTCAGGAACTGAAGGTAACATTTGTCATTTATAATGAAAAAATTACGCAATTCGAACCTTTGAAAACAGAAATGTGCAGCAGAAATAAGAAAGAGGTTGGAGGGGATTGTTTACTAAACCATGGCAAATAGAAGTGGAGTGTGAAAAACATGGCAATACAATGAAGGATGCAGGCATGGAAGGTGATTTTTCATAGAAATGATAGGCTTATAATGTGCATGCTGCTATCACACCATGTTTTTAGTGTTATAAAAAAAGCTCCATCTCATTTCAGTGATATTGAAAAACATTTTTGCCTCACATTTGCCTGTCATCAACTATTGCTTCAGTGTATCATTGAGAAGACAGCAGGGCCATTAGGCAGACACAGCACTGACTGCACATAACACCATGGCTTCCACAGATTGCATCAGAGTTTGAATCTAGTGTGAGGCACAGGGGTGCTGTTTGCTACATTTAATACACTAACGAGAGTACCGTAAATGCCTTATTCATCAGTACTGAGTATGCTGTTTTGTAAATGGAACAATTTTAGAAAATGGGTGCATTCTTATCTTATTGTGTGTTATTGCTATTTGGAAGACTGAGATTAACACTTAACATTATGTTTAGCAATAGGTAAGACTTTTAGGAAACAATGAAATATTTGGATCATTTGAAGTTTCTCATAGGATGGGAAAGATACAAGTAATTAAGTTGTTAATTTTTACATAGAATTCTAGAATTCTAGGATTTTAAAGTAAGTGACCTTGGCATGGAATTGAGGAAAATGTTTTTTATATTTTGTTCACATTTCTTATTTCCCTAAATTCGGAGGTATTTTAACATTGCATTCAGGTCAATGGTGTAAGCATTAAAGACCTATCCTCTTTATTCCATTTCTCAGATTCACATCTTATCCCTGGTGATGTACCCATGTGTGGGCTCTTCAGAGCATGCTCTCCGATCCTCTGGTGGAACTGTACTGTATCAGCCTGTGTCTACTTCTGCTATGTCTGACTGTGCCTTCTCCTTTTGCAGTCCACAGTTATGGAACTCTTTGCCTTTGAATCTGAGAAACTCTGCTTCTAAGGAAACGTTTAAGTCTCTCCTCAAAACCCACTTCTTCACTTTAGCTTTTCATAGGTCTCCTGATTGTTGGCTTATATGCATAGACATTACTTTTTAACTTTGTCACAGCGCCAGTGAGCAACTGTCGATGGATATTAGGTGCTTTACAAATCAATTACTATTATCATTATTATTATATCACACCGTGTTATCCCATTTCTCGGGTTCTCATCTTATCCCTAGTGATGTACCCATGCCTGGTCATTTATATGTCTTATATCACACCCTTTCATCCCATTTCTCAGGTTCACATCTTATCCCTAGTGATGTACTCATTTGTGGTCCTTAATATATCTTATATCACACCTTGTTATACCATTGCTCAGGTTCACATCTTATCCCTTGTGATGTACCCATTTGTGGTCATTTATATATCTTATATCACACCCTTTCATCCCATTTCTCAGGTTCACATCTTATCCCTAGTGATGTACCCATTTGTCCTTAATATATCTTATATCACACCCTGTTACAACATTGCTCAGGTTCACATCTTATCCCTAGTGATGTACCCATGCCTGGTCATTTATATATCTTTTATCACACCCTTTCATCCCATTTCTCAGGTTCACATCTTATCCCTAGTGATGTACCCATGTGGTGTAGTGTATTGTTTATCCCACACTGTTATTCCATCCTCCCTACAGGTATCCCTATACAACTCCCATCTGTTGTGATTAATGTTCTGTATCCCACCCCAGCACCCTCAGATCACCTAGGGCTGATATTCTCCGCCATCTGGATATAACACAGCTATAATTAAATGTCTATGACAGCGACATGTCAGAAGTCTTTGTGTAGAAGGGTACTCAATTGGTGGCGGCTTCTATTATTACCCACAAGATTAACAACACCAGACAACAAAAAAGTACTTGGTGTAGGGGTTATATGACTACGTGACTTAGCAAGACCGAGCAAGCTTTCAGCTGTTTGCAAACTTGCTGATTGGTGTTGGAGCTACATGGACAGAGCGAGGAATAAAGTGATCGTTTTGAACCATTGTCTGTCTGAAACCGTAGTCCCTCTCGCCTTACAATGAATGTCAATATTGGTGATTGGCATTATTTCCTCTCCTTTGTGCAGCATTTCTTGGATCATTGGTCAGCAGGACCAGATTGGATGAACTGCGGCCCGTATCACCCAGAACATATCCTCCGTATCACACATGTGTGAGCAGCTGAGTGATAACTCTCATACAGAGCGTATCAATGATGACCAGTGTATGACCAATACCCTGTGCTAATTGAACTACAATGGGATATTTAATCAGAGACCGATTTAGTAATTAGTCGCTGAAATCTGACATGTGTCTGTGCCTGACGTGAATAAGGTTGTCATCATTTCAGTCCTGTCACATAGAAATCACTTTTGTAATGGTTTTATATGAATCTTGACTGTTTGTAATTGAAGTTACTTCTTTTTGTCAAGAAATTCCATTACTGATACAACTGACATTTGAAAGAGAAATGTTTTTAATAAAGTTTGAAATTAAATCTCAAATTATTTATCGCAAGCAACCTCTTCAGATTTCTATTTCAGAACAAATAGTTCAAGTACTTCAAACTTGGTTAGCATTACAAAGAAAAGTGTATTTCAAATTAACGCCAACCAAATTTTTAAGAGAATAGCATGAAAAAAATCACAAAAGCTATAAATCTTGACAGTTGTTCCAAATGCTAACGTTCATTTGAAATGCACCAGATCCTCAAGAGACATGAGAAATGAGGGTGTCATGTGACAAGTCATGTGATGTGACACCGGGAATTATGAGCTATAACTCCCTGTAGACACTGTGTGGTGGCCTCATCACGTGCGTGTCTCTCTGTGAATTACAAGCACTTCCTCAATCACCATCTCTGAGAAATATAGCCGAGAGAGTTTAATGAGGATTAACGTAACATCGTCACACCCAGAATTTATGTGCATTCAAGCAAACATGCCCTGATTTTAAGTTTAAGACAGCTTAATTTAAGAACAATTTTCTTTTATCTTTGATTATCAAGTTATTCAGAGAGAAGAAGGCCCCAATAATTAGTTTGCAATCGTTATGCTATTTACCAAGTATGGGAGTTTACAGGCAAAATGTGGGACAAAATATCTTCTTTTTTCCAGATTTTCTTTGCTTGAGAGAATGTTAGTTATAATGATAATCCTGTGTGTATGCAGATGAACTGTATTCATGCTAGAAATATTGTTTCCATTTCCCTTCTCAAACTTACGCACTGTTCAGTGTGGCATTAGGCACAACCCGCTCACTTAAGCTTAGGCTGCCTACTCTAACATTTTAACCTTTAATAAAATTATCTGAAAATTATTTTTGCTATTAATTATTTAAAGGTTTTCAGTGAAAAGAATATTGAACAGATGTTTAAGTTAACAATATTGTCTTGTATTTTTTTATCAAGTAATAAATAGCATTTATTATGATTTAAAATTGTTCTCACTTTCCTGCTTATAGTTACATTGAGTCTGGTGGTGTGCTGTGTGTTTTTATGAGTATTGTGAAAAAGCAGTTTATAGTTGTGATAACTCAACAGTACAATCATGACAAACTCCTGCCAAACTAGTTACAGTACAGACTTGCAGACAGAGATCTACATGACGTCTACCAGATCTTGAATTTCACATTCAGCCTGGAGAAGCATTTACAAGTGAGAATGTCCGAGCTTGTTAGCTCCCTAAGTGGAAAGTAATTGCATGTGTTGATACACAAATCTCTTGTCATTGTTGTAAGAATGGAACCTTTTTTAAAGTCTCATCTTGCTATTGATGTTCTCCTCATTTTGTGTGTCAGAAAATCCTAACTGACTATCATTTGATAAGGGAGTTGTCCCCCTATGTTGGCAGTCGCCCAGTGTGTGAGTTAGGGTGGGCTGTGTGCAAAACATGTCATTCAGTAGTAATTGGACCATTTCTTGAATTTCATCTCATTTCGTATGTGGATGAAAAAATGGAGTAAAAACGTGTCTTTGTTTAGGTGGGAGAACCTTAATATGAAGCAAGTTTTATCAAAACAGTAGGGCGCTAGTGCATTGGCTTGTATTTCTACTCCTTGAGGTTACCAGTACATCTTGCTGGGGGATTTCGTGTTACGTTTTTGACAATGTATTTACACAATGATGTTGTTCCTGATACTGAGTCTACATTGAAGAAATTCCAGAACATGCTGCTGTTCCCTGAGCTTGTTGTAAAAGAGGATTGAAAGGGGTATTGGCAGGTCAAAGATGCCTGCTTATTGCTATATGGAAGGATGTTCTGTAGAAGGATGATGTATGGTAGGAGTGAGTGAGTGAGTGAGTTGTGTTTAACGCCGCTTTTAACAGTATTCCAGTTATATCACGGCTTATGATAACATATGGAAGGATGATATATGGAACGAAGGAAGAATTATATATGATAGGATGATATAAGGAAGGATGTTATATGGAAGTAAGAAAGAATGATATATGTTAGGATGATATATTGAAAGAAGAAAGAATGATATGTGGAAGGAAAAAAGAAGTATATATATGATAGGATGATATATGGAAGAAAGAAGGAATGATATATGGTAGAATGATATATGGAATAATGATGTATGGAAGAATGGTATATTGACAGAAGAAAGAATTATGTATTGAAGGATGATATATTGAAGGACGGTATATAAAAGGAAGAAAGAATTATATATGGTAGGATGATATATGGAAGGGAGAAAGAATGATATCTGAAAGGATGATACATAGAAGGATAGTATATGGAAGGAGGAATTGATGATATATGGTAGGATGATATATGGAAGGATGATATATGGAATAATGATATATGGAAGGAAGAAAGAATAATGTATGGAAGGACGGTATATGGAAGGAAGAGAATGATATATGGAAGGAAGAAAGAATAATGTATGGAAGGACGGTATATGGAAGGAAGAGAATGATATATGGAAGGAAGAAAGAATGATCTATGGTAGGATGATATATGGTAGAATGATACATGGAAGGATGATATGTCATAGAATGATATATGGAAGGATGATGTATGGTAGAATGATACATGGTAGGATGATATATGGTAAGATGATATATGGTAGAATGATACTTGGAGGGATGATATATGGTAGAATGATACATGGAAGGCTGATATGGAAGGAAGAAAGAAAGAATGATATATGGAAGGATGATATATGGAAGAATGATACATGGAAGGATGATATATGGAATGGTGATACGTGGAAGAATGATGCATGAAGGATGATATATGGAACAATGATACATGGAAGGATAATATATGGAATGGTGATACGTGGAAGAATGATGCATGAAGGATGATCTATGGAAAGATGATATATGGTAGAATGATACATGGAAGGATGATATATGATAGAATGATACATGGAAGGATGATATATGATAGAATAATATATAGAAGGATGATCAATGATAGAATAATACATGGAAGGATGATATATTGAAAGATGATATATGGATGAATGGTACATGTAAGGATGATATATGGTAGAATGATACATGGAAGGATGATATATGGTAGAGTGATACATGGAAGGATGATATATGGAAGAATGATACATGGAAGGATGATATATATGGACGTATGATATATGGAGGATGATACATGGAAGGATGATTTATGGAAGGATGATATATGGACGTATGATATATGGAAGGATGATACATGGAAGGATGAAGATGTGTTGTTAAATGTGATCTGGTTGTTTGTAAGTCATGCCTGATGCCATGGATATTGTCATTCACCCTTCTGGCCACTGTTTACTGAGTCGGGTTCTGACATCAGTTCTTACATGTTTTTTGTGGTAGAAATATATTATAGACAACAGTGGTTTGTCATCTCACCTTGATGGTGTGGGTCAGTGATCACATTATCCACCACTGGTTAAAGGGAGAAGGAGTCCTGTCCCCATCAGTACAACATGGGTCAGTGTCTAGGTAGGCAACTTTGATTGTCGTAAGAGGCGACTAACGAGATCGATTGGTCAGGCTCGCTGACTTGGTGGATCGTCGATCCCAATTGCCTGGATCGATGCTCATGATATCAATCACTGGATTGTCTGGTCCAGATTTGATCATTTATATACTGCTGTCATATAGCTGTAATATTGCTGAGTGCAGTGTTAAACAAACAATGTCTAGGCCAGCTGGTTAGCGCTCAGTCTATCCATCGCTGGTTCAAAGTGGTGTTTACACAGTACTGTTGTAACAAATGTTATGTTTTGGATAACACTTTCTTAGTAAAGTACATATTTTCTCGTACTTTTTTGGAGTTGAGTCCCATCCGGGATTCTACCAACACTGCCAACTGGTTGTCTAGATCATGTACTTTGTGTACCCCTCTGACAAGTGTAAACTCCTCTGACAGCTCCAATGGCCGAAAGCTATGAAGACACAATGTCATTGAGAAAGTGGTCAAATGTAACAAATGTTATATTTGAGATAACTCTTTCTCAGTAAAGTACAGATTCTTGTACTTTGTTAAGAAAGTGTTATCCCAAATATAACATTTGTTACATTTGACCACTTTCTAAATGGCATTGTGTGTTAACAGTACTGTTATTGAGACCAACCTTGGGTCAAACTATCTTACCTTTAACATGTGAAAGTTGAACAAGTAAAAACAATTCATTCTCATGCATTAACCTAGAATTTATTCAATTAGTGGAGATTGGAAGTTTGATGTTTATCAGTTTGATAAAATGTGTTTCCATGGAGCCAGAATATGAAATCCTGTAACATGTTGTGATGTTTTAGGGTGTGGAGATTCAGGGCACTCTATTTTTAGCGCTGTCTTGAACCTTTGAACAACATAAAGGATGTTAATCTTTGTACCATGGTCTATTTTCAGCATGTTAAATGGATCCTCATAACTTAAATTGCTCCCCTGTTGAAATGTTGATTTGCATCTGTGCTTTATCATAGCGTGTATAAAGATAGCATAAGCTTTTAGTCTCCCGGTGTGGGAAGGGTGTCTATCATACATCACAGTGTTGTGTTGAAGTAAATCATTTAGGCTTATCTAGCATGCTAATAATTATGTGACACTAAAGATAATCCGGTTATGAGAAATATACAAATGCCTTTTGCTTTTTGTGTTAATAAAATACACAATTTGGTGGCCAGGCCAATTGGAAATTTTAAGAAATAATACTGCATTTGGATTACTGGACATGATGTGTAGTGTCCTTATGGCAAAATGTAAATGTACCCAAATAATTTTCATGTGTGGCTGCATTAACTAGTTTGGCTGTTTTAATTGTGAGAAGTAATAATCAAGATTTTAAATTACATGTTGCAAATAACTGGCAGAGTAAAGTTAAGAGCATCAATAATTGATTTTCTTCAAAATATATAAAAAAATTATTAAAGAAATTTGCAAATATAATGTTTGTGGGACGAGGCTTATTTCTTGTGTTACCTAATTGAGTTTATCGTTGACCTATGCAATCCAATAAAATGGGTAGTCAGACTCTGTGACTTGGTTGCTTGAATGTCATCATACCCTGACGGCATGGATCGTTGCTCATAGTATCCGTCACTGGATTGTCTAGCCTGGACTTGATTATTTCCAGGGATCTGTCATCAAGTTGGAATATTGCTGAGTGCCGTTCAAGAGAAAACACAGACAAACCTTCCCACAGCTCAGTATTTATACTACACTTCCATCATCAGTGACCCGTGAAGATCCGGCGTAGAATAGGTCTTCAGCAACCCATGTTTGCTGTAACAGGCGACTATGCTTGTCGTAAGAGGCGACTAACCGGATCGGGTGGTCAGGCTCGCTGACTTAGTTGATGCATGTCAACAATCCCAATTGCGTGGATTGATGCTCATGATGTCAATCACTGGATTGTCTGGTCCAGACTCGATTATTTACAGGCCGATGTCTAATAGCTGGACTATTGCTGAGTGCAGCGTTAAACAACCAACCAACCAACCAATCCATCATCAGTGATCTTACAGTCAGCTAAGAATAAATCCACAAAGAAAATTCCTGTTTAGGTTCTTCTGATCCTGACCATTGTGTACAGATTGGCTCATTGTAATTGAAAGACTCTGCCAGACATCAGATTTTGAAATCGCCACCTCTGGAGGCTAATAATAGGATATTTTATATCTTAATTCCTACTCTTCGAATCACATGTAGACAGAATTGTATGGTTTGCCTTGTGGGATAGATGCTATCAAATTCTGTATGCTCTGTCTCATTCATCAGACATTTTCTGTAGGGATTAACAAAGTGTTGGATATGGCCGCAAACACAGTGCTGGAAATGTCTTCAAATACAGTGCTTGATGTATACCAGCTTCATTCACAACATGACAGTCTTAGTTAGATTCCATCTTTTGTTGATTTGAATTGGAAATAAACTTTCTCTTACATGCTGTGTACATATTTATAACATTGTTATATTTTCATGGCGTTAATTGTGACACTGTGTAATAACTAAAATGATTTAAAAAAAGGTACTTCTGAATCATTCCTGTCCATTTACAACCTGTGAAGATCTGGGTTATAATCGGTCTTCAGCAACCAATGCTTGTCGTAAGAGGCATCTGATGTGACCGGGGTGGTCGGGTAGCCTAGTGGTTAAAGCGTTCGCTCATCACGCCGAAGACCCAGGTTCGATTCAAGACATGTGTACAATGTGTGAAGCCCATTTCTGGTGTCCCCTGCAGTGATATTGCTGGAATATTGCTAAAAGCGGCGTAAAACCATACTCACTCACTCACTTTAACGGGACCGGGTGGTCAGGCTTGCTGACTTGGTTGATGCATGTCATCGTATCCCAATTGTGTAGATCGATGCTCATGATATCACTCACTGAATTGTCTGGCCCAAACTGAATTATTTACATTTATAACTGGAATACTGCTGAGTGCCGCGTTAAAGAACAAACGCACTGATCATGCTCGTTGATTTGGTTGTTTGCAATTGTGTGTCATCGTACCCCTTGGGACATTGCTCTAGCTATCAACCACTTGTCCAGATGTGTTAACTTCCATGCTGCTGTGATACAGCTGGAATATTGCTGAGTGTGTGTCAAACAACAATCAATCGCTCAAACTGTATTTACACCCACTCAGTGTCTTATCTGTATAGTGTTTAGGTGGTAAATAAAACATAATCTCAATGAGCTAATTCACCCTTTGTCTCCAACTCAACTTCAAGATGTCTTTGTATTGATAACAAAATCCTTGTAAATTTAGCATACGGTGTTGAGTTGCATTGTCAAAATTGTCACAGTATCTGTCTCTATTGACAGTCCGCAAACACGCAGGATACCCTGTTAAGCTTCCAAACCCACTTCAGCCCTCCTTAAAATTTAATACTCAAATGTTTTTCTGTCATAAGGAGTTGTATTCTTTATGAATGACACTAGCCAAGCCCTGGATCAGCTGATAGCAATTAATTACAGCTCATTACAGTCTTCATCAGTGAAGCCATGGTCCGTTCTCAAGAGGTTGCTCGACATGAGGTGATGGCTGGGGTGTCTGAGATAGGTCGAGACAGAGGTCCTCTGGTCACCATGGCACTTGGTGCCCTCCAGTGACCTTCAAAGAAGATGTGTAACCCTTGAGAATAAAACTATTACTTTCATTCATTAATTTCATGGTTGAAAGTTCATTCTATTAGTTTGTTAAATCACTTGCTCTTAGAATCAGACAGTGGGAGATTTGAAATTTTGAATTGAGGAATAAATTGGTTTCTCAAATATTTCCTTTTCTTTGAAAATGTTTCAAAATGAAACAATGTGAAGGAGGGTTGTTTGAGTTTTAAGGAGGGACTTTCAAATACTTTAAGCAACCTTTTACAGTTCAAAGAAAGACGAAGGGATGTTACAAGGAAGAAATTATAGTTTCAATTTCAAGTTGTTTCTTTATGAGGTGTTTTAAATGAGTCATTCATGACAGGGACCTTGTATTATGTCTGAAGAACTGTCAAAGTATTGTCAGTCTATGTTATTTTTGCACATTGTTTTCTATGAACTGAAAGATTAAGACCTAAGTGTAAATATGGTTGAAGAATATCACAATGACAATCAATACCCTTGTCAAGATTTTCTTATGGATAATAATTAGTTTGTTGCACTCTCTATTAATCTACCACAAATGTCTTCAGGACTAATCATTTAATATTTGGGAGGTGGGGATTGTGGTGGTGGGGGGAGTCCTGAGAGGCTTGTTGGAGACAGGCTATTGTTTTGTCACTTCTTAGATACATGCAACTGAGAATCCGAAATATTTTATTTTTTCTCAACACATCATATTTTGAGGGCATAGAGTGTGTTCAGTGTAAACAATTGTTCATTTAAGCTTTAAACCTGAGGACAAATAACATAATTCCCATTTTTTCTGAAAGTATTTTTTTAAAAAGATCCCTGGCTGGCACACCTTGAATATGAAATAGTTGGTCTCTTAGATCCTATTCCCTGTTACCTAGTTTCATCATTTTAGTTAGACATTATTCATGGTCAGTGTACATCAACAATGAAAGTAAAATTGGAAATGATGAAACCCTCAAGACATTAACAACTTGAGGTAATTTTGATGCAATTATGTTTTGAGATGGCCCCTGTAATTGTGATGTCACTACACGAGTCGCAGATGTGAAGCCGGAGGCAAAACATGTAACTGACGAGGTTTTGTCAAAATTCTGTGGTGATAATCTTTATCAGATTTCCACCCACTGGATTTTTAGAAAAATACAGAATGTAATCTTGCTAATGAAAGAAATGAGAAAAAGATATTAACACATGCTGTCAGCTGTTGGATGTCATTACCATCCTGGCACAGATTTAGTGAACTAGTTGGTCCAGTGGATGGGACAGAGGCTCTCGGCATGGTCAGGGTGCACACCACTGCTTCTCATTCCTGGTCAGTTTCCTTACAGTGAGTGGTGAGGTGAGGTGAGGTCGCGTTCAAGATTATTGCACTTATATAGCAACGTGCATGCACGTGTATGTGTGTTTGTGGCTTCTTGTACTAGTCCGGACTGATGCCGATTTATAGTGCTAGCTCACTGAGATACCATGCCGCAGTTTAACATGAATACCCCACTCAGACACAGTATACTGTATCCGAGCTTACTAGTCCTTGTTTTAGCCCCTTAATGCCGAGCGCCAGACAGGGTAACAACAAGTACAATCTTTAAACGTCTTTTTGTATGACGCGGCTGGGGATCGAAACCCGGACCTTCTGCTCTCCGGATGGGCGCTCTACCACAAGAACACGGAGGCAGTCTGCATTGAGTGAATGAGTATGGTTTTAAGCTGATTTTAGCAATATTCCAGCAATATCACAGCAGGGGACACCATAAATGGGCTTCACACATTGTACCCATGTCGGGAATCGAACCTGGGTCTTCGGCGCGACGAGCGAACGTTTTAAACCCAAACCTGCCCCAGTTTCCTTAGAAAGTCACCCAAACTGATATCTTGTAATTATGTCTTCATAAACTGAAAGATCGAAAACATGCATTTTCCATATTTGTCAACATATCATTGTCAATTTCAGTGATAAAGCTGTATTTTAACAAGTATTTTTAAGTTTGGTGTAAACTAATTGCAGGTCTCTGAGCCAGTTTGTTTCTGAGCAGCATCTTAGATCTGTAAAGAGCCTCATTATCAGCATCTTAATTTAATATAGAAAAATCAACCAAAAACTACCCCAAAAAATCAAACACATGATGCAGCTGAAATTGCACAATTTGCCAAAAAGGGTGATACCAAAAGTAGGAAATCTTTTTTTTTAATAAAAATATCAGAGGTACTTCTCCTTGCAGAAAATAGGTCTCAGATGACCAACAGTAGACAAACTAGAATAAAATATAATCTCTATGAAATCTTGTATCACTGAAAACAATTCTCTCTTCTTGGTTTTGTCTTGATGCTGATTTTATAGATCTGGCTTTACTTTCTTTTTCATAATCTAGATAGGTTTTGGTTTCATAATATGCCATGCTAGCTGTACTCCAAATTCAACAATACACAAGTAGAACAAAAACAGGTTGTCAGTAGAACAATTGCTGTACTTCAACAGAACAATAGAAAGGCTTCAGTACAATGATAGCATGACTTGAGTAGAACAATAGGACTTCAGAACAATAGATGGGCTTCTGTAGGACAAAACTAGGACAAAGGTAGAACAATAGGACTTCAGTAGACCACTATACAGGCTTCAGTAGGACAATAGGACTTCAGTAGAACAATAGCATTACTTGAGTAGAATAATAGGACTTCAGTGAACTTTACATGGACTTCTGTAGAACAATAGAAGAACTTCAGTTACACAATAGCAGGACTTTTATAGGACAATAGAAGTGTTTCAGCAGAACAGTAGGACTTCAGGGAAACAATAGCAGGACTTAAATAGAACAATAGAACTTCAGCAGAACAATAGATGGGCTTTAGTAGAACAATGGCAGGGTTGGAATAGAACAATAGAACTTCAGTAGAACAATAGGACTCCAGTAGATCAATAGGACTTCAGTAGAACAAAAGAAAGACTCCAGTAGAACAATAGATGGGCATCAGTTGAACAATAGCAGGACTGGAGTAGATCAATGGAACTCCAGTGGAACAATAGAAGGACTTCAGTAGAACAATAGGACTCCTGTTGAACAAAAAGACTTCAGTAGAACAAAAGAAGGACTCCAGTAGAACAATAGGACTTCAGTAGAACAATAGGACTTCAGTAGAACAATGGAATGACTTCAGTAGAACAATACGACTTTAGTAGAACAATAGAACGGCTTCAGTAGAACAATTGCAGTTGGTAAGCAGTATTTACTTTTTCACTTGAACAAAAGTACTGTGATGTAGGACAATAGTGCTGTTTCTATAGAATAAAAGTAGTCTTTCAGTAGAACAATTGTAGAACAATAGTACTGTGATGTAGACCAATAGGTTGAGAACTAAATGTCAAGGGAACTGAAACATTTCCAATAATACTTACTAAAAGAAGAGTATTGACAGTTTTATTCATATTTCCAATTTTGTAGGCATTTCTTTTACGCAGTAATCAATGTTGTGGTGTGTGATTTTCTCATATGATAACCTGGAACAGTGGGGCTCTTGTTGCTGAAATTTTATGATAACCCGGAACATGGAAAACGTTGCTGAGATCTTCTGATCAGGTACATCGGCACTGAAGTGTTCTCACATTAAACACCTTATTTTCTTGTGTAGAGTAGTCATCTATGTAGGCACACAGACCTCCTATGCAATCTTCCTCTGGAAATGACGGATGTTTCTTGTGTGCATGGCCAGGATCTTGCAGGCAATACTAGAGTGGATTATTGACGGTAGAGCTCTTGTTACTGAAATAGTGAAATGGTGCATGCTTTGCCCGGGTTGCAAGATATTGTCAGCTTTATTCAGTGAGACAACATAATTATAGCATGTACTAATGTGGGATTGTCTAGAAACTGGTCAGACAGATAGATTCTCTGATGGTTGCTTGAGAGACAGGCTGGTGGTTATACAGTGGAATCGCTGGCATGACTTGATGCCATTTGGTACTGGATCGAGCAGACACAGACACTACTTATACCAAATTATTTACATGTTTTCCAAGAGTTTATTTCTTGATGAAGGTATGAGTAAGGCATGATTAGATCATCTGAAGAGAGTTGCCATTTGTATATAATCACTCACTCACTCACTCACCAATCACATATTTTTTTAATATTTCTTTTTATTATGTTATACATTTATATACCACATTTATTCAGAGTATCTGCTCAAATGTGGTTTATTTGTTCCTCCACCTTTGGATCTGTATGTCTATTTGTTTTTTAACGCTGCACTCATCAATATTCCAGCCATATGACGGCCAGATCATTCTAGTTATGTCGAGTTATGACCTAAGTCATCAATATTCCAGCAATATGATGGCCAGATCATTCTAGTTATGTCTAGTTATGACCTATGTCATCAATATTCCAGCCATTTGTCGGCCAGATCATTCTAGTTATGTCTAGTTATGACCTATGTCATCAATATGACGGCCAGATCATTCTAGTTATGTCTAGTTATGACCTATGTCATCAATATTCCAGCCATATGATGGCCAGATCATTCTAGTTATGTCTAGTTATGACCTATGTCATCAATATTCCAGCCATATGTTGGCCAGGTCATTCTAGTTATGTCTAGTTGTGACCTATGTCATCAATATTCCAGCCATATGACGGCCAGATCATTCTAGTTATGATTCTCGACTACCTGAGGAGCCTGTCTGTGAAGATCCTGGGTAGAAAAGGTCTTCAGCAACCCATGCTTGTCGTAATAGGCGACTATGCTTGTTGTAAGAGGTGACTAACGGGATCAGGTGATCAGACTCACTGACTTGGTTGATGCATGTCATTGTATCCCAATTGTGTGGATCTATGCTCATGTTGTCAATCACTGGATTGTCTGGTCCAGACTCGATTACTTACAGACCGCCGTCATATAGCTGGAATACTGCTGAGTGCAGCGTTAAACAACAAACAAACTAAAGGTTGTTTTTAGCTCTTAACACTTCTGAAGACCACCTCCGTGGTCTTGAGGTAGAGCGTCCGCCCGGAGAGCAGAAGGTCCGGGGTTCGATCCCCGACCGTGTCATACCAAAAGACGTTAAAAGATGGTAGTTGTTGTTACCCTGTCTGGCGCTCGGCATTAAGGGGCTCAAGCAAGGACTGGTTGGCTCGGAGTCAGTATACTGAGTCTGAGTGGGGTTTTCATGTTACACTGCGGCATGGTATCTCAGTGTGCTAGCTCTATAAATCAGCATGAGTCCGGACTAGAACAAGCAGCCACACAAACACACACACACACACGTACATGCACGTCGCTATATAAGTGCAATAATCTTGGACGTGACGTTAAACCCCATTTCACCTCACCACCTAACACTTCTGAGACATAGTGTCACTGTCATGTGTTGCAACAATACTCTACAGCATCAAAGACCCGAGTTCAATTCCCGACATGGGTACAATGTGTGAAGCCCATTTCTGGTGTCCCCTGCCGTGATATTGCTGGAATATTGCTAAAAGCGGCGTAAAACCAAACTCACTCACTCACTACAGCATCACATATTGTTGTTTATTGTAGTAGTTGTTTGCTGTTTGTCAGTAAGTTTGTCCGCAGCATTTGTGCAGAAAATATTAGAATTTCTTCTGACAGCAGCTAATGTTAATTATCTGGCTCATACTCCGGTGAGTGATAGTGCTGTGCCATTGTCATCATCCACCATGGTTCTTTGTTCATGCTATCCACTGTTGGTTCGTCTGATGTAGATTGGATTATTTTCAGGCCGCCATGATAAAGATTAATATTTCCAACGCAGGAAAACATTCCTCATCCAGCCCCTCACTACAATAACTTCGATGAGCTCAACTTGCCCTTTCTTAATGGTGGGCAGACGTCAGAGGTGTAGATCATGATGACATGTTCCAGGTCACATTGTCCATGTTTGACCTAGTTCGTCCTCCAATAGATTTGGCTGTAACAATGCTTGCATGGTCTTGCACACACCCGGAGGCCAATTAAGTCACCTTCTTGACAAGCAAATGAAAAATGACGAAAATAATCCATATTTCACAAATTGTGAATATTAACAGATAATATGCGTGCGTTTGTGTATAAAACTATACACAAAAGGTATCAGTTGATAATCTTATGTCTGTTTATTTAACAGTTATAATTATTTTTTGTCTCAGCATTTTTATTGTAATAAAGAACCCTTGGTCAGAGGGTTTTCCCTCAAGTTATACCAGCACCATTGATTTATGAAATACTGTGAGTGAATTGAGTTTATTGCCGCTTTGAAGATTCTTTTAGTTATATCATGGTGTTATGAAATATCGATCCCAGGAGATGTTTAAATCATATATCAAAATGAAGTGTTTGGCAAAATATGAATTATGATTTCGATATGCAGTCGCTCATGTTGACATGACTCTGAATATGAACATTACTGTTTTTAACGTGTTGACTATTGTTAAATCATTAATAATATTTTTAAGGTTTTCCTGTCTTTGATGTGACAATCTATTGACAAAAAGGCCAAGTTAGCGTCGACATGGTGTCTGACGAAGCAGTGGAAATATTTATCATTCATCTGTGACTAATATTTCAAAGAAAATCTTTTAGCATTCATGACATTGTCCTGTTTTTTTCTTTGTCATATAAAATGGCTGAAAACGATTTGGATTGTTTGAATCTCACATGTAATAGCAGGATTTAATTGGATTTTGTAGCAAAGGATCCCCTTTTTATCTTTCATGGAAACTTTTTGTAGTTCATTTTGGTTTTGTCCGCTAAATTAAGTAAGCCCTAATTTTCATTAACTTTTGATATGAACTTTGATTTCTTTTGAAACATCTAATGAGGTGTTCAGTGTGTGTTTTGGAATTTGATGCTCCAGATAGTGTGTGGGACAATGCAAATACATTAACTCTTCGGTGAGACAGTCCGATTTCCCATCAGGCAGGGTTGATCATGAAACGTGCAGTTTATATGTGTTTCAGCCATGCTGTTAACGTTAGGTAATTATTGTTTTTCTTGTCAAAGGGGTTTGTTATTAGTTATCTCTTGATTTCGACATTTGAAGTATTCAGTATCCGAGACGTGGCATGGCCACTTTGAATTCCATGTGTTGTCCAGGATTGGAACTTCCTCCGCCTATGCTGAGGATATTATAGCCACATCCGCAGCTTTATAGCAAACAGTTATGGCTGTCAGATGCATCCTGTGTTTGGACTTCAGCTATGCACATTTCGAATCTAAGTCAAACAAATCTGCGGTATGTGGACACATGACACCATGGTGAGATGCTGTTTATCTGAGGTACTGTGGCAGATCCATGGGGGTGGGGGAGTTCTGGGCATGGCCACCCCCCTTTTTTAAATGTAACGCCCACCAACCCATCCCCCACCACCTTCAAATGTTACTGACCAGGATAAAATGTTGATTTGGCTGTTAAAGTAAAATTAATGCTTTTGTATCATGTTTGTGATTTTTTGCATGGACCCACCCCTACTGAAGGTAGAAATGGCCAAAGTGGAAGTGGAACACACAAACACCCCCTCCCCACCCACCCCAATTTTTTTATAAAACATTCCGGCTCTGTCCCTGAAGTTTACTCGCTGGTCTAAGGCAATTTAGTTTTGACCTAGTCCTGCACCATGACTGTGGAATATATTTATTTTATGAAAAAAAAATAATCTAGAAATGTATTCAAAAGCTAAGTCTAGCCAGCTCTAGCTAGCTCTATTCCACTATGAAATCAGCATAGGGAAAAATTAATGTTTTTATTTTTAGAGTCGAGAAGGGTATTGTGTAAAATAAGATTTCATAGACTAAATGTTAGTCTAGTCATGAACATGGACCACGGGTTATGCATTGGAATCCCAGATTTACCCCATTATGATGCTTGGTTTGTCAGTTCCAGCTTGTTGGTTTCAACAGTCTGGAAAATATGTATACCACAGAGTTGCAAATGCTAGACCGTACCACCGTCCGTGATGGGTCAATTTCATAAAGGACGCATGAAATACGTGAAATACAAAGTCTACCTGTCCATAGTCCTGCACCATGACTGTGGAATTTATATTTTTAGGTATTTTTTTTACTAAAAGCCTAGGCAAGTCTAGATCAAACTAACAAAGTTTAGTTTGCTTAATTCAACAGCAGAAGAGGAAAGGTTCTTTTGAGAAAATATTTTTATTATCTTAAAGACATGTTTTCATTGACTGAGTGTTGGTCTAACCCATCCACAATGGAGGTCGTATTTTTTCTGTCAATTAGTACTACGTATCTCCATGATGTCTGTTGTGAACAGAAACAACCCTAATTCAAGTAACAGACATAAAATTGGAACTGGCAACATTTGACAAGGACTGTTAAGATTTTCAAGTAGCCATTCCTGTCGTCTGTGGAAAATATATTTTATGTCTGTGTAGCGGCCATAAAATTTCCGAGTCCCGTGATGGGGTTTGAACCACGGACCTTCTGATCCGAGGTCAGATGCCTTGTCCACATGACCAAACAGGTTAACCCCGTCAGCAAGCTGACAAGGTAAGGATGTCTTCCGGGGGATGACTCCACGCCCTGCTACATACTTCCCCATCAACAGAAGGCACGTCCTGGGCCGCAAAGTAGGGTACTGAGGCTTATTTTGCTCAAATTTAATATGAACATGCTCAACCCCACGTTGGGCGCCAATGTAGCCGCCATAAAATTTCCGAGTCACGTGATGGGATTCAAACCACAGACCTTCTGATCTGAGGTCGGACGCCTTGTCCACATGACCAAAGAGGTTAACCCCGTCAGCAAGCTGACAAGGTAAGGATGTCATCTGTGGGATGACTCCACGCCCTACTACATCTGCAACACTGCCTACCAAGTGAAGTTGTTGTTAGTTCCCTGGTATGTCTTGTCTGTTGCAGGTTGGCCTGATATTCTTTCTGAATGAGGTACAAAAACTCTTTCTTAATGTGAACTTGTTTGCTTTATTTGTCTTTGTGTGTTAGCTTTCCAATCGTTTAGTACATGGATTACAGGGTGTAGATGTCTGTATTTCCTGAGAGGCAACTAAGATGATGACAAAGTGCTACTCCACTTGAACCAACCACCTGGCTAGCCCAGCTCCCGCTGTCAGACTCTTCCACACCATCTGAACCAACCACCTAGCTAGCCCAGCTCCTGCTGCCAGACCCTTCCACACCATCTGAACCATCCACCTGGCTAGCCCAGCTCCCCCTGCCAGACTCTTCCTCTCCACCTGAACCAACCACCTAGTTAGCCCATCTCCCCCTGCCAGACCCGTCCACTCCACCTCAACCAACCATATGGCTAGCCCAGCTCCCGCTGCCAGACCCTTCCATACCATCTGAACCAACCACCTGGCTAGCCCAGCTCCCGCTGCCAGACTCTTCCACTCCATCTGAACCAACCATCTGGCTAGCCCAGCTCCCGCTGTCAGACTCTTCCACTCCATCTGAACCAACCACCTGGCTAGCCCAGCTCCCGTTGCCAGACTCTTCCATACCATCTGAACCAACCACCTGGCTACCCAGCTCCCGCTGTCAGACCCTTCCACTCCATCTGAACCAACCACCTGGCTAGCCCAGCTCCCCCTGCCAGACCCTTCCACTCCATCTGAACCAACCACCTGGCTAGCCCATCTCCTGCTGCCAGACCCTTCCACTCCATCTGAACCAGCCACCTGGCTAGCCCAGCTCCCCCTGCCAGACCCTTCCACTCCACCTGAACCAACCACCTGGCTAGCCCATCTCCTGCTGCCAGACCCTTCCACTCCATCTTAACCAACCACCTGGCTAGCCCAGCTCCCGCTGCCAGACTCTTCCATACCATCTGAACCAACCACCTGGCTAGCCCAGCTCTCGCTGTCAGACCCTTCCACTCCACCTGAACCAACCACCTGGCTAGCCCAGCTCCTGCTGCCAGACCCTTCCACTCCATCTGAACCAACCATCTGGCTAGCCCAGCTCCCGCTGTCAGACTCTTCCACTCCATCTGAACCAACCACCTGGCTAGCTCTGCTCCCGCTGTCAGACCCTTCCACTGCATCTGAACCAACCACCTGGCTAGCCCATCTCCCGCTGCCAGACCCTTCCACTCCATCTGAACCAACCACCTAGCTAGCCCTTCTCCCACTGCCAGACTCTTCCACTCCATCTGATCCAACCACCTGGCTAGCCCAGCTCCCCCTGTCAGACTCTTCCACTCCATCTGAACCAACCACCTGGCTAGCCCAGCTCCCCCTGCCAGACCCTTCCACTCAATCTGAACCAACCACCTGGCTAGCCCATCTCCTGCTGCCAGACTCTTCCACTCCATCTGAACCAACCACCTGGCTAGCCCAGCTCCCCCTGTCAGACTCTTCCGCTCCACCTGAACCAACCACCTGGCTAGCCCAGCTCCCGCTGCCAGACCCTTCCACTCCATCTGATCCAACCACCTGGCTAGCCCAGCTCCCCCTGTCAGACTCTTCCGCTCCACCTCAACCAACCACCTGGCTAGCCCAGCTCCCCCTGCCAGACTCTTCCATACCATCTGAACCAACCACCTGGCTAGCCCAGCTCCTGCTGCCAGACCTTTCCACTCCATCTGAACCAACCATCTGGCTAGCCCAGCTCCCGCTGTCAGACTCTTCCACTCCATCTGAACCAACCACCTGGCTAGCCCAGCTCCCCCTGTCAGACTCTTCCGCTCCACCTCAACCAACCACCTGGCTAGCCCAGCTCCCCCTGCCAGACTCTTCCATACCATCTGAACCAACCACCTGGCTAGCCCAGCTCCCTCTGCCAGACTCTTCCACTCCATCTGAACCAACCACCTGGCTAGCCCAGCTCCTGCTGCCAGACCCTTCCACTCCATCTGAACCAACCATCTGGCTAGCCCAGCTCCCACTGCCAGACTCTTCCACTCCATCTGATCCAACCACCTGGCTAGCCCAGCTCCCCCTGTCAGACTCTTCCGCTCCACCTCAACCAACCACCTGGCTAGCCCAGCTCCCCCTGCCAGACTCTTCCATACCATCTGAACCAACCACCTGGCTAGCCCAGCTCCTGCTGCCAGACCCTTCCACTCCATCTGAACCAACCATCTGGCTAGCCCAGCTCCCGCTGTCAGACTCTTCCACTCCATCTGAACCAACCACCTGGCTAGCCCTTCTCCCACTGCCAGACTCTTCCACTCCATCTGAACCAACCACCTGGCTAGCCCAGCTCCCGCTGTCAGACTCTTCCACTCTATCTGAACCATCCCCCTTGCAGGTCCAGGGCCCACTTGCACAAAGCGATCTTAGTGCTACGACTATTGTAAGCCCATGTTAAGGTATATGAGTTATGATCATCTCCGCGCTAAGATCGCTTTGCTCAAGATCCAGGTTAAATTACGTCTTCAGCAACCTGTGCTTCTCTCCCCCCATGAAGATCCAAGTTAGAATATGTCTTCAGCAACCCATGCTTGCCTCCTGTGAAGATCCAGGTTAGAATTGGCTTTTACCATCCCATGGTTGTCTCTACCCATGAAGATCTTGTTTAGAATTGGTCTTAAAAAAACGATGTGTGTCATAAGAGGCGACTAGTGGGATCGGTTGATCAGGCTCGCTGACTTGGTTGATGCATGGCATCATATCACCAGTTTCGTGGATCGATGCTCATGATCATGATGTCAATCACTGTATTTTGTGGTCCAAACTTGATAATTTACAGACCGCCGTCATATTGCTCAATGCGGTGTTAAACAACAAACAAACAAACAAAAGTGTGTCAGATATCCAATGTCTTCATGATATGTTGTTTGTTGTAACAGGTTTCAACAGTTCTAAATGTTTCATCCAGTAACAAGTTTTGGGAAGCATAAAATATGTGCATTTGAAACAAACTTTGCAGTCGATTTCTCTTTGAACACATGTCACAATTTGACAAACAATGCAGGGTTTTATCAAATTTATGACACAGAAATTAGAACAGGAAGTTTCTCAAACATGCCAACTCCAACCCCATATTTTCATTCCGATAAACAGATTTGTTTTAAACTGTAGGGTGAAACAATGTATTTAAATTCATGGCATGTATAAACCTTATGGCAGCCACGTTGTAAATGTCATAACCTTTGAATTTCAAATTTTTTCGTTATCCATTTTTGCTTATTGCTGTGGGTGGTCTGTGGGTATTGGGAAGGCTATCATACTATTGGGAATTCACTTCCTCTCAACTCTGCGTTTTGCCGAATTAGCATGATTTTGAAATGGACTTGTTTTACAAATCAGCAGTGTTAGGATCGTTATCATGAGAGCTGTACACTCAGTGAGGGCCCCATGAGGCCTGTTTATACATAGGAGCGATAATATGCTTGTAATCTGTTCAATCATCCACACAAAACAGTTTGAATTTCTTTAAAACGACATCCCACTGTAAGCAATACCTTTTTTTCAGCGAACTTAATAAAAAACATTTATCACGTTGCCTTATTCTTAGACTATATGCTTTATCTCATGTGACTTAAACATGCTCCAAGAGTAGATTTAGTCTTGGCAAAATGTGCTATGAAAGAAAAATGGAATAAATCAACATAAGAAGAACAGTTGTACAATGTTCATGGTTTAGGAAGTATCTGTTTCATAATCCTCTCCCAAAATGGAATAAATAGATGGAAAATAAACACATCTTAATGGCTTTCTTTGACATAATCTGTTGGTATGTGGATGATTAATTATTGAAGAATAATATCTTA
The DNA here is from genome assembly GCF_022045235.1 of Haliotis cracherodii. Lineage (NCBI taxonomy): Eukaryota > Metazoa > Mollusca > Gastropoda > Lepetellida > Haliotidae > Haliotis > Haliotis cracherodii. The sequence continues at coordinate 24,922,887 of NW_027266268.1, forward strand.
ATTTTCAAATTTGCATAATGCCATGCTGAGAAAAAGTTGTCTGCTATGTCTTGGGTGTTTTGTATGCTTTGTATAGCATTGAAGGAGATGCGAATTGTTATCACATGGTGAGATGATTCATCACTGAATATACGATAGATGAACAGCTTTGTACACAAGCTAATCGAAATCACAACAAATGCAGTTGTTTGAATATTTGTTCAGGATAAAAAGAACTCCATTTCAGAGAGAAGAATTTTAATTTATCGGTCACTTTTTGGTTCATTGAGTTTCTGATGGTAAATTCATCATTGTAAATTTGACACATCTTTGTTGGTTTTTCAGCGTATTTTGGTTGGAATGTTGTTGCATCACCTCACAGAGATGTAGGATAGCAATAGTAATGCTATCTGACTGTAACACACAGTCGGTGTATAAATAATTCCCCAGCAAGTGGTGACAGAGGAGGGTTTCAATGTAAATATCAAGCTGACTATGAAGATAGGATATCGGGTCTAGTGTTAAGGACTCTCTTTATCACAATGCTAAATGTTCCAGAAAATCTCTGCTGGTGTGGCTGAACAAATCGGTGAAAGGATCTGCAAATAGACAAGTACCATGATGATAAACAGAGCCTTATCATTCTCAATCTTTCCTATTTCATAGATACTGTCATTCATTTCCAGGTATAGATCGATTCAACTGATATGCCAACCTCCTCAATGGTCCCTTGTGATTTTTTCAACCACCCTCAACCAAACCAAACCTTGGCTGCTGAAATAGGATCACAGTAACTCCTGCTTCACTTTAATAATAAAAAGATCAGTTCTGTAGTTGATGTAGGTTGTCTTGGATCAATTCTGTAGGTGATGTAGGTTGTCTTGGATCAGTTCTGTGGTGGATATAAGTTGTCTTGGATCAGTTCTGTGGGTGATGTAGGTTGTCTTGGATCAGTTTTGCGGGTTGTCTTGGATCAGTTCTGTGGGTGATGTAGGATGTCTTGGATCAGTTCTGTGGGTGATGTAGGTTGTCTTGAATCAGTTCTGTTGGTGATGTAGGTTGTCTTGAATCAGTTCTGTTGGTGATGTAGGTTGTCTTGGATCAGTTCTGTTGGTGATGTAGGTTGTCTTGGATCAGTTCTGTTGGTGATGTAGGTTGTCTTGGATCAGTTCTGTAGTTGATGTAGGTTATCCTGGATCAGTTCTGTGGGTTGTCATGGATCAGTTCTGTGTTGGATGTAGGTTGTCTTGGATCAGTTCTGTGGTGGATGTAGGTTGTCTTTGATCAGTTCTGTGGTGGATGTAGTTTGTCTTTGATCAGTTCTGTGGTGGATGTAGTTTGTCTTGGATCAGTTCTGTGGTGGATGTACGTTGTCTTGGATCAGTTCTGTGGGTGATGTAGGTTGTCTTGGATCAGTTCTGTAGGTGATGTAGGTTGTCTTGGATTAGTTCTGTAGGTGATGTAGGTTGTCTTGGATTAGTTCTGTAGGTGATGTAGGTTGTCTTGGATCAGTTCTGGGGTTGATGTAGTTTGTCTTGGATCAGTTCTGTGGTGGATGTAGGTTGTCTTGGATCAGTTTTGCGGGTTGTCTTGGATCAGTTCTGTGGGTGATGTAGGTTGTCTTGGATCAGTTCTGTGGTTGATATAGGTTGTCTTGGATCAGCTCTGTGGTGGATGTAGGTTGTCTTTGATCAGTCTGTGTTGGATGTAGGTTGTCTTGGATCAGTTCTGTGGGTGATATAGGTTGTCTTGGATCAGTTCTGTGGTGGATGTAGGTTGTCTTTGATCAGTCTGTGTTGGATGTAGGTTATCCTGGATCAGTTCTGTGGGTTGTCATGGATCAGTTCTGTGGTGGATGTAGGTTGTCTTTGATCAGTCTGTGTTGGATGTGGGTTGTCTTGGATCAGTTCTGTGGGTGATGTAGGTTGTCTTGGATCAGTTCTGTAGGTGATGTAGGTTGTCTTGGATTAGTTCTGTAGGTGATGTAGGTTGTCTTGGATCAGTTCTGTAGGTGAGGTAGGTTGTCTTGGATCAGTTCTGTGGTGGATGTAGGATGTCTTGGATCAGTTCTGTCGTGGATGTAGGTTGTCTTGGATCAGTTCTGTGGGTGAGGTAGGTTGTCTTGGATCAGTTCTGTGGGTGATGTAGGATGTCTTGGATCAGTTCTGTGAGTGATGTAGGTTGTCTTGGATCAGTTCTGTGGGTGATGTAGGTTGTCTTGGATCAGTTCTGTGGGTGATGTAGGATGTCTTGGATCAGTTCTGTGGTGGATGTAGGTTGTCTTGGATCAGTTCTGTGGTGGATGTAGGTTCTCTTGGATCAGTTCTGTGGTGGATGTAGGATGTCTTGGATCAGTTCTGTGGTGGATGTAGGTTGTCTTGGATCAGTTCTGTGAGTGATGTAGGTTGTCTTGGATCAGTTCTGTGGTGGATGTAGGTTGTCTTGGATCAGTTCTGTGGGTGATGTAGGTTGTCTTGGATCAGTTCTGTGGTGGATGTAGGTTGTCTTGGATCAGTTCTGTGAGTGATGTAGGTTGTCTTGGATCAGTTCTGTGGTGGATGTAGGTTGTCTTGGATCAGTTCTGTGGGTGATGTAGGTTGTCTTGGATCAGTTCTGTGGGTGATCTAGGTTGTCTTGGATCAGTTCTGTGGGTGGATCTTTTCACTTGGATCAGTTTGGTGGGTCTGTCCTTTGGATGACTTATGTCCAGGGTACCCTATGCTTATTGTAAATGGTTACAATGTCATTGACATGACTGTCTATGCAGTTAGCCACTAATTTGTTGACCAAAACTAAATTCTTTACTTTCTTTGTTATATATACTACCCAAAAGAAGTTAGAGAAACCTGATTTTTCATATTAGTATGGTCAAGTGGTAGTGTGTCTGCCTGGTGAGCCGAAGGTCAGGAGTTTAATCCCTGGTCGTGTCATACCAAAAGACATGAAACGATAGTACTTGTAGTTGCTTTGCCTGGCACTCGGCATTAAGGGGTATTCATGTTAAACTGTGGCATGGTATCTCAGTGGCATTAAAATTGACATTAGTACAAGCAGAGGTGCGCATACACACACACACACACACACACACATATGTACATGCACATCGCTATAAATAGTATAGTATTACTATAATACCGTATTCGACGTAATAAGCGCCCCGCTCTAATAAGCGTCCATGGCAATATTTTCTTATATATTGGCTAGTGAACAATCCCAATTAGCATCCTTCCGATTGACCAATGTGCACAAGACTTATTTATTCGTGTATAATACGCAATCTTGTGTTATATGCACCCTTAATTATGGGCAATTAAATTCTGGAAAAATATAACTGTCGTGTATAATACGCACAGACTTTTCTTTTGTATCATTTCAGGTTGTCAGCATAAACGACAAAATTTACGATTTTTCACCAAAATTATATTCTAATAAGAGCTCCTTATTTGTAATTTTGAGAGCGCCCTGGGCGCTTATTATGTTGAATACGGTAATATGAAAGCATCAGGTGTTTTCAACTTCTTTTGAGTAGTATAGCTGGAGTATCGCTTCATCATTAAACAAGATTCCCTCCCTCATTCTCTGGACAAGTGAGTGAGTGAGTGAGTTGGGTTTAACGCCGCTTTTAACAGTATTCCAGTTATATCGCGGCGTGTCAGCTTAATGTGGGATGAAAGCCCGAAGTGATGCAGGTCTCAGATGTTTACCACTTCGGTGAAACCCACGAGCACGGGTATGGTGCTGACAAACCTAGAAACATAATCGGGGCTCTGGACAAGTAACTTGGGTGGCGTGCCATCGCTTGGATCAGTGACGGGAGTTACCTGAGACCTTATGGCTCTGTTTGTTGTGACATAGGATCCCCCTAGACTGTGTGTGGGACTACTCTTTGTGTTAATGTGCCGAATATCTTGTCCAGTAAATAAAACTTAACATTTAATTGGCTTTATTCAGTTTCCCAGCTCAGTTGTTTTTTGTAAACCCATCCCCCTGATGTGGGTCCTGCCTGAATAGGTCTGTATCCCAAACAATAGAAGGGTTGACCTGATGGTTAAACTTGATATTCTTTGACTTACTAACACAAGTCATATAGGCAAGTGTCAGCTGTAAAAAGTGAGATTTGGGGCCTGATAGGCCCGCAATTTCGGGTATAAGTTATGTTAAAAATGTTTGCATTATATTACTAGACCTGTGGATTTCACTGAACACTACCTGAACTATCCAGGTACAGGCAGCCACTTGGTTTAGTGATCCGTTATCAAGTGTGGATATTGGTCTTTTGTGAAGCAGGCATGCATTTTGAGATTTGGAAATTGGTTTTTAGTGATCATGTTTGTTTGTTTGTTGTTTATTGTCACACTCAGCAATATTCCAGCTATATGATGGGGTCTGTAAATAATCAAATCAGGACCAAACAATCCAGTGATTGACATTCTGAGCAACAATTCATGTTGTCGTCGTACGATCATGCCCAAAACTAAGTCAACGAGCCTGACCACCCGATCCATTTGGTTGCTTCTTAGGAAAAGCATAGTTTGATGGGGACCTATTCATACCCGGAATTCCCACGGGGACACCTCTGATGACCAGAATAGATTGCTTGGGACCTATTCTAACCTGGAATCCCAACAGAGGAGTGATCGTGTACTTTTGTTAATAATAAATCCCCAAATGAGTGAGTGAGTTTCATGCTGTATTGAACAGTATTTCAGTTAAAGTGTGTCAGCTTGTGGGAGGAAATCCCTAATTCATGCATGTCTTTGACATTTATCACTTCGCTGAAACATTCAAGCATGGGTATGGTGCTGACAACCAGAAACATAATCGGGGCGACCATGGATTTGAACCCATGATCATGCCTAAGGGAGACTACTCTGCATAGTGAATTTCAGCCACCAATGACACCTACCATATTCGTCCCATTAAGCGCCCAGGGCGCTTAAAAAAAGACAGAAACGGTGGGCGCTTATTGGGGACAATTCAGGTCAAATTGGCGTAAATTCATCAGTAAGCCTTACCGTATTTTCTTGAGAATAGTGCGCACTTTTTTTTCCAAAAAACACAGCTGTGTAGAAGGGGGTGCGCATTATAGACGAATTAATGAGTTTTGATGTTTTTTCTCCCATGGAAAGACATTACTGTGAGCACATAACACCGGAAATACCATGTCAACAAATCCATACTGAAGTTCGCCAATTATTCATGTAATTACACTGTCTGGCTATGAAAAGTGTTCTATGTATATCTGGACTTTTGTTTGTAACTTATTTCATTAATTTTATTCAAAATTCCTTTTAATATTGTTTTAATTAATTTCAGCGAAATCGTGTGTGAAGCGATCGGAAGATCGCACAACTCACCGTTAGTAACAGCAACCACGGTCAGATTACCACTATTGACGCCTTGAAACGAACTTAAGTTGACAGAGAATGGATACATATATCATAAATGCCATACTTTGACCTGTTAAAAGTCATATTTGTTTTTGTTGGACGATTCTATGTCAACACCTAATTCTCGCGATCACGTGCACGGGAGCCTTGACGGTGACTGGTCAGACTGGTTCCATGTAAAAAATAATACCCGGCAATAGCGATCAGCTGCTTCGCTTAGGGTTATTATTATTTTAAATATGTTTAGTAAAAGCTGCATCTAAATTAACAAGATATTGGAATATATTATTCCTGATAAAAAAATAGTTTCAGATCTTTTCAGACAACTTTTGCCGATCCTTGCATTTAAAATCCTGTAAAGTTATATCATTGGGTGTGTCTTGACTGACTCACCAGTAGATTCCAAGAAAACGTGTGTACAGCTGATTGCTGTGTCCGGCTTAGTTTACGAGAAAATGCACAAGGTAATCTTAATCCCTGGATATAAAACGATGCCTAGCTGAACAAAAAATACAATTTAAACGGTAAATCAACATGTCTGTTGATTTTTTTATCTCAAATTTCGAATTTGTATAGAATCTACTGAAAAGTTTCTCATCACCCGTTCGTTTGCCAGACTTCGCTGAAGGGGTACGGTGTAATTTTTTTCTGCGCATAATATTCAAAGTCACAAATACAGACTTATACAGACTTAAAATATCTGGAAACTATGGTTACCGGACGATTTTCATTTAAAACAAAATAATTACTATATAAATTTTTGGAACCGGGGGGGCTTATTGGGGGAGGGGCGCTTAATGGGTCAAATACGGTATCTCCAAATTAGTGAGTTACAATGTTGTAAAATGTTTACTTATGGTAACAGAGCTTCAGATAACTTTTTGAGCAATTGAGTTTTTACTCAAGGGTTTCTATTTTAATTGGGTTATTCCATTTTTCATTGGGTAACCAATATTTTTTCACTCATCTATTCATCAATCTATTGGGTTTTTCCCAAAATTAGTGAACATTTTAGGATTTAAAAAAAAATGAAATAATGTTTTAGATATATATAACTGTTCTAAATAAATAGGCTTGACACAGAAAGTAAATTAGTTCGTCATTTTGTTTCAGAAATTAGCTCCTTTGTACGCATGCTGAAAAAGCTCCATTGTGAATTTCTGTGAGCTTTTTTTTTACATATTTGAGTTTTTCATTTAATGCATGCGTTTCTGTATGCAAGTTTATTGAAAGTAATTGGGTTTTGAATATTTTTGGGGGTACGCAAATGTGCTTCTTATCTGTAGCTCTGGGAAAACATAGTTGGTTGATGCATGTCATCATATCCCATTTGCATTGATTGATGCTCATGATGTCAATCACTGGATTGTCTGGTCCAGATTTGATTATTAACAGACCGTTGCCATATAGCTGGAATATTGCTGAGTGCAGCGTTTAACAACAAACAAACAAACAAAACTCTCTACTGTGGATGTACGGGTAATAAAACATTCAATGTTTGTATACGAGACATTTTTTTTTTATTCAGGTGAGCTTCGGTATTTTTCTTGAAAGGCTATCTCGGCAAACTTCAGATCTCTTTATTCCTTTAATGAATTAAACTTCAGCCCTCTTTGTATAAATATGCATCGTTTGTACATTTGATTTGTTGATGTCTAGAATCCTTTATGAAATTAGATTTCCACATTATTGAAATTATATTAACTGTAGCATAACATGTCTGTTTGAGATTGAATTAAGACCAAGGCATCTTTTATTTGCTGGAGATAACAGCTGTAAACACGAGATAATCTTCTCTGATGATGTTGTGTTTGTGATATTTCGGGCATCTTTTGATGTTAAGGGGGTCTCACATACATTCAGGCTACCAAAATAAAAAATGCCCTGTTTCAATTTTGATATGGATCTTCTAATCCTCATTCTAAACCCCAACGCCAATGACCTCACACATATTCCAAATTTGGTATCCTTTGAGAAATAGCTTGTTTGTGTTTAGTTAGCTTGGTGTTCTATCTTAAGACTTTGGTAGACGACTTGTCACGCCTTTTAGCTGTTCCGCAAACATCGATGTGACTCAGTGTCACATGACCACAGCACTAATGACGTGTGTATTTAGATAGAGGATGTCGGAATATCGGGTTCTCCATGCACTGGGCATGTGAGCTGCACTCTTAAAAGAATATCAAGAACTCTTTCCTGTTCCAGTTTTTCAAAGATTTCATCAAAGTAGTGGTGTTCACATTGTTTGCATTTTCCTGGTTTCTAAACATGGATTGTGTCAGTGTTGCATGCACAATAACAGGCTTGATCTATTATGCCCTTGACACCAACTGATATATCATTCCAGACAGCATCAATGAGATTTAATTTTCTAAAAGAAAATAGAAGTTTGAGTAGCACAATGGACAGGGTGTTCACTCATCATGCACAAGTACTGTGTTCATGTCCATTTGAAGCCTCAGAATGTGTACCAGATTGATTGCATATTTTGCTTAAAATTTTAAAAATGGCAACCATGTCCTTTTCACTCGCCACTTGGCTCCTTAGAAATATAATCAAGTTGTTAAATGTTGAACAAAGATCTTGTTGGAAGATAAGATGCACTGATGCCAGGTTATGTGGTGAAAATAGTCTTCAGCAGAGATTTCTAATAAATAAGGAAAGGGTTTTTGTTGCTTTTATTGCTTTTGTTTTAAAAAGCCATTCATTTTACAGATGCTGAAGTGTTACATAGATTACACAATGCCTCTTAGAAAATTGTCGAAGTTTTTGTTTGTTGATTAACGCTGCACTCGCCAATATTCCACTTATATGACGGTGGTCTCTAATAACCAAGTCTGGACCAGACAATCCAGTGATTGACATCATGAGCATCGATCCACGTAATTGGGATACGATGACATGCATCAACCATGTCAGCGAGTCTGACCACCTGATCCGGTTAGTCGCCTCTTCAACAAGCATAGTTGCCTTTTACAAGAAGCATGGGTTGCTGAAGACCAATTCTACTCCGGATCTCTTCATGGGTCTGTCAGATGTAACAAATTTTAGATTTGGGATAACTCTTTCTCAGTGAAGTACAAAGTCTAGTACTTTTTAGGGTTGATTCCCATCTAGGATTTGAACCCACACTCTCAGAGTGAGGCACCTAATCACCAAAACTCAAAGTCGACGACCTTATAAACCTACTCAGCCACTGAGGCTTCCACAAAATGGAACCACTAGGCTACCCGACTGCCCCTCCACAAAATGGAAGTCTGACAAATGTTGCTCTAAATCACCTACTTTGTGTACCCCTCTGTGTGGTACCGGTACCGGTAATTGGCACAACTTCCATATGCGCTTTACTAAGGAAGTGTTATCCCCCAAATAATATGTGTTATATCACATAGGGCTTCTGAAAATTTCCAAACATGAGTCTGTTTATTTCCAGGCAAACTTTTATGGCATTATTCCTGCAATATCATGAGGGGGATCCCAGAAATAGCGATTACCGTATATTGCCGTCTATAAATTGACCCCACGTTTAAGGCCCCCCTGTACAAGCCTTTAAAATCGATGCTAATTTATATACCCGTCTATAAAGCGACTTAGAATGGAGCACGTGAAGAGTGCATACACAATACCTACATTTGCATTAAAAATGTGTTTGTCTTCCGCAGAAAAGAATTACATCGTATCCCTTCAGCGAATTCAGGTAAATGAACAGTTCATAACAATTAAACTTGGTCAATACAAATTTAAAATTTGAGTTTAAAAAACCACTTGGCATGATGATTTACCATTTAAATTGTATTTCCTGTTCTGATAGGCATTGTTTTATATGCAGAGATTAAGATTACCATGTGTATTTTCTCGTAATCTAAACCAGATTCAGCAATCAGCTGTACACACGTTTCTTGGAATCTCCCAGTGATTCGATTAATAATTAACCAATAAATAACTTTAAAGTATGTTATGTTCCACTCTGCATGCTTGAAACAGGTTCTTTGGCGTGATAAGCTATGCCAGTTAGCTGTACCACCGTTCTTATGGAATAGGAAGAGGGCACAACTGGCATGGTCATCTGAGTTGCACCCCTTAGTCATGCCAGGATCTGATAATGGTGTGTTTGAATCCTAGCACTGGACTAGTACAAGCAGACACGCACGCATGCATGCACGCACGCACGCACGCACACACACACACATGCGCGTCAGCTCTTGTTGGTGTATACCCCTTTGTCATATGGTGGGGAGATTCCCTAAAGCAGCTTAAAAAATCCTACTCACTAACTGTGATACTATATTCACCAATCAGTCCTGAAATCAGCTAGACAAGAACGTTTAAAAGCATGTAGGTCTTAATGTGCGAGAAGTGTCATATTGAAGCAGTGTGAATAAATATGTGGGCTTCCCATATCAAAGATTCATGATATCCCAAGACCCCCTAATAGCTGAAGAAACTGAAACCATTTAAAAGATCTAAAAAAGCAAATCCCATATAAAAATCAAGACTGGGATGATAGCACCAAATTAAAACACAGTTGAAGTTAACATTCTAAGGGAGATAACTTGTGTTGGTGGAAAAAGTTATAAGTGACAAGTCCACAAACAGTATTGGGAGAAAATTTTGAATTTAAAATCTATCATTGGAGAAAATAGTGATTAATCAAAATGAATTAGTAGAAATGAGATGAGATGTCGTGTGATTCGGAACATGTGTCCCCTGTGATGGATGCGGCCCTCAGCTGAGTAAATACTTTCATTTCCACCTTGAATTTAAACTGAAAAATCAATTATCTCCCTTTTTGTTTTTTGGTGCCCTTAACATGTTGCATTTTGTTCCAGCTGACGAGCAGAAGTCCAGTTTTTTTCTTCAGTCATGGCGCCAGTTCTGTGGATGGTTCTTCAAAATTGGTTTAATCACCTTTCAAAATCTTAAAGATCCTTTTGATGTGTGTCAAAAGATTAGTGAAGAAATTATTTCATTCTGGCTAATTGCTCAAGTTCTTTTGGGGGCTTGATGTGCCAAATATATTATGTAAATTCCCTTTTGTGAATTAACTGAGAAATTCAAACATACTTAGCTCCCTTGTGAGTGAGTTTGATTTTACGCTGCTTTGAGCAATATTCTAGCAATATCATGGCGGGGTCACCAGAAATGGGCTTCACACATTGTACCCATGTCGGGAATTGAACCCAGGTCTTCGGCGTGACGAGCGAACGGTTTAACCACTAGGCTACCCTGTTTCAACTGAGAAATTCAAACATACTTAGCTCCTTTGTGAGTGAGTTTGATTTTACGCCGCTTTGAGCAATATTCTAGCAATATCATGGCGGGGTCACCAGAAATGGGCTTCACACATTGTACCCATGTCGGTAATCGAACCCGGGTCTTCAGCGTGACGAGCAAACGGTTTAACCACTAGGCTACCTGACCGCATCTAGCTCCTTTGTGGAAACCACTTCAACCTGTGATCGAAACTAAACTGTCGGGCAGCAGAAAGTATACACCCATGTTTGATGGTGATATGGGTATCATAGGCATCAATGAGCATCTCACAATGGGTTGTGATTTGACAATAAGTTGTAGTGTTTCGGCAACTGTTCTCAGCCTCGTAACATTTTTATAATGTTTGTAAATTTTTGGTCAAATCCAATTTTCAATTGTACGCTTCCTTTTGCCCAGCAGTTTATGTCCTCAACTAATGTTTATGAACCCACTGAACAGCTGAATCCATAGAGGATAATATATGAGTGTTCATGTCATACCATGTTTATGATACGATGTCTAAATTCTGGTATTTCCCTTGAGAGAGCGATTCCGGAATTTATGGAAGGGTATCGTAAATAACAGTTAGTGAGTGAGTGAGTATGGTTTTACGCTGCTTTTAGCAATGTTCCAGCAATATCACGGCGGGGGACACCAGAAATGGGCTTCACACATTGTACCCATATCAGGATTCGAACCTGGGTCTTCGGCGTGACGAGCGAACGCTTTAACCACTAGGCTACCCAACCACCCCCGTAAATAACATAGTATGACATGAGCATGAATATAATGTTCTATTTAATACTGAAGAAGATGTCTACATACAGTGGCGAATTTTAGTGTTTATCTATAAGGACAGCAAGTTGCAACAGCAGCATAACCACAATTTGTCAAATGATGTCAAAAGTCTTTAGCTATGACGTCATTTCTAGTGTGACGTCATTCCGATCTCACGTTACGAAAAGATTTGAATGATGTCAACAATGCCATCTGGATGACGGAAACAATACACTGTTGTCTCGTGACGTGATGTGACCCGAGGGCACATATGATGTCTTTTAACACCGATATGTTTGCCCTCGTAGGTAATAAATTGGGTTATTGAAGCCTAGAATGTGAATATATGATCCTTACAGAGGTGTCATTAACAAAGACACATTGATTTCTTGGAACTCAAAACTGCCATCACATCTGCCATTCTGGAAGTGTCATTTCGGACAGACTGTTTTATTCAGTAATTAAATTCATGCGAAAAGCACAATCATGCATGTGCATTTTATATCAGATTTACAATTGGGTGTTTCTTATATAGTTACATGATATAGAAATATAAACAGATATTTCTGATAATGTCAGTGATCTGCCTGACTCATTTTGTCAATAATCTCAGGACCCATGAAGGTAGAATAGGTCTTCAGCAATGCTTGCTGTAAAAGGCGACTATGCTTGTCGTAAGATGCGACTAACGGGATCGGGTGGTCAGACTCGCTGACTTAGTTTGATGCATGTCATCGTATCCCAATTGTGTGGATCGATGTTCATTTTGTCAATCACTGGATTGTCTGACCCAAAAAATATAATTTAAAAATACTGACATATTTCTTAAAAGTATATTTAGTAAATGCAAAACTGTTAAATTATCTAATAATATTTGATTTACCTTTTATAATACTTTAAACGGAAGTGATGAGTGGGATACAGTCTTTTCCTCGACATGTACAAGTTTTACATAATCATATGAGAATTATTCTTAAAGATTATTGAATGCAGTCCCCTGGTTACAGGTTTCAGTTTAATACTGTATATAATTTATTTTCATTTTTCAGATTTTCTCAAAAACTGTTTGTAATTACCACTATCATTTTAAATTTCAGTATCTTTGAATGTCTTAAAGAAAATATGTATGGTTTCAGATGACTACATTTTGACAAAATTTTGTGCAAATTTCACTGTTGAATAAAAGGCTCGTCCTGCTTCTACACAGTAACTATGGTAACATAAGCATGTCATAGTCACAAAAGAATTGCACCCAAGTCAGTGTGTGACGACTAATGCATTTTCTTAAAGTTCTCCTGTTTAATAAAATGTAACATTATATGATTAGACAAATCTGTATGAAAATGAAAGCTAACAATTACATTGTAATATCATTGCTAATGTTATGCATGAGATATGCAAATAATTTTTTAGTTACTAAACCGGTAATTGTACTATGGAAATGGCCAAATTTGTGGATGGGGCCCTCTGTCATGTTCCGTGATGTGTATTAATTTTCGGTGGAAATTACAAAATATTCTGGCGAATAACAGGCTTGTTGAGTCATTAGGCAGACAATGAGTGACATTACGCTACCATAGAAACCCAAATTGCCTCCCTCTAACCCCCCTCAGCTGTCCTGACAGATGCTGAGGGGAGAGACTGGCAAATAACAGTGGGCAAGATTATTTGTTTTAATTATGCTTTGAGGAAAATTGGGTCACTTATTTTTGTTGAAATACTGACATAGCAGAGAAAAAATTAGGAGCAATATGTGTGTGAATTTTTAAAATCTTTGTTAAAAACAAAGGATTGTTTATGTCAAAGTATTGTGTCATTGTTTATGTCATGATTTTGCTTCATTGTTTATGTCGAGGTATAGCGTCATTGATTTTTTCATGGCATTGTGTCATTGTTTATGTCATGATTTTGTGTCATTGTTTATGTTGAGATATAGCGTCATTGTTTTTATCATGGTATTGTGTCATTGTTTATGTTACGGTGTTGTGTCATTGTTTATGTCAAGGTGTGGTTATAATTGTTTATGTCATAGTATTGTTATCACTGTTGATGTCATGCTATTGTGTTATTGTTTATGTTACGGTGTTGTGTCATTGTTTATATCAAGGTGTGGTTATCATTGTTTATGTCATAGTATTGTTATCACTGTTGATGTCATGCTATTGTGTTATTGTTGAAGTCTTTCATTCTTTATGTCCTAGCTGGTAATATTAGGGCATCGTATGTTGTTTAACATTATTGCTTTTATCATTGTTATTCTTATCCCTGTTAGTATTCCTTCATAGAGATTAATGAATTTGTGAATGTGCTCCTTCTGTGAAAAGTGTAAAATTGTATTGGTTTAAAAAGCCCATCAAATTTGAACAAACACAAATAAAACCAAAATTAGTTTGCTTTAAACATTTATGGGAATTTTTTTATCTCTCAATGAAAAGAAAAAAGGAAAATGTTACGAGACAAACTTTTAAGCAAATTTAATTTCCAAACATGAAACAGGTCAGCAAGTTCGTCAACGCCTCTGATAATTAGAGGATGTCATTAAGATGACATGAACTTCTTTATTTTTGTTGGAATGGCCCTGTCACAGGCTGATGTGACAGAGAGAGGAAACTAGCCTGTCTTTTAACATAACAATACCAGCTTGAAAAATCTAAAAGATCTCTTAATTATAGGGGTGGTGAGTGGGTCTCGAGATCTAGGCTAATCAGGTCTGTGTTATTGGGTTAGAAAACATGGCTGCGAGGCAGCTGAGAAATTGGGTTTAGCAAGATGGTCACTTGGGGAGGTGGGTCGTTTGAAGATGGAAGTTGTAGATAAAGTCTGACTGCAAGGATGGGATGGATTGTATGTGGTAATTGTACCTTGTGGGGGGACTTAGTGTCATGAGTATCAGAGTCTCAGTAATTACCAGTTGTACGTCCTTAGATGATTGTTAAGTTTGATTAAAGGGAGATAATTTGATTAGTTATCTTTACTGACTGTAATTCCTTTGACTATTTTTTTAAAGTTTTTATTTGGAAAAATGTTTTTGTTTTTCGTTTAAAATATATAAATAAATTTATCATAGTTGATTGTACATGAATATGCTTGAAGAGGAGATTTTTTGTTTTTCAATAAAAGTATTCTTTAGTGAACGTAAAAACAATTATTTAAATATTAGATATCTCCTTCAATCCAATTTTTTTTTTAATTTTAAGATTATTTTTAAAGATAATATCGGTTGATAATGTAGACGTTTAGGCTTATGCAGGTACTTCTGCCCTGAAGTGTAAATGTCTTAAAAATTTCTAAATTTAATTTTATGTTTTGTGTATTATTTTTATTTTGTAACTAAGATGCCATGTGGCTTTTAGAACACACTTGTGGACACATGAATATGTCAGCATGCAATGTTATTATGGAAAGGTTTGAAGGGAAAAGAAAAATTAAAGGATTTAAGTGATAGGGCATAAGTGAATCTCTATCACTCTTGTTGTTGAAGGAGACAAGAAAAACCTCTTTGGAATATGAATGTTTGCAGTGTGACACAGTCAAAACGCTTCATTGCAACTCTGCCACAAGAGTTACAAATGTTTGTCTGACCATCAATTTAAAATTCAGACCATTTCACCCCTCTTAGGGGGTGAAAAATTTATGACAAGACTGACACAACTTTTTAATCAAATTCTCATCTAGGCAGCATAATTTACGATTTTAAATTGCAGAATCTGTCATGTACTCTCTCAGCCATCTTAACGGCAAGCCACCTGAGCCTTGAAAGATTGTGTGCGCCATGGTTGAAGGAAGTCCTTTTTTTCTACAAAGTCATGAGAATGCGCCTAATAAGCAAAATTATCTTCAACGATCCTCCCAATTTGTGATTGATGTTTTTAATCTTAAAGAATTGGGAAATTTTGTCATATTATTACAGAATCTCATAAAAACTCATTTTAAGGGTCACTTGAGTTGACATCATATCATCCTCACGACTGGGCACATTTCCCCATCTTGCGATAAACCTAAAACACACAAAGAATTTGAAAAATAACACAATAGTCTTGTCATGCAGAGGTTTATCAATTTTGAAATGTTTAATTATTTGACATTTTATGATTCTGTTTTGTCAAATTTAATCAGTTGAAAGATTTGAAAGAATCTGCAGACATTGTTCCACTCCTTGTTGTGAATGGAGAGAAGTGTAAGAAGACGACCGCCTTATGAATCAACATGAAGTCCGGATATGTTTATGCCTCCTGCTTGTTTCTAGTGTTGGTCAAATTTGCCTCATATCGGATGAGATATGCATGATCGGCTTGACCAAATAACGTTAATGCCTGTTTTAAAAAAAAAATGTAATTCACTGTCAAAGAATTAAATCCTTCATAACAACAGTGACTTGTGTTGTATGCTGCTTATTACAGTATTTCTGCAGTCCAGTGGTGCCATGAGGCGGTGCAGTGGTAAAAGTGTCTCACTCAACAGACCCTCAGGTCTGGGTTTGATTCCTAACATTCTATAATTTATAAACCATTCTCATGATGCCCTGTCCTTTGACAAAGTTGTTAGGCATATATTCACTCTCATATGAAAAGATCAAAATATCTTTTACAAAAACCAGTTATATTCTTAATAAAGGCCTAAATGGCCATGATAGCTTTAGATGGATATTGCTGGGTAAATCAAAAGTTTTAATGATTATTTTTTTCAAACTTTGATGTGGCTGTTAAATTTTTTCAAATTATGAAACTTTTGCTGCATATGGGAGAGCTAATATTCAAGACGATGGTTTCTTGTAATGATACCGATGTCTAGCATTATCATCCAGCTCCATATAAAACACCAAATTGGTTTTCACTTTACTTTTATACCAGTCCTTAATTACTTATTTCCGATGCGAACATTTATACTACTCAAAAGAAGTTAAAGAACATCTGATTTTTTTCTTACGACTATAGTTCATCGGTCATGACAGATCAACTATAGTCATGTGAAAAAAATCAGGTGTTCCTTAACTTCTTTTGTGTAGTATATGTATCCAAAATACTTCTGGCGAATGAAAGAAAATGAATCAATCACAGCTTTGTGAAATGTCTGCTTATTTCACGTATTGTCCCTGAAATTTGTACCAACGACAGCTTTTCGAAGTTGTTCTTTTCGCTTTCCGTGTTTGATGAGATTTGAGTATAAGACTGAGGAATCGTTTGCAGGAACCGATTACTGGTATTGTATGCCCTCCCCAGCCAATTAGGATTAAAAGTTAATCTGAGAATGATGTTAGTGGTGCCAAAGTCGTTTGTTCAAAACATTTAATCCTTAGAAATTAATTCTGATCTCATTATGATTGACCAATTTTGTGGTGACAGGCAATCGCGAGATAACAAGGTACTTCTAGTAGACAAAAACAAGCTTCCTTAGTTAAGACATGAAGCGTGTTTGAGCATGCGATGTAGAGATTTTCTTCATCACAATAGACATGATGGCCGCTGCTGATCACAGCACTGTAATCTTTATAAATTGTCATTGTTATCAGCTCCGCCTGCCCGAGGTGTTTCTTGGAGACAGTCATGTGACCTTTTGCAGACAGACGTGTTTTCTGTTGAAGATGAACGTGTTTTAACAGCGGGGCTTCCTTTTGTGGCCCAGGGAGCCTTGCCTTGTCTTTGTTGTACTTAGAGTTACGTGAGACTGTGACTGCTAGCCTTGAGGTGATTCTTGTCAAGAGGCAGGAAACTGGGGCTGGGTGCCGTCTGCTCACAGCTTGCTAATGACTGAGTTGTACAGTGTATCTTTAAGTCTTTATTTCAACACATGTATCAATACAAGCAGTGAATGATTTCATGCATGGACAATTTTTGTTTCAGCTATTACACTGTTTAGCACCATTTGTGTGGCATGGATCACATCCGAAGTTTGTCAGTTAGTCATAGCCCCTTTATATAACTTCATAGGGTTACACTGGGAGCAGGATGGGGGTCTTGGGGAGGAAGGGTTAAGCTTCATGCAGCAGACGGTACAGAACTTAATATAGAACTTAGAAGGTTAATTAACTGTTGTTGTTTTTGTGTTATATCAATATTTTGAAGAGGTTGTAAAATCATTGTTTTCTTTTAAAGTTTTTCATTCAGAACCACATTATTGTAAATTTGGTGACAGATGAGAGACATTTAGGTTTTTTTAGAAAGGAAACTGTGAACATAAATTCAATTTACTAAGCATTCATTGATTCCTGGGGATGTCTGGGGGTAGTAACCTATCTGATGATATGACACGAAACCGTCATATAGAATAGATTGATTGATTGATCAAGTTCGGTTTTACGCAGCTTTTAGCAATATTTCAGCAATATCACGGTGGGGGACACCAGAAATGGGCTTCACACATTGTACCCATGTCGGGAATCGAACCCGGGCCTTTGGCGTGACGAGCTAACGCTTTAACCACTAGGCTACCCGACCGCCCCCATATAGAATAGAGCTTTGATATTCATGTTGGGCAGTGGGATTTGTTTGTCTGGTTTGTTTACATGGTGGTGTTGCTTGGCAGCAGTGCAGTGTCAGTCAACAAACACAGAATTTCTTATGCAAATTATGGGAATTGCAGTGCTACTGGTAGGGCAGGACATGCTTACCCTTTTCATGAGCACCTGGTGTCATCACTGATTGTAAGTGATCCATTAATATAATTTCCACCACTTTTTTGCCTTTTACACCTTATGGATTTGTTTTATCGGATAATCAAGACTGGAATTTTTTTTTGCATTAACGTTTTATATTAGAAAATAACTTTGTTCCAGTAAATATTGGGAAAATAATTTGTCCTTAAGTTTTACTCTCAAAATACTTGTGGCTGCCCAAATCTTTTTTGGTCTCAACAAATAACTACTCGTTTCCTTTTCTCTCTATATAGGGTTGCATGTGGAAGAAATGGAAATGTAAACCTTTAAGTAGCACTTCCATATTTATAATTGAGCAGTTACAGAAATAAGCTCAAACACATATGTTCCGAAGATGTACATACATGTAAGCCGAGTCACAATTGGGAAACTTATTGATAAGTTAGGTGCTAGACCACCAAGTCGGGTCATGTTTTTCATTCCATAGGGTGTAAATAACCAGCTACTGTTGGTTAAATGATCGGAAAGTTTCCTGTGTTACATATGAAAACAAAACAGATGTCCTCAATCACATGAAACATAGTAAAGAAACGTGTAAAAAGTTGCGGGTGATAATTGTTTCTTCAGAGCGACATGGCTCCCCACTGTTACCTGAGGCAGGTAACGAGGAAAGTTGCACAGACTCTTTACAGATAATG
The DNA here is from genome assembly GCF_022045235.1 of Haliotis cracherodii. NCBI lineage: Eukaryota > Metazoa > Mollusca > Gastropoda > Lepetellida > Haliotidae > Haliotis > Haliotis cracherodii. Next base: position 24,941,576 of record NW_027266268.1, read on the forward strand.
GTGCTGTTTCCCCTACAACTCCTCAACAGGCATGGAGATGTTTTCTCTGTAAACCTGTACAGCGTAATGGGTGGCCTCTTCATGCCACCCTGTCCTGTGTCAAAACCACAGTGTAGGATGGGACGAATGTGAAATCCTCAACTCTGCCAAAAGAACCAAACTGTTACATACAGACTGCCTCTGACTAAACAAGTGGTGCCATTTTTGAAGGCAAGTTTACATCTTGCTCTGTGGGTTCACAGTGGGCTTCTGGCATCCAAGTTTGATAATATATTCCAGATGGATGGCTTGGATATGTAATATCATCATCATAAAATATAACAAGATCTATAGCCTTTTTACTGACAGATTTATGGTGCGGGACAAAGGTGGAATTCTAAAAATGTATCCCTGTGATAAAGTTGTTACCCTATTCCTGTATTCATGCTGTGACATGAGGGAGTGCTTAATAGTTGTCCTACAAGTAGCATCTGGGAAATTCAACACACAAGGCAACTTTTAGTCAAAAAGTTGTAAAAAACATGCTTTATACAATGTTATGATATGCTCCCTTTTAAATATGTAAATAAAAGAGACAAAACCATTTGAATAATCTTAAGAAATCTCTGTTAATGGCAAGAGTTCATTGTATAACTATATCATAAGCATGTGATTATGAATCACTATAAATTAGTGATGATAGCAGGTCTTTGTGAAGAGGTGAGCTTATCCTGCCCCATAGGCAGCACCTGTCACAAACACATGCAAAGGCAAGTCAACTATTCACTTGAAAAATATGCAGATGCATCAGACCTTTCACTCTCCAGGCAGACCCATTATCCTCTTGACCACAAAGGTGGTCTCATACTTCATGTGAATCCCATTCATCAACCGTTATATTGTATGGACAGCCTTGAACAGTTTGTTTAAGAAACGTATGCCTAAAAATATAATTCATCTTGCTTCACATTTTTAAAAAAAAGTGGATGAAATGATTAATTTATCGTTGCCTTAGATATATATCACTTAAAGAAATTGCAAATAATTGTTGTAGAAAGTTACTATGTATTACACTGTAACCATGATCAATAGGCCTGTGGCCAATATGTCCCAAAAATAAAAGATTGATTGGCAACTAAAGCAGGATCACCAGCCAAAGTATTTGATGAATATTGATAGTACCTAGATGTGCCGGCATCGCAAGTGAAGCCCACCATCATCTGTGACTGCTGATTGGGTGTCATTTCGATAGTTTTTTGGCTTCCCTATTGACCACAGGTTTGTCTGGTGTGGTCAAATTACACCTGTGGCTGCCATGACGCAGCTATAAAACTAATGACTACAGAGTAAAAGTCAATTCACTCAACCGCTATTATTCAGTACAGACTAATAGGATCGAAAACATCGGTTTTACGGCGTCAGACTACGCTTCAAAATAGCTGCCTGCACGTTACCTATGTTAAATTACGTGGACCCAAATCCCATCTGTCTAGTAGCTTTCTTCAGATAGTTTTTCACATATCTGTGAACTTTGACATTTGAGGGACTGTACCAGAAGGCGAGGACAGGTTAGAATTGTAAAGTTGTGAATGTTTTCTGAAAGCACATGTTCATGCAGGTAATAATCTGTAATGGCCACCTGTTCTTGCACATTCGTGACCAACTCATGTTATTCCGGGACAAGCCGAATAGCAACTCGTGTCCCTCTCATGGCCTTTTTTGCGACCGGGTTCCGTCTTTGCGCAAACGGGCATATCTAAAACAATTGTCAACTCAATGAGTAATGGTTCACATATATTTCCCCATATATTATATATATTTCAGATGCAATTTAAGGCACATCGGGGACATGCAGAATTATACAGTATGATTGACCACATTTAACTGTGTCTTGGGTATATTTTTAGATGCAAGACATATGTTAAATCAAAAATTGTTTCTGAGGGATTCTTTGACGAAGAACTTGAAATCATACGCGCATTCTGATTGGTTTGTAGTATTTTCGCACATAACATTCATCGATAGGGGGACGAGTCTTCTTGCAGGTTACGGAAAGGGGCGAGTGGTGACGAATGGTTCTTGCACTTTCCAGACTTCACAGGATTCCAAATTCCTTTATGGAGTACCAGTGGTACAATCATAATTGCATGGTTAAAATGAGATCCCAATGCAGAGCTCCAGATACGTTTTTGGTGTTGTGGGTATTTTACCCATGCATTTTAAAATCATTGGGTATCTGTAATTCTATCTGGGTATTCAAATTTCTGTAACCCACTAGTTTTTACACATGTGGGTATTTAAGTTAAATATTTAACAACACTATTCATCTAGTCCCTGCAAACTGGTGTCATGTGAGTTAGAGAGCTTTATAGGACTCACAAATACCACAATACTTCCACAAGAAAGTGTGATGGCAAATGATCTTGATGTAACTGTCATCGTGGAGTTTGGCAAGGTTGACGGAATGCCCGTTTATAATTTCAAAATAAGTTGCTGATTCGCTAATCGAATACACAGGGTTACTTCATAATATTTTGATGATACGCACAAGTTTTATTTTGGTATCGTATATGTAATGTTTAATAACCATTTTTTTTTTATATTGAAATAAATACATAAATAAAAGGGCACACCCAAATCACTCTTACAGTGGCCTAAACAATAAAGACCTGAAGATCCAGGTCAGGATTGGTCTGAAGCATCGGATGCTTGTCTCCCCCATGAAGATCCAGGTTAGAATTGGTCTTAAGCAAACCATGGTTGTTGTAAGAGGTGACTATCGGGAGTGGGTGTTCAGGCTCGCTGACTTGGCATGTCATTGCACCCCAATTGTGTAGATTGATCCTCATGATGTGAATCACTGGATTGATTGTCTGGTGCAGACTCGATTATTTACGATTGAGCCACCAACTTTTCGCTCTCCAGGCAGATGGCCTATTGATTGGACCATGGAGGAAGCGGTCAGACATTTTAATGACTGGACCATGGAGAGAGCAAGCTGACATTTTATCAACTGGACCATGGAGGAAGCGGGCAGACATTTTAACGACTGGACCATGGAGGAAGCAGGCTGACATTTTATCGACTCGACCATAGAGTAAGCGGGCAGACATTTTATCGACTGGACCATGGAGGAAGCAGGCAGACATTTTATCCACTTGACCATGGAGGAAGCGGGCAGATATTTTATTTATTTGACCATGGAGAAGCGGGCAGACATTTTATCGACTGGACCATGGAGGAAGTGGGCAGACATTTTATTGACTGGACCCTGGAGAAGCAGGCAGACATTCTATCGACTGGACCATGGAGGAAGCGGGCAGACATTTTATCGACTGGACCATGGCGGAAGCGGGCAGACATTTTATCGACTGGTCCATGGAGGAAGCGGAGAGACATTTTATCGACTGGACCATGGAGGAAGTGGGCAGACATTTTATTGACTGGACCCTGGAGGAAGCAGGCAGACATTTTATCGACTGGACCATGGCGGAAGCGGACAGACATTTTATCGACTGGACCATGGCGGAAGCGGGCAGACATTTTATTGACTGGACCCTGGAGAAGCAGGCAGACATTTTATTGACTGGACCATGGAGGAAGCAGGCAGACATTTTATCGACTGGACCCTGGAGAAGCAGGCAGACATTTTATCGACTGGACCCTGGAGGAAGCGGAGAGACATTTTATCGACTGGACCATGGAGGAAGTGGGCAGACATTTTATCGACTGGACCCTGGAGGAAGCAGGCTGACATTTTATCGACTGGACCATGGCGGAAGCAGACAGACATTTTATTGACTGGACCATGGCGGAAGCGGGCAGACATTTTATTGACTGGACCATGGAGAAGCAGGCAGACATTTTATTGACTGGACCATGGAGGAAGTGGGCAGACATTTTATCGACTGGACCATGGAGAAGCAGGCAGACATTTTATCGACTGGACCAATGTCGACTGGACCCTGGTGGAAGCGGAGAGACATTTTATCGACTTGACCATGGAGGAAGTGGGCAGACATTTTAATGACTGAACCATGGAGGAAGCAGGCTGACATTTTATCAACTGGACCATGGAGGAAGCGGGCAGACATTTTAACGACTGGACCATGGAGGAAGCAGGCTGACATTTTATCGACTCGACCATAGAGTAAGCGGGCAGACATTTTATCGACTGGACCATGGAGGAAGCAGGCAGACATTTTATCCACTTGACCATGGAGGAAGCGGGCAGATATTTTATTTATTTGACCATGGAGAAGCGGGCAGACATTTTATCGACTGGACCATGGAGGAAGTGGGCAGACATTTTATTGACTTGACCATGGAGGAAGGGGGCAGATATTTTATTTATTTGACCATGGAGGAAGCGGGCAGACTTTTATTGACTTGACCCTGGCAGAAGTGCAATAGAATGAAGGTCATGCTTCAACCACTTTGGTGAAAGGATTATGATCGGTGATAGTTTCCAATGCTAATTTCTAGTCAGGCTTACCTATTAATTGTTATCAAGACATGGTCAAATGGAACATCTTTAGAATACAGTACCACAACTTCTCGTGAGGACAATCTCTGCTGTAGATCACATGTCTCAGTTTTTGTGAGTATCCGTTGGACATGGAACTCGCGGATTGTTAGCCTGACAGCTAACTGACAGAGCTATGTCCACACTGTGAAACTAAGTGCAAATTTACCTAGCCATGGCTATGAAGTTATGGAACTAAACGATAAGGGTCGAATAGGTGACAGGCACTTATGAAGGTCATGGGTTGGCATGATGTCTCGTGACTTAAGTCTTCGGACGCTTATCAGTGATTCTGATACCATTTGGCACACTCGTCCCATTCCATAATCTATAAGATACAGAGTGGTGAGGAATGAGCCGATATGGTGCGAAAAGAAAACAGTCCCAGGCATCAGGCACCCGATGTCGACTTGCGGGTATGCATGAATGACCCAAATTATCGTAAAGCTAGGTTTGATTGATCATAAAGGGGATCTGGGGGCTAAGGATAGTGAGTGAGTGAGTATGGTTTTACGCCGCTTTTAGCAATATTCCAGCAATATCACCGAGGGGAACAGCAGAAATGGGCTTCACACATTGTACCCATGTTGGGAATAGAACCTGGGTCTTTGGCGTGATGAGCGAACGCTTTAACCACTAGGTTACCCGACTAAGGATAGAGTTCAGGGTAACCTACAAAAACGCCGGCGACATTTGGATGTGTTCAGCACCAATATAATATACCTTCTAAACTGCATTCCTGGACATAATAATGAAAATTAATGAATCGAAAAATAATATATGTATATTAGTTCCCATTTATGATCATTTTAGCCATTTGAAATAAGAAAAAAATGAAATAAAAAATATGTTAAAAATAAACGTACTTTCTTTAACTAGGGCTTGCTATTAAATGTGCTGCAGCAGGCTATATTTAGTAAACAAATATTAGAAACTCTCAACATCGCTGGGCTAATTCAACGACATTGCGTGTGGAGATGATAGATCACTTAGAGGAGCTTATGCACACTCGATGTGGTACTGTATTCTTAAGGCAGGCCAGTAACTACCTCCATGGTGTAGTTGATACAGCTTCTGACCAGAGGGCTGCATGTCGGTGGTTCGATCCCCGGCCACATCATGCCAAAAGACATTGCAATATGGTACTTGTTCTTTCTCTGCCAGGCACTTGACGTTTAGGGGATAAAACAAGAACTAAGTGTCGATGTACAAAGCGATCTTTAGGCGGAGGTGATCTCATACCTTAACAAAAACTTCCAACCTCTTCGGGACCCCCTTGAAGATCCGGGGTAGAATAGGTCTTCAGCAACCCATGCTTGCCGTAAAAGGTGACTACGCTTGTCGTAAGAGGTGACTAACGGAATTGGGTGTGGTCAGGCTTGCTGACTTGGTTGATAAATGTCATTGATCCCAAATTGCGTGGATAGATGCTCATGATATCAATCACTGGATTATCTGGTCCGGACTCGATGACCGCCATCATTTAGTTGGAATATTGCTGAGTGTGGCATTAAACAACAAACAAACCAACCAACCAACCAACGACCTCTTTGGCCATGTGGACAAGGCGTCTGACCTCTGTCTGTGGTTCGAATCTCATCAGGGGAATTGGTACTTTTATGGCTGCTACGGTCGCACTGTTTTGTACAATGGCACTCTGATCTACAGAGTCAGTAAACCGTGTCTCAGTAGGGTATCTATGTTAAACTGCAGCTCGCACACGCGCACCCACGGACACACTCACTCTTGATTTCCACACATTTCTGATTTGTACATTTTGGATGACAATCCCTTGTCATACTCAGACAAGAAAATCCCTTTTGCTTATGTGCACCACATAGCAAGCTTCTCTTGTATTCGTACAGTCAATAGTGTCAGCTCTTGAGAGTTGCTGATCTACTGTATCTGGACATGCCATGAAGTTTGTTAACCAGGATAAGGCTCCAGAGGGGCTGATGGCTCCTTGCGGTCTGAGGCTGCTTCAAGATGCTAGAAATGAAGACTTCTGTCAATGTATATTCGGTTTTATCCTCTATAATTCTCAGTATCTCGGGACACTGGAAAAGAATGGGTTTGATTGAAGAGGGCGTAAGTTGGCTGGAATCATGGATGTGTTATAACCAAATGAAAATTTGAGGGTATATTAAGGATGTTGAGATGGTAATCAAATATAACGAATGAGTTGTCAGTGGTGGAAGCTCCCTCTGGTCATGTGGTTGCGTGTTATCCTAACATGTTTAGATTTACACAAATACTGAATTAAAATCTGGATTGATATCATGTTGATCTTGAAATGTTTAGACACGACTAACCACCTCACATCAAATAAAGTGAAAGTTATTTTTCAAGTTCCATTTTCTTTTGCCTATTATCGACAATGAGTGCAGTGTCAAGTGAAGATGGGAATGAATCCTTAGACATGAGACAACTATGTGGACTTATAAATACTTTTGTCATTGTTAGCCCTAGTTCGGTTAAACATGATGCTTCGTGCAGAACATATGATTATACACACACACACGGATTATCTAGGATTCCAGGCCTCTTTGAGAGGCATTTAGAAGTTGGCATACTTAGTAAGGATTAGTTTATGGATGAATAACATTTGTATTACATTGAGGAACAGTGTCGGTGTAGGTTCTAACACAGATCACTTGCTTGATAACGGCGTTAGAACCTACACCGAAACATCACTCCTAATTGTAATAAAGAAGTTGTTCATCCATCTAATCCTTACTTAAACCGGGAAAGACTTTCGAATTTTGTTAAAATGTTTTTTCCCTCAAATTAGGAGGTACTTTTACATTGCTTTCAACTTCTTTTGAGTGATATATATAGAATGAGTTATTGGGTTTGTTTTAGCAGTGTTCCCTTTATATCACAGCATGTCAGCTTGATGTAGGAGGAAAGCCCTAAGTGATGCAGGTCTTAGACATGTACCGCTTTGGTGAAACCCACAAGCATGGGTACGTGCTGGCAAGTTTAGGTTCCAGAACCCCTCCCTAGTCCCACGTCTGTAGTAGGAGCTGACAGACTTGGGGATCAGCTGGTCACAATGGGGGACGGAGCTGATGTGTCATGCTACCCCGACATCATGAATAAATTGCTCGGGAGAATAAACCATGAGGGGTGCAATAAAACACTGCAGAGAGAATAAACCATGAGGGGTGCAATAAAACACTGCAGGGAGAATAAACCGTAAGGCGTGCAATAAAACACTGCAGGGAGAATAAACTGGGGTGCAGTAAAACACTGCAGGGAGAATAAACCATGAGGGGTGCAATAAAACTCTGCAGAGAGAATAAACCATGAGGGGTGCAATAAAACACTGCAGAGAGAATAAACCATGAGGGATGCAATAAAACACTGCAGGGAGAATAAACCGTAAGGCGTGCAATAAAACACTGCAGGGAGAATAAACTGGGGTGCAATAAAACACTGCAGGGAGAATAAACCATGAGGGGTGCAATACAACTCTGCAGGGAGAATAAACCATGAGGGGTGCAATAAAACACTGCAGGGAGAATAAACTATGAAGGTTTCAATAAAACACTGCAGAGAGAATAAACCATGAGGGGTGCAATAAAACACTGCAGGGAGAATAAACCATGAGGGATGCAATAAAACACTGCAGGGAGAATAAACCATGAGGGGTGCAATAAAACACTGCAGGGAAAATAAACCATGAGGGGTGCAATAAAACACTGCAGGGAGAATAAACCATGAGGGATGCAATCAAACACTGCAGGGAGAATAAACCATGAGGGGTGCAGCCCGTTATGGTTTATTCTCCTTGCAGTGTTTTATAGTGAAATAAACAACGACCACTGGTGGTTTATTTCTTATGTGCGATATCAACATTTTGTACAGCCTCTTTAAGGATGACGATAAAATGTACAAGCTAAGTAAAATTACCTGTATTTTCATGATGATGACTCCCTCAATCGAATCTGACCCAGTCTCATTTTTTCACAGACCACTGTGACATACCTGGAATATTGTTGAATGCTGCTTTATACAACTTGCACTTAAACCTACTTCTCCAAAACCTGTGTCTTCATATAACGCTACTCATGTAAATATTTTGGGAGAGGGCTACCAAAGGTGTGAAAACTAGGGCCCTTTCCTTTTCCTAGTGAATAAAATGGGTATAAATCAAAACTGGGGCATGGGTGGCCCAGTTGCTGCATGTTGCATGTCTTGGGCATGCAAGAAACTATGAGTTCGAATCCTGTTTTGCTGTGGTTATGTTTCTTGATTTGTCATCACTACAATCGTGCTTAAAGGTTCACGTCTGAGATCTGACATGCAGTGATATAACTGGAATAATGTTCAAAGCGACGTCAAAACCAAACTCACTCACTCTAAAACCTACTTCCAATGTATGACATTGTACTTTTGGGCAGATTGGCAGTTCCTAATTCTCATAAACAGTCATCTATATAATTATCTTGAAATAACTTCCTCAATTTGATATTGGGGAGCGAAATACTTTTGTCAGCTGTCAAGATATTTTTAGATTTAAAAATATTTCATTTGCTTGTAATAAACGCTGACATCAGCAGTCTGAACGACTGCTGTGTATGAACTTAAAAAATAGCAGCATGAAGACATGTTTATTCATATCACAGATAAAACACTCTGAATGACTTCATGAAAAATGAATTTTGATAATATTTATATTTTTCAAAATAATGTCATTTGTTTGGAATGATGTCTATATATTAATGTGTCGTCCAAGTCCTCACAGGCAGAAGTGCCGGGGGGATTGCCAAGGAGCACGTTGAGGTAAGAAACTGATTATTGGACTCCCGTCACCAGAACGTGACATGCATTATTCAGATAATCGTATCTTCTTTTATCTATTAGCCATTACCCTGTAGTTCACAACTTCTTTTAATGATAAATAGATTTTAAATAGATTTTAAATTTAGAGATTTAAAATAAATGAGAATCTAATTTACATGTGAACTCGTGAGAAGTTTAAATTCAGTTGTGTCATAGGGTAATCAATGGACAACAGGATCGGGGGGAAATGGTGACATTTTTGCTGAGCATTCGAAAAATGGTGATTCATCTTAAACATGTTGAATGGACAATTTTCACTGATCACTGGTTTTTCATGATCACATCAAAGCTACTCACAGGGTGATGATAAAATAACAAGTAGAATTAAGGAAAAATATTTTGTTTTTCTTTCCTAACTCTTAATTATAATCAATGCATTTGTGAAGAGTTGGGGGCTTGTTTTGATAAATAACAGTAGAGCTAATGATTTCTTGATAAGGCTGTACTTCTGAAGCCTCTAGTGCTCTCTTTCATCAAGCTTTGATCGCAACTTTCAAGATGCCTTCATTGGATTAAATTTCTAAATACCAACAATTCAAAGATCTCATCCTGACAGAATTACCTCCAGAACCATTTCTTGTTCACAGAATGGTGGCAGATTAACTCGTAAAGTTGCCTTGTGAAATTAAAAATCATGCTTCAATCTCAACCTTGGCTGTTTGCATAATGCATTGAGGGACAGATGCTTGGCAACTGGACTTCGGTTATGAATGAATCCGATTTGTCAGGTTTTTTACAATGGCAAATACAGGGACATGGTGCAGGTCAGAATGACCCTGGGAGATGTCAGTCAGAACAACCCTACCGAAGTCATTCCAGTGAGTGAAGTGGTTGCTCGGAATGGGAGGCAAATGGGCATGAAAAGAACAGGTTCTCTTTCCAATCATTAACAGGCCGTTCTTGACTCTAGTTTCACCATGTTAATTTGAAGACTGAATACAGATGATTCAGGATACCAAGTCAGTCTGTAATTAGGATGTTTTTTTTACTTCAAGTGACCTGCCGTGGGCCTATTTAATACTGATGCAGGCGTTACGTTGTGGACTTTGATGTTACCATTTACACATGCTATGGGGCTGTTGTTTAGAAAGTTCAACAGGTCATATTGCCTAATTTTACCCTTAGGTTAGAAACTTTTTGATCTTTTGACATGTAAGCGGTTCTCAACGATACAATATGACATCATCCGCATTATATGCCGGGGGGGGATATAGTCATCATTTAGTCTGTCTGCTCGTCCGCCTGTCCATCGGTATTTCGTTTCCAGAACATAACTTGAAAACCTTGAAAGATTTTTCATCCAAACTTTGTATATTGGTGTGTACATGACATTGAAATACAAAATTCTGTTTCCCAATTTCCCTGGTATTGTTTTGATAGCTCTGTAAGTACTCTTGTATATGGACAGGCTATTTAGATAGTGAGTGAGTGAGTGAGTGAGTATGGTTTTATGCCACTTTTAGCAATATTCCAGCAAATTGACAGCAGAGGACACCAGAAATGGGCTTCACACAATGTACCCATGTTGATAATCGAACCTGGGTCATTGGCGTGATGGGCGAACGCTTTAACCACAAGGCTACCCGACTGCCCTGCTATTTAGATAGAAATTCTCTCATCAAGTTGGAGTTCAAGTAACAGTCAAATGTTTTGTTTTCTCGAATTTGTGGGGGCTAGGAATTTATCATCTTCTGATGACTCTTGTTTCATAAGGAGCCGTGTGGGGATTCTGGTTTAGAATTGGTCCCAGAAACCTATGCTTAACATAAGAGGTGACTTTATGGATCGAGTTGCTCAACTTGGTTGTGTTTGTTTGTTTGTTGTTTAACGCCACACTCAGCAATATTCCAGCTATATAACGGCAGTCTGTAAATAATCAATTCTAGACTAGACAGTCCTGTGATCGACATCATGAGCATTGATCCACACAATTGGGAGACGATGACATCCATCAACCAAGTCAGAAAACCTGACCTTCCAATCATATTCTATCCTATTCTACCCTGGATTTCACGGGTCTGTCCAGCTTGGTTGATAGCATGTCACCATACCCTGATGGTGTGGATTGTTACTGGTAGTATCAATCATTAGATTGCTTTGTCCAGACTCTGTTATTTACAGGTCACCACCATATGATTCAGATATTGCTGAGTGCATGTTGAACAACAAACAAACACTTATACTCTTCATAAGGTTGATTTGATGGGGTTTTTCATGTTATTTCTGGGACAATGGAAAATGTACCATATCAGATTCTGATGACTGATGGAAACAGTTTTGTTTGATGTATCCCCAAGATACTGTAGTTATCTTCCCTTGCATCCATAAGTCTTCTTTTCTTCAAAGTTAAAAGACTGGACAACTCAAAACAGTTGCAGTTACCTTCATGAATCATGGCACATCATTTCACTTGAGGATAAAGTACCTCTTGGCATTTAGAATTTCATATGTTATATGTTTTAGATTATGGATGATATGACAATGACATTCTTTAAGAACTTGTTTCATACAATATCAATGACATTTTTAACATTTTGACTCTGGTGTGGTGCTAGGGGATGTTAGATGACATTCTCTGATGCATGGGTGGAAACCTCTTCCCATCAGATTAGGTGATGGATGAACCGATTATCCACGAACATTTCACTAACGGACTGGTGATGCAGCAAAGCGATGACTCTCTAACCTTGTGATAACCTTTTCACTAACTCTATAACACCCAGGTTTTGTCTGCACCAGGAATAATATCTATACCACCCAGGTTTGTCTGCACCAGGAATAATGTCTATACCACTCAGGTTTTGTCTGCACCAGGAATATCCATTTAATCCAGGTTTGTCTGCGCCAGGAATAATGTCTATAACACCCAGGTTTTGTCTGCACCAGGAATAATATCTATACCACCCAGGTTTTGTCTACAACAGGAATAATATCCATTAAATCCAGGTGTGTCTGCACCAAGAATAATATCTTTAACACTCAGGGTTTGTCTGCACCAAGAATAATATCTATACCAACCAGGTTTGTCTGCACCAGGAATAATATCCATCAAATCCAGGGTTTGTCTGCAGCAAGAATAATGTCTATAAAACATAGGTGTGTCTGCACCAGGAATAATGTCTGTGACACCCAGGTTTTGTCTGCACCAGGAATAATGTCTATACCATCCAGATTTGTCTGCACCAGGAATAATGTCTATAACACCAAGTTTTGTCTGCATTAGGAATAATGTCTATAACACCCATGTTTGTCTGCACCAGGAATAATATCCATTAAATCCAGGGTTTGTCTGCACCAGGAGTAATGTCTATGACACACAGGGTTTGTCTGCAGCAAGAATAATGTCTATAAAACATAAGTGTGTTTGCACCAGGAATAATGTCTATACCACCCAGATTTGTCTGCACCAGGAATAATGTCTATAACACCAAGTTATGTCTGCACCAGGAATAATGTCTATAACACCCATGTTTGTCTGCACCAGTAATAATATCCATTAAATCCAGGTTTGTCTGCACCTGGAATAATGTCTATAAAACACAGGTGTGTCAGCACCCGGAATAATGTCTATAACACCCTGGTTTTGTCTGCACCCGGAATAATGTCTGTAAAACACAGGAGTGTCAGCACCCGGAATAATGTCTATAACACCCTGGTTTTGTCTGCACCAAGAATAATGTCACCAACAGGATATAGCTGTGTGATGAATGACCATATAACTGAGTTGCTGATATATTGGGATATTGGTTTTATGCTTAATAATCCAAGTGGATGTGTAAATTGCAATTACAATGATTTTTTTCCTGAGATTGTCACAGGATTAGTGTCATGTTTTGTGTAAATGCTTCCATTTATGGTGCTTCAAGTATTTCCTCCCTCATTCTACCACTCCTTATTAATGGCTGTATGACTAAATCTTGATCAGGAAACATCACAACTTGAAAACCAAGCTGATGTTTAAACAGATGAACCTGATGCTCCAGGGTAATAGCCATCAGTTGCAGCCTCACTGTGTCCAAAAAATGGTAATAAATAAAAATTGTGATGCAGTGATTTATATGTCATTAACAAGCCTGTCTTGGTTTCATTTCACTCTGCTTTCACTGGCAACACGAACTGAAAATTCTTTACTGTTAAATTGATATTTGAATTGAAATTCAATCTCAAATCTTCATGTCAAATCACACTGGGTTGAGCAACGGAAAACACATCTCACTATAAATTGTCTCCTGTATCGACAAAAACAAGGACAATCCAAGCCAGCCCTCTTTTGTTTATTTTTTTTGCTTTTCTAAGCTTGTTTTTCTAACAATTGCAATCCTGAAAAACAGCATTTTGAATCAACATTTCATTAACGGGGATTGACTAGCGATCACCTTAATGACCTGCCAAGACCTGGCTTTTCCATCGTAAATGATGCTCTTCGATGCATGGAGGGGCAAAAGTCTCCCAGCGCCAGATCGGAGCCTCTGTCTGGTGTGCTCAGCGGATAAACAAGACTTTGTAAGTGCTAAATGGAAAATGCAGATTCATGCCTGATATATACAGAATTTAATCACTTTCTTCCTTCAAGAAAAACACGGTATTCTGTATCTTTCTATGACTCCCTGTGTTGCCAAGAAGACCATTGCCGCCATTACTTCTGGCTTTTGCCATTTCGATCTACTTACTGTGTACAACTTGTCAAAGGGGCTTCAATGGGAATGTTTTGACGGCCATGGTGGAAGGGGGATTAATTAACCCTTGAACTTTCATGTTGTGTATATCAGCCAATTATTTCAATACTTTTTCCGTTCTATGAGCTTTAAAGAGTTAATTCCATATGTTCACTCCATAATGTCCTCTTGTTGCCAACATCATAAAGAAAATATTTAAGTTTGGAATTCTTTTTATGATTATATTTTTTGCTTAAATATTTTAAAGAGATCAACATGATTTCATTTAGAGACAGCATTGTGTTCATCTTGGCCATGTAGGTCTGCCATTCACTGTGACATGTTCAAGAAAACACAAATAACCTATGCTTTTCATAAGAGTGAGTTGGGTTTATCGTCACTTTTAACAGTAGTCCAGTTATATTGCAGTGTGTCAGCTTAATGTGGGAGGAAAGCCCGAAGTGATACAGGTATCAGACCACTTCAGTAACAAACCCAGAAACATAATCGGGCAAACCGGGAATCGAACCGACAATCATAGGTTTCTGGCATGCCCAAGGGACTTAACTCTGCACAGCAAATCGCAGCGCCTTAGACGATTGGGCCACCCGTGCGCCTCTTCCCCTCCCCCGCTTGTCATAAGAGGTCTAAATGGTTGTCTTTAATGTTTTTTGTGTCATATTCACAATGAGGTGTGTGGGTAAAGCATCCCCCTCGAGAGTGGAAGGTTGGGGGTTTGATCTCCGGCTGTGTCATACCAAAAGACGTTAAAAGATGGTACTTGTTGTTACCCTGCCTGGCACTCAGAATTAAGGGGTTAAAACAAGGACTGGTCGGCTCAGAGTCCATATACTGTGTCTGAGTGGGGTATTCATGTTAAACTGCAGCATGGTACCTCTGTGGGCTAGCACTATAAAATCAGCATTAGTTTGAACTAGTACTAGCTGCCACACACACACATACGCATGCACGTCACTATAATCTTGGACACGGTGTTAAACTCCATTTCACCTATGTGTGTGTGTTTGTGTGAGTGTTTGTGTGTGTACTTAGTAAACTGACTCCAAGGCGACCAGTCCTTGTTTTTATCCCAGGCAGGGTAACAACAAGTAATTGTGAGTGAGTGAGTGAGTGAGTGAGTTGGGTTTAACGCCGATTTTAGCAGTATTCCAGTTATATCATGGCATTTCAGCTTAGTGTGGGAGGAAAGCCCAAAGTGATGCAGGTCTCATACGTTTAACACTTCAGTGAAACCCACGAGCACAGCTATGGTGCTGACAAACCTAGAAATATAAACGGGGCGAATTGGGATTCGAACCCACAATTAAAGGTTTCTGGCGTGTCCAAGGGACGCAACTCTGCACAGCGATTGCGGCGCTTTAGACGACTGGGCCACTATGCCCCCCCGTATACAGACTGAGCGGGGTATTCATGTTAAAGTGAACAGCATTAAATTTTGTCTCGCTCTGTCATTGTGAAACAATGGTATACATAGGGTTAAATAGATTAACAGTTCAAGATTTCTGAGATGAAAACAATATTAAACTATGGTGCCTTTGTAAAGAGTTAACACTGATGAAAATAAAAAGTGAGACTTGTTATGGATTGTTTTAGGAGGTAGTGGGTCGTTACGAGGATGCCGTTAATGGTTTATGAATGAATTCATAAGTTTTATTGCTAAGGGTGGTCAATTTATCACGCTAAAAGACGTGGATGTCTCTTCTAGCTGAAGTGCTTGGTAATAATTCAGAGGCAAACAATGATCATTGCCATCCATCTTTAAGGCATTTCCCATTCAATTTTCTTCTCAGTTAAAAGACTTAATAAAGTTTTGTGTTCTTATACATGTTATTAATCTTTGGGTTTGATGACCCTTTAGATATGTAAAGAAATAATGGCTTTTGTTTTCGAGACAAAAGAGATATTATGACCAATGTATTTCTATTGTTTTGAACTTTTAAATTGAATTTTCGGCAATTCGATGTGGTCGATGTTTAGAGGATGGTGGCAAGTGAAAGTGAATTTCACCAAACAAAATTTATTTTTTCAAAATAGATAAAGAGACAAATTTGTTTCGTTTAGTACTTGTTAATTTAGTAAAGAATGGTGATCATGTTGGAAAAGTGAGGTGAGGGGAGATAAAGAATGTTGGGAGTCGAGTGAGTAATTGTTGAGTCAGCAATAATCCAACTACATCATAGGCAAATCAGTAGTTGATAGCAAGGGCTGTGATTCATACCCCAACCCAACCCACCCCCAACCCACATCCCCTTAAATCAGTGCAACACAATCATCCAGGTCACATACTATAACCATCCAATTAAAATAGGTCTTGAACAACCTATGCTCAGATCATAAGCGACATCTAATTGGATCGGATGGCAAGGCTTGGTTGGTAGCGTGTGACTTTACCCAGATGAAGTGGATTATTGTTTACAATATCAATCACTGGATTGTCTGGTCCAGGCTTGATTATTTACAAACCACTGTCATATAACCGAAATATTGGTGAGTGCAGCATTAAATGAAACACGCACACGTGCACAAATATTATGAAGGTTTTTCATGTTTGAAATTTATGATACAGAACGATAATAAAGGTTGCAATAAAGTCCATGATTAGCTGCATGAAAACTCAACAATTGTCTTGGTATGAACTGGAGTGTGGCACCAATCAACAAACAAGCAAATCTTTTGAAAAGCATGGAGCTGGGTAGTTATTCTGCATTGGAATTTCCATGTGATATTCAGAAAATACTACCACATCAATATTAGAAACTCACCATAAACTGGGATGAGCTTTCTTTTCAGGAAGTACCACTGACCTTTGTAAAATTGGAGACAATTTAACAGGATTAACTCTTTAATTACTGTAAGTTAACCCCCCATCAGTAGGTTAAAACTGTCAAATTATTGAAGTATTGAATTTCACTCAGGGTATTTACAGCATGATTTGGAAAGGGTTATGCCTTTTATTTGGCAGGTAATAAAAGAGTTAAATGTCAACCAGAGCAGTGTGATATATCTTATTTACCACACCTCGCTTGCACCCCTGGTAGGAAGCACTGGTTTGATGATTGGGAGTTTCTGTTTGGGATTGTTTTAGCAATTGGCCACCAGGGGGCTACAGGATGCGCCTACTTATCCATGTGGTCATCAAAGCATCAAATTAGCTCCTCGGATTCTTGTGGTCCCGTTAGGTCAAAGGTTAACTTGGATTTAGTGAGGAAACTGCGACTGAAATATTGAATGAGAATATACTGAAAATCTAGGACCTGTTCGAGTGCATTTTTGTGTCAAACAAGTGCAGTTAATGGTTGCTCTGATAATAAATTTGAGATGAGAATATACATAGTGTCTAAATGACTTTGTCAGTATTTTAGTACCTCTTTTAATGTGATTTCCTGCTGGAGTTGGCAGAAGTATTTACTCAAAGAGTAACTCCTTGTGGTCATGCTGCATACTGGGTTATATCATTTTCTTTCATATTTCAATGGTCAAGTTAATACCTCGGCTTATCTACGGGGTCTGCTTATCTGCGGTCATATACGGTAATAGTTTGAACATCAGTTTATGAAATGTTATTTGACATCCACAGCTGGCTTCCTTAGGAGATATATCCTTGGGTGAGAGCAGATATTGCCACAATGAGTTTACATCACAATGCTTTGCAGACTTATATATATTGTGATGTCATTGGTGACCATGATGTCACAATCAACTGACATCACTAAATGCTGCCACTGAAGCTGGTTACCAGTACTTTTTACCCTCAATACACTGCTTATTACTGTTTACAAACTGAAAAAGTTGGAATAATTATTTTGGATGATAAATAGAATCTGACCCTCATGTCTTTTGATGTCACATATGTTAACACTCGTTGATAAAAGTTTCCAAGCCTTGGAGTGTTGATATGTTTGAGATTTAAACACACTAGTCAGATTCTCTCTCTGTACAGAAGTGATGCAGTCCATGATTCTGGAGTCAACATCAGTCTTTTTACAAGAGTTGGTAATTGCATGGATCGATGCTCATGATGTCAATCACTTGATTGTCTGTTCCATGCTCAATTATTTACAGACCGCCGTCATATAGCTGGAATATTGCTGAGTGCGGTGTTAAACACCAAACAAACAAGATTGGGTTTAGTGTTGCTTGAACAATATTCAGCTTATATCACAGTTACATGAGAGCACAGGTTATACAATCTCTTGGATCATAAGGGGCGGTCCGGTAGCCTAGTGGTTAAGCCGTTCGCTCGTCACACTGAAGACCCGGGTTCAATTCCCGACATGGGTACAATGTGTGAAGCCCATTTCTGGTGTCCCCCACCATGATGTTGTTGGAATATTGCTAAAAAAGGCATAAAACCTCACTCACTCACTCTTGGATCATAATCAAGTCAAAACTTGGGACTCAAACCCATCATAAATGGCTGCTGGTACAACTAAAGGTTCCTATATTCACTGACCATGCTATATCCACGCGCCACTTTGTGGCAGGGATAATAACCACCTTTGAAGCTAAAACTGCTAAGACAGGTACTGGGTAAACATTTGAAATAAAGTGCTGTCGGAAATGCTAAAAAAAATGCTTTTCTGGCTTCATTTTTTATATATACGAATCAGAGGGCTGTGAAAATAGCATATATCAAAATAACGCAAAACCTATCTGATCTAGCCTATCCTAACTGACACTGTGATTAGCCTAAAAAGGTACTTTTACATGTAAAATGATGATTTGTTTGTTGTCATTCTAATCATGTTCATGCTTTGTACTCTGCCCCCTGTGGGTGTTTATGTACAATAAATCTTCTCCTTCTTTCCTTCTCTCTCATCTTCTCTTTTTCCTTTACTTCTCCTTTATTTCTTCTCCTCATCCTTCACCTTTTCTTCTACTTCTCCTTAATTTCTTCTTCTTTTTCTTCTCCTTCTTTTTCTTCATCTTCTCCTCCTCCTCCTCCTTCTACATGTATGTAAAGGCCTACAGGCTGAGGTAATCACCTCATACCCTACACAACTCTAACCAATTTGCTTGATTGTTGTTTGGAGTGTAAGATTTGCCTTGCTTCTTAATATACCTCATGATCACTCCAACCACCTGTAGATGCATTTCCCGAGTAGGAGAAAACTTTGCAGCAAACATTCCAGAAAGCAAAGCATCGTTTCTACACTGCAATAATGAGATATTTTTTTTTTATTCTTAGTGTAATATAATTAGGTTCTTAGGACTTGTATAATGTTACATTCCTTTAATTAAATGAAGCAAATGACTTCGTGACTCACTGGGAGTGTGAACTTGACTCTGCAATCCATGGTTGTTTATGGGTAGGCGATGATGATCGTTAAAGAGACATTCCATGCCAGAAGTGGTTGTGACTAACACATTAATTCATCCAGTGGAACAAAAAAGAGTAATGACAAGTAATTCTAAGCTTTTGAATCAATAAATTGCTATACAGGATTTCGTGTACTGGCTGTATTGTGAAGAAGAACCTTGAAGGTTTTAGTAGCACTGTACGTCTTAGGACTCTTTCTTCAGCTTTCCGTTTTCTTTTATGGAGATTGCTTTACATACTGTTTAGGGTTAAAACTGATACTTTGACTCTCTCTGTGGTCTATCGGATAGAGTGTCTGTCTGGAGAGAGGAAGGTTGGTGGTTCAAGCCCTGGTCACGTCATAGCAGAAGATGGTACTTGTTGTTACCCTGCCTTGCACTCGGGATTAAGTGGATAAAACGAGGACTGGATGGCTCGGAGTAAGTATTATGTGTCTGAGTGGTGTATCCAAACTGCGGCTTGGTGTCTCGGTTGACTAGCACTATAAAAAAGGGCATTGGTCCAGACTGGTGCAAACAGACAATGACAGACAGACACGCAGACAAGACAGAACGACACGCACGCATGCATGCACGCAGACCATGCAGGCATGCACGGACACTCTTCACCGTAAACTCATACTGCTAAAGAAGAATGGATCAGACTTGGTCTTAATGCAGATAAATAGTGATCAGACCTATTTATAAAAAGCTAGGTGTCACAAAAACACTCACAACCCACATTGGTACAGAGTTGTGTCCCATAAAAACCAAGATTGATTTAAGTGGTAAACATCTACGCTCTTTAGTTTCCTCCCACTCAACGATATAACTGAAATATTGTTCCAAGCTGCAAAATCCCGAGCCTCACACCCACATTCGCTACCTTTTGAGTAATGTTAACCTTCGTGTACAGATGGCACATTACTGTAATAATCGGGAACAGCTTACAATATCCAATATCCTATACAAGGTTGTTTATATCTGCCACAGTGCCTTTAAGACCGATTTGGTTTCAGCTGTTGTGACAGGCACAGCCTCCCACAAATGTGTCTTATAAAAAAGTGATCAGCCCTGATTTATACAGCCATGTTCTTGAGGGTCAAACCCCTGACTCAGCATACCGTCTCTAGGGAATTCAACGACCAACCAATCTAATCCTCCCTTAAATTACATTTCCAAAATTGTGAAAAACGGAAAGTTAAACAGGACTGTTGAGCCTATATCAATAACACAAGGCACTTTTACCAATTTCTCGGATGTGAGGGAAAGCAACTTGTTGGAATTAAGACGGAAAAACAAAATCTGTGAGTCTTAGATTCAAATTTAGGGGTCAATACCACAGCCCTAAGGTATATAAATAAAGATTAGCGGGAGACGACGGGCGAAAAAGATTCTTTTGAATGTGAATTTTCTTTTTTGTGCAGTAGGAACGAATAGCTGTTCTTGCCTACCACTAGCATTCATGAATCTATTTAATGACAAAATGTGCACCTTAATTTTGATAGATTGTGAAAAAAGAAAATTTAGGAGAAAAATTTATTGGTGTGTATCCCATTCTGTGTGCAGTTAATGGCTTTATCACTACAGCGATGTTATTTCAAATCATGCACGGCCGGTGACATCAATACACAGAGGAGGCACCGTGCCCATGAAATTGATGAATTGCAACCAAATCGTCATACAAATATCGCTTCACTGCTATATCTGGTACGTTTAATTTGAGTGCGTCAAAGGAACGGTGCCAGGCGAAGACGCTTGATGGAGAATTTATACCTTGATCAATGATTCCATGTCGAGCTTTTCACCATTCTTATTTTTCAAGAGCAATGAGCGGGAAATAGTCCTACGAGGAATATCATTTGTATATTTCGTCTGGCACCATTGTGCTTGATCTTGACACAATTCTCACCCCTAAGGGACCTTCCTCAAATTAAATTTGAATTACCCTTAACCATACTTTGGAATGGTGTTTCCAGTGAAGAGAAAGAGGTAAATCAGGCAGGGTGGACCATTCCCTGGGCAGAGCAAACAGGTTGCCGTAGCCCCAATCTTGACACAACACAAGCTGACATCTACAGGAGACACGCAAACAGGCACTCAAAATAAGGGGAATGATTGATGTCAAATAGTTTAGTGGACTTAGATGGACTTTTGAGATCAAATTAAATATGGTTTGTTTACGCTGATTACTCCACCACTGAGATATCCAGATTTAAATGTCTTTTGACCTGATACCTTTCTCAGTGGGGCCAGGACCCTTTTCCACAAAACGAGTGTAGCGCTATGACTTTCGTAAGTCTATGTTAAAGTATGGGAGTTATAATCTTTTTAGTGCTGCGATTGTGGTAAGTCTATTTCAAAGTATGGGAGTTACAATCTTTTTAGTGCTACGATTGTGGTAAGTCTATTTTGAAGTAGGGTCGTTATGATCTTTTTAATGCTATGATTGTTGTAAGTCTATTTTAAAGTATGGGAATTATGATCTTTGTAGCGCTATGACTGTCGTAAGTCTATGTTAAAGTATGGGAGTTTACGATTGCCTAAGTGCAAAGATTGCTTTGTGGAACGGGGCCTGGTACAAACAGGTAAGACTAATATTTTGGTTTTAAATGATAAAATAAAATGAGACTTGTACTTTGGACCGAAGAACTGTTCATGGATTGTTGGTTGTGTAGTCCAAACACAAGAACAATGTCATATACTTTGCGAATTGAACTGTACGGTGCACGTGAGTTCAGTGTGTATTGGAGAAATGTTTAGGTTAAGTGTTTAGTGACTGTTTGTTTATATATTTATTTTCAGGAAATGAACTGTCGCAAACGCATTCAGCTTGCAGAAAGAATATTAAAATGCACATGCTTTTGCTGAATGTTTCTCTTATATAAACATGCTGGTTGATATTTAAAGGAGTCTAGCTTCAACCATAGTGGTGACTAGATATTAGAATGTATTGTTAGACTGACGGTGATCATCATAGTCGACATGACATCGTGGTTTATAGTTTAACCCTGAGTCATATTCGGACTGATTTCGTAAAGGAAATACGACTATTTTCGTCTAGTGTTCTGCCTTCAATTGGTTTGTCATTAAGACCCTAACAAAAATAATATACTAAGTAATGTCACTATGGTGTAATCTACGTAGAGTGGCATTTCTCATTTCAAACACGCTGTGTAACATACTGTTAACATGATGGTCTTTTTGACAAAGGGTTTAAACTATACTACTCAACAAATGATAGGAGTGTTGGGCGAGAAGTGAAATCTTCATGCAACAAAGATCGTAACCATTCAGTGTCTCAACACCAACACCAGGTTAGAAAAAGTCTTCAGCAACCCATGCTTGTTGTAAGAGGCGACTAATGGGATTGGGTGGTCAGACTTGGTTGATGCATGTTATTGTATCCCAATTGCGTCGATTGATGCTCATGATATCAATCACTGGATTGTCTGGTCCAGAGTTGATTATTTACAGACTGCCATAAAAAAGCTGGACTATTGCTGAGTGTGGCGTTAAACAACAAACAACATCAAATATAAAATTATGATAACATATTTTACAATCCATTTTCATACCTTGGAAAGAGTATACTACAAAAAATAATTTAAAGAGCAAGACAGATTACTGAAGTAATATGAAGCAATCAGGTATTCTTTAATTTCTTTTGAGCAGTATATATTTTAGGTGTAGAGAGTTCGAGAAAGAAACAGAACAGGCATAACAAGCCTGAATTGGTTACTTGACAACAAATGACAGCAGGCCTTATGACTAATATGATTATGATTAATATGGCCTCTGACCTCCCACAATGCAGAAGTAGAATACATGAATAAGAATTGCTTCATATGTGTTTTATCAAATATCGATAACCATAAAGTACACGCCATGTGTTTCCATATATACAATTTTAAGCAATAGAATGATGTGAAATGCAAATATGATACATTCCATTTAGGTCATGTTGGTGTATGATGCTTTGGCATACTCTATGTAAATATTTATTATTTATGATCCTGAATATTTATTATTTATGATCCTGATTATTTTGTCTATCTTGCTACTGGGGCTGTGGGGAAGCCTAGTAGTTAAATAGTTAACTTGTCATGCTGAAGGCCAAGGTTTGAATTCCCACCTAGGTGCTATGTGTGTAGCCCATTTCTGTTCATCTTCCCGAGGCAAAGGAGTTGACTGACTATAAAAGTCCAGTTTCCACCCTGGCCGAACTAGGCTGTTATTATGGAGTAACATTTCAGCTGGCCTAACGAGTCTATACAAAGTCCAATCAGAATCACGCACTGAAATCGAAATCCAGTTCGTAAACTGTCGTGCAGATTTTGATCGACTGTAGTATTTGCAAAGCATGTACACCGCCAACTCGTTGTCAACAGATATTATTCCAAATCTTTTCATGGTTTTAATCAAAGTGCTCACGTGATTTGATGCATTTCTCGATGTAAGACCCGTTTTATCACAATATAGATCTTGATAATCAATCAGATCGTCCTGACTGGGCGCCACCATTTTGTGTGAAGCAAACGCAAGTGATACGAGAGTTGGAATCTGATTGGTCCATAGGAGAGGCTTAGAAGGGACATAACTGGTAATAGCCACTGGTGGCGCTACGATCGAGCCCAGGAATTTCAGCCTAGTTGGGCAAGGGTGGAAAATGGACTTTTAAAAGTCAGTTAACTCTCTTGCCTCGGGAAGATGATTTCTGATGTGCCTTGCCCTTATTTTTAATAAAGGCAACGTACAATAACTACTCACTCTCTCTCGATATTGCTGCTGTTCATCTTGCCTTATGTTGTGTCATGTTCTCCTTATATAGACATTGACTGTCTCCATGTTCTAGTGGATTCAGCATCTGTCTGGAGAGCGGAGAGTTGGTTTCCTTCCCCGTTCTTGTCACAGTGAAAGATGTCGAAGGACGGTACTTATTATTTCTCTGCCTGATGCTTTGTACTATGTGTATAAAACAAGACTGGTACCCATGTAAAAGTAGGGTATCCATGTTAAGCTGCAACATGGCACCTCGGGGTAAGCACTAGAAAACACACACATATAACAGACCCATGAAGATCGGGGGTAGAATAGGTCTTCAGCAACCCATGCTTTTTGTAAGAGGCGACTAACGGGATCGAGTGGTCAGGCTCCCTGACTTGGTTGATGCATGTCATCGATCCCAATTGTGTGGATCAATGCTCATGATATTAAGCACTGGATTGTCTGGTCCAGACTCGATTATTTACAGACCGCCGTCATATAGCTGGAATATTCCTGAGTGCAGCGTAAAACAACAAATAAACAAACAAACAAACTAAAACACACACTCACACACACACTCACACACACTCACTCACTCACACACACACACACCACACACACACACACACACACACACACACACACACACACACACACACACACACACACACACACACACACACACACACACACACACACACTCACCACACATTCAAGTTTACTCATCTTGAATGTGACGTTATACCCTTTTCACCTCACCAAAAGAGACAATGTTTTTAATCATAGCTCATTAGACAGTCTAGTTGTGAGGGAAGTGACTATCTTATTGAAACCCATTCAAACTGTGATGACAGTTTCGTCGTTATGATGTCCTAATGATTGATGTGATGTGATTTAATCAGCACTTCATTCGACACTTGTTTCACAAGGTACCTGAGTCCCTGGTAGTTAGTTGAACATAATATAATTATCACATAAAAACAAATCTTGTCAACTTGTGAGTCATTAATATTTTTTTGTGTCAATAGCGCGGTGTACTGGATTTTACAGAAACTTTCAGGTGTTAATTACCTCAGTGGCATGGTCATAGTTGGTAACCAAGAAAAAGAAAGTATGAGTTACGTACACTCTTCTTCTATTTATTAGTTGTATGCAGCTTAAACACCTTTCAGTGCAAAAAAGATTCCAGTGTTATGTGTTCCTGAAACACTTTTCAGTGCAATAAAGTTTATAGTGTTATGTGATCTTAAAACACCTTTCAGTGCAATAAAGGTTCCAGTGTTATGTCTTCCTTGAACACTTTTCAGTCCAATAAAGGTTCCAGTGTTATGTGTTCCTGGAACGCCTTTCAGTGCAATAAATGTTACAGTGTTATGTGTTCCTGGAACGCCTTTCAGTGCAATAAAGGTTACAGTGTTATGTGATCTTAAAACACCTTTCAGTGCAATAAAAGTTCCGGTGTTATTTCTTCCTGAAACACCTTTCAGTGCAATAAAGGTTCCAGGGTTATGTCTTCCTTGATCACCTTTCATTAAAATAAAGGTTACAGTGTTATGTCTTCCTTGATCACCTTTCAGTGCAATAAAGGTTACAGTGTTATGTGTTCCTTGAACGCCTTTCAGTGCAATAAAGGTTCCAGTGTTATGCCTTCCTTGAACACTTTTCAATGCAATAAAGGTTCCAGTGTTATGTGATCTTAAAACACCTTTCAGTGCAATAAAGGTTCCGGTGTTGTGTCTTCCTTGATCACCTTTCAATGCAATAAAGGTTCCAGTGTTATGTGTTCCTGAAACACCTTTCAGTGCAATAAAGGTTCCAGTGTTATGCCTTCCTTGAACACTTTTCAATGCAATAAAGGTTCCAGTGTTATGCCTTCCTTGATCACCTTTCAGTGCAATAAAGGTTAAAGTGTTATGTGTTCCTGAAACACTTTTCAGTGCAGTAAAGGTTCCAGTGTTATGTCTTCCTTGATCACCTTTCAATGCAATAAAGGTTCCAGTGTTATGTGATCTTAAAACACCTTTCAGTGCAATAAAGGTTCCAGTGTTGTGTCTTCCTTGATCACCTTTCAATGCAATAAAGGTTCCAGTGTTATGTGTTCCTGAAACACCTTTCAGTGCAATAAAGGTTCCAGTGTTATGCCTTCCTTGAACACTTTTCAATGCAATAAAGGTTCCAGTGTTATGCCTTCCTTGATCACCTTTCAGTGCAATAAAGGTTAAAGTGTTATGTGTTCCTGAAACACTTTTCAGTGCAGTAAAGGTTCCAGTGTTGTGTCTTCCTTGATCACCTTTCAGTGCAATAAAGGTTACAGTGTTATGTGTTCCTGAAACACTTTTCAATGCAATAAAGGTTCCAGTGTTATGTGTTCCTGAAACACTTTTCAATGCAATAAAGGTTCCAGTGTTATGTGTTCCTGAAACACTTTTCAGTGGAATAACGGTTCCAGTGTTATGTGTTCCTTGAACACCTTTCAGTGCAGTAAAGGTTACAGTGTTATGTGTTCCTGAAACGCCTTTCAGTGGAATCCAGTCTCTATTCGGGACAACTTGTTCTCATTATTTACCTAATCTAGAAATTTTGATTTAAACTAATAATTATTGCCTTTGAGACTTGTGCAAGTCTATTGTTCCATGTGAACCAACACTTGCAGTATGTCAAATTTAATTCTCTTTACAGCTCTGGCAGGCTATCAAAGATTCTTATCAACCTAATTCAATTTTAGAGAATCCAGTCACTGAAACATCCTCGAAGTTTCGCCCAAAAATGGTAAGAATTTCCCTTTATTGCTTCATTTTCAGAGTTCATTTAAAGAATTTTAATTGTATACACACCTGTAGAATATCCTATGTGAGTTTGATTGGTCTGATGCTTGCCTGCCGATTTGTGAGTTCGTCTATGTCGGTGTCAAACTGAGACATCTGTTTACAAGATTGCAGACTCGGAGGCAGCGTTTTGTCAGTGCCAACCTAACAAGCATGTGGTTTTACAGGCATCTGCTTTAATTGACCCCACAGACCTGCTAAAGTGTTTACATGAACGTTTCAATTAAGTTGTTAAGTTCTGACAAAACTCTGACATGTGATTTCTGAATCACACCTTATTTATTTTGATAGAACTTTTCGTGTGAAAATGGAAGCACAAGAAATGACATTTTGATAAAAAATAAAACATGTATTTTTTGGGTCCATTTTTGTTGTTTCAGACAGAAAGGAAGTTCATTGATATTGAGAGTGAATGTAGAACATGTTCTTGAGGGCTGTTAATGTAAATAAGGAAAAAATGATGGATAACACATAAACAGGAGAGATTCAAAAGCTGTTTAAGTGAAAACTGGTGAAAATAGTAAATAAAAGGGGAACTAACCAAAGGTTCCAGTTCTGACAAGACCCAATTTTTCATGGCTTGTTGAAGACTAAATGAACTGAATAAATCTTTTGTGTGGGTAAAGTTTGCAGCTATAACCGTCCAAATACACTTACAATAGTCAATAGTTATAGTTATATTTGTCGGCAAGAAAGGTCATGATTAGATGGTCCCATATATGCTCTTGAAAAAAAGTTGAGCACCCCCTCTTCTTTTCTGTCATATATCCCACACTTCCATCATTCCTTTGGAAGCATCTAGGAATGACGCTGATCTCATTTTGGTACATCTTGGTACAAGAACGTTATGTATCTCTAGATGTTCGCAAGCACTGAATCCCATTAGATATAAGATATAAGATGTATTTATTGCAAAAAACATGCCATAAAGGAACAGGGAGGGGCAATTTTGTAGACATAGAGTACCCTGCCTGGTGCACAGCATTCAGCAAGTATGATGACACTCGATCAAGTCACCGCGACGATCCATTTGATAACCTCTTACAACCAGCATCAGTTGCTGGGGATCTATTCCATCTAACCCTATGGGTAATAAATTGTGATAGACTAACATCTAGTCTCTGAAATGACCATATTGTACAGAATAAAAATAGTTGTTAAATTATATTATTAAAAATGTAATAAAAAGAAGCCCAGAGACTCTCTTCTTTTTCAGACTAACATCTAGTCGCTGAATTGACCATATCGAACAGAAAAAAAAAATAGTTGTTAAATTATCTTAATAAACATTTAATAAAAATTTAATATTAAGGAGCCCCGAGACTCTCTTCATTTCCTGATACTGCAGAAATCTAGACTGGCCAAACATTATAGACTTGCCTGGGCTGTATTTGATATATTTGTATCAGTGTCTGTATGATAGACTATAAATTGTGACTACAAGGTATTTATTCAGCCCTGATTACCAGAAATAATGGTCAACCACCAGACTTAATGGTCATTGGTAGTTTTGACAAATAATTTTCTAAGGCAATATATGAATGATATGATCACTTTCTATCACTCCTTATTAATGTTGTGGGGATGTTGATAAATGTTGATAATTAAAAAGTGACTTGAATATAATTGGCATGCTTACTGCGTAAATCGGCTACGGGGCAAAGTGTCCACCGTTTATTTACGTTTATAACCCCATCAATGCAATAATAATGAATTCAATTCTTATAAATAAATACCTCAGCAATATTATCTTTACAGACTGCTTATGTAATCATTAACACACAAAAAACGCTAATATGAAACCAGCAACATTGTTCAGCGCAATAATAAATGTAATAATAATATACAGTAGAACCGGGATATAACGAACAAGGATATTACATTAGGATTGATTATTATGAACTATTTCCAGAGTTCTGATTGCTTGACTACATATTATTATATAAAATACAGGCAAGTAACAAATACTGTATAACAAATGAATGGCTATCTTTTTTTCAGAATTTTCACCCCAAGGAGACATTAGACTCGTGTGTGGGGGCGGTTGGGTAGCCTAGTGGTTAAAGCGTTCACTCGTCACGCCAAAGACCCGGGTTTGATTCCTGACATAGGTACATTGTGTGAAGCCCATTACTGGTGTCCCCCGCTGTGATATTTCTGGAATATTGAGAAAAGTGGCGTAAAACCTTACTCACTCACTCTTACGTGTGTAACAAACTGGTCACCGTCAGATAGCATCAGCCACCATCAGTTGTGAATCAATCAATGGACATAACTTTACCGTTGTCACTTCAGTACACGTACAGATTAGTGAACCTCAATACATAGAAGTTACAGTCAGTAGTGAATCAACACTCTCACCAATCAGCGGCGTATCAACATTGTTTCAGTGTTCTGTTGCAACACTCGTGTATGTTGCTAAAAGTAATCACTGTTCAATCTCGATCACTAGAACTATTTCCGAATTATCAACTGTCATCTCGCCTGTGGGCTTTCATGCCACGTCAAGCTGACACATCGTGATATTAGTGGAATACTGTTCAAATTGGCATTAAACCCAACTCACTCACTCACTCCCTCATCTCACTTGCACAATTTCAAAAAAGCAATATTTAAAGAAATCATTTCGCAAGCAGACTAATAAATTTCATAAAAGGAGGAACTGAGAAAATCAGAAGGTGACGTTACCTGTCTCAATGCTCGAACCAATTCTAGCTCTGCAGTATGTGTTTCAAAGATTGTCAAATTTTATTCTTAACTGTTTATGAGAATATATTGATGTGAACTTTATTACCCAAAATGTCCACAATCTCTACCACATTGAATGGCTCTTTTAAAAAAACATGGTATATGTTCAATCCTAGATTTTTCAAACTTGACCTTGAATGATGTGTATAGGAATAGGATGGCGAATCCAAAATGGCCGACAAGGTAACGAGAGTAAGGAAGTTGATATACTGTCCATTGGAGCTTGTTCTAAGAATTTCTTACTGTGTCTGGTGCAGTATGAGGTGGTCCAGTTCGTAGCAATATCTCAACATTTGGATAACTAAACTCATCTCAAGCTTGTGGAGGTCTGTCTTCCCCAGAATCCCAATAATGTGTTTTCAAGGAATCTGCCACACCACAAGATAGCATACACAAGTTCCTAAATCGTCACACGTTTAACTAGTAGCAGTGAAAAGGTTTTTTTATTACTTCGATCAGATCTGCCTAATCATGATTTTTCAAAGAGAATTAACAGGGTTTTTTAGGCCACAGTGAACAACAGTTTAAACATTGTACTGTAATGAAACTGAAAATGATAAAATCCACTGTTCCAAGGCATTGTATAAAAATACTCTTGAATGCTTGAAATAAAACAAGATATGCAATATCATGTAACGTGTTCTGTATGGTATAAGTATTTTACTTCATAGGCCCTGCAATAGATGCTGATATGACCTTTTATGGCGTGGAATAACAAATCAATATTGACCTAGCCCACATGGCCATTGTTGTGGACATCTGTCCCTTGTCCCCAGGGAAGTGACCAGTGTGCAGTCATCTCAGACATTGTGTCCGTGGGGACTGACCAGTCTATTAGCCCAAAGAGACACTTGTCAGTAAGCCATCGCGATTTGGTCGATAATCCATTCGTGATCATCTGGTCTTTGTGCCTTAAGCCAGTGTCTGTCACTCAGCAGCTTCTAGGGCTGTATATAGTTCTCTGGGGTCTAGCAAGGTCAGTGCAGATGCTTTATGGGAAATGTCACCTCCTCCATTGTGCTTCATCAAGGTGCCATAAAACATTTGTTCAGACCTCAAGAAAATTGTTATATGGTTTTCTAAATCATTGTCAAGTTATTTGCATTTTAACATTTTTATATGGTATGGACAGACCAATTTGTTTTGTTGTTTTGCAGGCGCTGTAGGCCAAAATGTCAAGATGCAGGAGATCAATTACAAAAAAAATCATTCTCGTTTAGTTTGTTCAGCTGAAGAATTCAAAATGGTTATTGATTGTCATTAGAGCTGTTTGTTTATTTTTGTGAAACTAGTTTTTGAATTAAAAGTAAAAAAAACACAACTGACATGAAGGATCTTAAGATGAATATACGCTTTACTGAACACAGCACAGTGAGCTCTGGAACCTAATGCACACTATATTTGGATGTATTAATTAATCTGACATTTGAACAATGTTTTGGTTTGAAGTTACGTGTCTTTTTCAAAATTGTTATGATTGTAGTGTAGGTGGTGCATGGTGATGGTGGTGGTGGGGGCGATTCAATAGAATGGTGGTGGTGGTGGTGATTGGGTAGAGTGGTGGTGGGGGGAGCGATTCAATAGATTGGTTGTGGTGATTGGGTAGAGTGGTGGTGGTGGGGGCGATTCAATAGAATGGTGGTGGTGGTGGTGATTGGTTAGAGTGGTGGTGGAGGCGATTCAATAGAATGGTGGTGGTGGTGATTGGGTAGAGTGGTGGTGGTGGGGGCGATTCAATAGGTTGGTGGTGGTGGAGGTGATTGGGTAGAGCGGTGGTGGGGGCGATTAGGTAGAGTGGTGGTGGAGGTGATTGGGTAGAGTGGTGGTGGAGGCGATTGGGTAGAGTGGTGGTGGAGGCGATTAGATAGATTGGTGGTGTGGTGGAGGCGATTGGTTAAAGTGGTGGTGGTGGGGGCGATTCAATAGATTGGTGGTGGTGGTGATTGGGTAGAGTGGTGGTGGTGGGGGCGATTCAATAGGTTGGTGGTGGTGGAGGTGATTGGGTAGAGCGGTGGTGGGGGCGATTAGGTAGAGTGGTGGTGGAGGTGATTGGGTAGAGTGGTGGTGGAGGCGATTGGGTAGAGTGGTGGTGGAGGCGATTAGATAGATTGGTGGTGTGGTGGAGGCGATTGGTTAAAGTGGTGGTGGTGGGGGCGATTCAATAGATTGGTGGTGGTGGTGATTGGGTAGAGTGGTGGTGGTGGTGATTGGGTAAAATGGTGGTGGTGGGGGCGATTCAATAGATTGGTGGTGGTGATTGGGTTGAGTGGTGGTGGTGGGGGCGATTCAATAGAATGGTGGTGGTGGTGGTGATTGGGTAGAGTGGTGGTGGTGGGGGCGATTAGGTAGAGTGGTGGTGGAGGTGATTGGGTAGAGTGGTGGTGGTGGGGGCGATTAGGTAGAGTGGTGGTGGAGGTGATTGGGTAGAGTGGTGGTGGAGGCGATTCGATAGATTGGTGGTGGTGGAGGTGCTTGGGTAGAGTAGTGGTGGAGGTGGAGGTGCTTTGGTAGAGTAGTGGTGGTGCTTGGGTAGAGTAGTGGAGGAGGTGGAGTTGCTTGGGTAGAGTAGTGGTGGTGCTTGGGTAGAGTAGTGGTGGAGGTGGAGTTGCTTGGGTAGAGTAGTGGTGGAGGTGCTTGGGTAGAGTAGTGGAGGTGCTTGGGTAGAGTAGTGGTGGAGGTGCTTGGGTAGAGTAGTGGTGAAGGTGCTTTGGTAGAGTAGTGGAGGAGGTGGAGGTGCTTGGGTAGAGTAGTGGTGGAGGTGGAGGTGCTTGGGTAGAGTAGTGGAGGTGCTTGGGTTGAGTAGTGGAGGTGCTTGGGTAGAGTAGTGGTGGAGGTGCTTGGGTAGAGTAGTGGAGGTGCTTGGGTTGAGTAGTGGAGGTGGAGGTGCTTGGGTAGAGTAGTGGTGGAGGTGGAGGTGCTTGGGTTGAGTAGTGTTGGTGGAGGTGCTTTGGTAGAGTAGTGGTGGAGGTGCTAGGGTAGAGTAGTGGAGGTACTTGGGTAGAGTAGTGGTGGGGGCGATTAGGTAGAGTGGTGGTGGAGGTGATTGGGTAGAGTGGTGGTGGAGGCGATTGGGTAGAGTGGTGGTGGAGGCGATTAGATAGATTGGTGGTGTGGTGGAGGCGATTGGTTAAAGTGGTGGTGGTGGGGGCGATTCAATAGATTGGTGGTGGTGGTGATTGGGTAGAGTGGTGGTGGTGGGGGCGATTCAATAGGTTGGTGGTGGTGGAGGTGATTGGGTAGAGCGGTGGTGGGGGCGATTAGGTAGAGTGGTGGTGGAGGTGATTGGGTAGAGTGGTGGTGGAGGCGATTGGGTAGAGTGGTGGTGGAGGCGATTAGATAGATTGGTGGTGTGGTGGAGGCGATTGGTTAAAGTGGTGGTGGTGGGGGCGATTCAATAGATTGGTGGTGGTGGTGATTGGGTAGAGTGGTGGTGGTGGTGATTGGGTAAAATGGTGGTGGTGGGGGCGATTCAATAGATTGGTGGTGGTGATTGGGTTGAGTGGTGGTGGTGGGGGCGATTCAATAGAATGGTGGTGGTGGTGGTGATTGGGTAGAGTGGTGGTGGTGGGGGCGATTAGGTAGAGTGGTGGTGGAGGTGATTGGGTAGAGTGGTGGTGGTGGGGGCGATTAGGTAGAGTGGTGGTGGAGGTGATTGGGTAGAGTGGTGGTGGAGGCGATTCGATAGATTGGTGGTGGTGGAGGTGCTTGGGTAGAGT
Source organism: Haliotis cracherodii (assembly GCF_022045235.1). Lineage (NCBI taxonomy): Eukaryota > Metazoa > Mollusca > Gastropoda > Lepetellida > Haliotidae > Haliotis > Haliotis cracherodii. Next base: position 24,974,958 of record NW_027266268.1, read on the forward strand.
AGTGGTGGAGGTGGAGGTGCTTTGGTAGAGTAGTGGTGGTGCTTGGGTAGAGTAGTGGTGGAGGTGGAGTTGCTTGGGTAGAGTAGTGGTGGAGGTGCTTGGGTAGAGTAGTGGAGGTGCTTGGGTAGAGTAGTGGTGGAGGTGCTTGGGTAGAGTAGTGGTGAAGGTGCTTTGGTAGAGTAGTGGAGGAGGTGGAGGTGCTTGGGTAGAGTAGTGGTGGAGGTGGAGGTGCTTGGGTAGAGTAGTGGAGGTGCTTGGGTTGAGTAGTGGAGGTGCTTGGGTAGAGTAGTGGTGGAGGTGCTTGGGTAGAGTAGTGGAGGTGCTTGGGTTGAGTAGTGGAGGTGGAGGTGCTTGGGTAGAGTAGTGGTGGAGGTGGAGGTGCTTGGGTTGAGTAGTGTTGGTGGAGGTGCTTTGGTAGAGTAGTGGTGGAGGTGCTAGGGTAGAGTAGTGGAGGTACTTGGGTAGAGTAGTGGAGGAGGTGAAGGTGCTTGGGTAGAGTAGTGGTGGAGGTGCTAGGGTAGAGTAGTGGAGGTACTTGGGTAGAGTAGTGGTGGAGGTGCTTGGGTAGAGTGGTGGAGGTGCTTGGGTAGAGTAGTGGTGGAGGTGCTTGGGTAGAGTAGTGGAGGAGGTGGAGGTGCTTGGGTAGAGTAGTGGCGGAGGTGCTTGGGTAGAGTAGTGGAGGTGCTTGGGTAGAGTAGTGGAGGAGGTGGAGGTGCTTGGGTAGAGTAGTGGTGGAGGTGGAGGTGCTTGGGTAGAGTAGTGGAGGTACTTGGGTAGAGTAGTGGTGGAGGTGCTTGGGTAGAGTAGTGGAGGTGCTTGGGTAGAGTAGTGGAGGAGGTGGAGGTGCTTGGGTAGAGTAGTGGAGGAGGTGGAGGTGCTTGGGTAGAGTAGTGGAGGAGGTGGAGGTGCTTGGGTAGAGTAGTGGAGGAGGTGGAGGTGCTTGGGTAGAGTAGTGGAGGTGCTTGGGTAGAGTAGTGGAGGTGGTGGAGGTGCTTGGGTAGAGTAGTGGAGGAGGTGGAGGTGCTTGGGTAGAGTAGTGGAGGAGGTGGAGGTGCTTGGGTAGAGTAGTGGAGGTGCTTGGGTAGAGTAGTGGAGGTGGTGGAGGTGCTTGGGTAGAGTAGTGGAGGAGGTGGAGGTGCTTGGGTAGAGTAGTGGAGGAGGTGGAGGTGCTTGGGTAGAGTAGTGGAGGTGCTTGGGTAGAGTAGTGGAGGTGGTGGAGGTGCTTGGGTAGAGTAGTGGAGGTGCTTGGGTAGAGTAGTGGAGGTGGTGGAGGTGCTTGGGTAGAGTAGTGGAGGAGGTGGAGGTGCTTGGGTAGAGTAGTGGAGGAGGTGGAGGTGCTTGGGTAGAGTGGTAGTGGTGCCACATGGAGCATGGTAGTGAGAGTCTGTTTGGATGATGGTGGTGGTGGTGTTTGTTGGTGGATCATGGTGGTTGTTTGTAGTAGTGGTGGTGGTGGTTTTGGTGATGGTTTTAGAGGTTCATGGTGGTGGTGGGGATGGTTTTACAGGTTCCTGGTGGTGGTGATGATGGTGATGTGCTTAGTCATCCTACTGGTGTTATGTTACTATCACACTCACAGTTCCCTGATTGCCTTTTTTCATTGCCATCCAGCATGCATGCCCACTTCTGATTCCCCAGTGTCACTGTCAGGCCAAATTAAGAAGTGAGCCAGCCATGCTCATCAAGTGTTGTGGACAATCAGAGCCAAGGTTGGTCAATATTTTCTCTCATTATATGGACTATTTTTTTATCTCTTCGGTTTCTGTCCTTCAACTGTGTTTTGCCCTGACCGCTGCCCACTTCACTTGACCACCCTCTTTGTCTTGCTGCCACCCGATCTGAGAGGGACAGTCTCATTATAATCTCACTGTGACATTCGGGGATTGATATTTTGTCAAAGAAAATGCCCTTGATGATAATAAACACTTGAACTGGATGCCGCGATGTTGGAAATTGTCCAGAGAAAATAAATCACTGTGACAAAGAAAAATATTAGTTGTGTACCAATTAGTTTGCTGCATGGGGACAAGTTGGGCATTGTTACTAATGGAAATATCTTACAAAATGCCCCTTTAATAAAATGATATGGTAGCTAAGTATTGAATGAGTCATACGAAATGTCACTTTAATAAAATAATACTGTAGGTTAAGTATTGAATAAGTCATGTGAAATGTCACTTTAATAAAATAATACTGTAGGTTAAGTATTGAATAAGTCATACAAAATGTTGCTTTAATAAAATAATACTGAAGGTTAAGTATTGAATAAGTCATGTGAAATGTCACTTTAATAATACTGTAGGTTAAGTATTGAATAAGACTTTTGAAATGTCACTTTAATAAAATATTACTGTAGGTTAAGTATTGAATGAGTCATACAAAATGTTGCTTTAATAAAATAATACTGCAGGTTATGTATTGAATAAGTCATACAAAATATCACTTTAATAAAATAATACTGAAGGTTAAGTATTGAATAAGTCATGTGAAATGTCACTTTAATAATACTGTAGGTTAAGTATTGAATAAGACTTTTGAAATGTCACTTTAATAAAATAATACTGTAGGTTAAATATTGAATGAGTCATACAAAATGTTGCTGTAATAAAATAATACTGCAGTTTATGTATTGAATAAGTCATACAAAATGTTGCTTTAATAAAATAATACTGTAGGTTAAGTATTGAATAAGTCATGTGAGATGTCACTTTAATAAAATAATACTGCAGGTTAAGTATTGAATAAGTCATACAAAATGTTGCTTTAATAAAATGATACTGCAGGTTACAAAATGTTGCTTTAATAAAATAATACTGCAGGTTACGTATTGAATAAGTCATACAAAATGTTGCTTTAATAAAATGATACTGCAGGTTACATATTGAATAAGTCATACAAAATGTTGCTTTAATAATTCTGTTGGTAAGTTATTGAATAAGTCATACAAAATGTTGCTTTAATAAAGTGATGCTTGCTTCAGGTCAGAAGTTGGTCGTAAACAGGATTTACAAGCTAGATCAGTAACTTGAAAGGAAATGAATGTTTGCTTTGAAAACTAAACACCGGCAGTGCACACATACACCCAGGGTTACATCATGCTTAATTCCTGCATATTTAATGCAATTATTTCCTGACATACTCGCAAATGTTTTTGATACGAGTCATAGCAGATGCAGTAAATTCATTGACGAAATCTTAATTCAGATTGAGTATTTACAATATTGAAAAAGAAATTACTGACTGCTACTCCGCAAGTTGTTTAAGATACAACAAATCCACAAACTTATGGAATAAAATAAGACTGAAATAACCCAGTAGGAACTAGGAAAATAGTAGAAACTCAGCTGTATGAATGTAAAGGCAATTTAGAAAATGACACCCCCCTAAATGAATGTGGTGAGTCATGATGACTCCCATTTTTCAAGGCTGTGCAAAACCCTGCATATACACCTATATGCGAGTCCCACAAATGCAAATTAATGTGTAATTTATATTCCTATCTCCATGTTTTTTGCTTTGTTCATGAACGTTTGATTAATTGTTACGCTGGCCAATAACATGTACCTTTCTTGTAACTGCCTTTGTTTATTGAAACTGGTGATGTAATTTGTAAACTAATGACAACTGGCAACATTATTTATAGAGTCTGGACTGCCCCAACAACTGAAAGATGTTTTGTTACCTGTGATTAACGATGTTGTCAGGTGTAATTGCCAGGTAGTTTCCTGCATGGTGCACAGGTAGAAGGTGTTAAGTTTCACGCAGTCATCACTCACTACGGCTGAAGTCATGTAGTGTCACCATGGGGGAGATGTTCAGCTCACTGTCTGTCGCTGTGACGTGGAAAAAGGGGAAAATTGACCTGAAATACAAACAAACTATCAACAATTGCATGTTAGACAGATGAGATGTTTGTATATTGAAATAGATTTCATGGCGAACCCCTGTGAACAAAGGCCTAGAAAACAAAGTCCACAAAGACAAAGCGCCACACCCACCCATAGGATAATGGTCCTATAAGACAAAGGCCCCATAAGATAAAACCACATAAGACAGTGGTCACAATAAGACAAAACCACATAAGACAATGGTCACAATAAGACAAAGGCCCCATAAGATAAAACCACATAAGACAATGGTCCTTATAAAACAAAACCACATAAGACAATGGTCACAATAAGACAAAGGCCCTATAAGATAAAACCACATAAGACAAAACCACATAAGACAATGGTCTCAATAAGACAAAGGCCCTATAAGATAAAACCACATAAGACAATGGTCACAATAAGACAAAGACAATGGCATCCACAGGACAAGCCACATAAGACAGTGGACCTTGTATGACAATGGCCCCCCTGTAAAACAATGGTCCTTATAAGACAAAGCCCAATCAGACAATGGCCTCCTTAAGACAAAGCCCAATCAGACAATGGCCCCCTTAAGACAAAGCCACATAAGACAACATCCCATAAGATTATAGGGGCCACATAAGACAATTGGCCCAATAAGCCAAAATACCACATGACAAAGGCCCATAAAACAATGGTTAATATGAAAATGGTCCTAATAAGACAAAACCCTATAAATCAAAGGCCCCAGGAGATTAAATCCCTTTGGACTAAGAAATTAAATGACAAAACCCTTTTGTACAAAGACCAAAAGGGATGAACTCCTAAACACAAAGGCCCATTTCAATGACCCACAACATTGTATAAACTGGTAATTATGTATTCTTTATATGTCCTCTTTTCCAACAAATAATAAAGTGAATTTCTGTCTCTTTAACACAGTGTTCAACATAATTTGAATTGAAAAGAAAACAATGTCAGATGCCTGAAATATTTCAGCAAGTCAACCTATAAATAATTAACAGTGACCTTTTGTCAAATACATGATTAATTATGATGATGATGATGGATTTTCACAATTATGCACCTATTTACAACTCCATGTTTCAAGCCCTTGAGTAAATGAAAGTGCTCATGTAGAGTTATTTCCCTTTGTACACCATCAGAGTTTGAATATATAGACCGACCGCTTGGCGATTATGTTACAATATTATACTGTCAGTGTCAGTATCTTTTTATACACTTCCTGGCTGTAATGGTTTCTATATGCACCCTTTCTGACTTGAAGTTAAGCTCTGTAAGGTTATTCTGTTGCTAATATTCTTTTTTTAAGTTTAATAGAACCTCATTCCATTTATCGGAAAAAATATTAATCAATGTGAAATCCTGTTTACATTGTATTCAATTATGAAACAGGTAATCTATCAAGAAGAAATCTAGTAAGTGACAGATGTAATTTACCAGTGGAAAGGAAATTGTATTCTTGACAGCCAGTTTAAACCAGTTGCAGGGGAATAGTATGAGAGATGCCTTCAGGAAGGACAGACTGCATGCATTTGGAAAATTTGAATTTGATCAATAATATGACAGATTAATGAAGGAAGGTGTGGGTCGTGGTGCGAGGACATATAGACAACACACTGCGTTTTACAGCAGTGAAGGGAGTCGCTTCAGGGCTAGGGGCCAACTCATTAACTAAATACTCAATTTTGCTTCAGTCATTTCCCAATTTTGATACTTGAAGAGTAATACTTGAATAATAATTCATACTTATCTGGAAAAAAAATCCATGAAAAAATATATCGGTTCGAAGACAATCTATCACCGACGAGCCATGCACCAAGAGACACGATGCAAATGGTATCACACAATAAATTTTCATTTTTAAGGAGACCCACCTGAATATGGGATTTGTGTAAAATTTAACCTATAAAGACATGGGAAGAGGATATTGTCTAAACAAATTAATGTCTGTTTTTTCGTGATTTAAAAACTGGGTCAAACAGGATATTGATGTTGGGGACTGTTGTAGGGAAACATCTTGAGTGTTCTACAGCCCAATCCTACCGAAGATGAGTAGTTTATAGACCAGCTCTGTTCACAGACACCTCACCATGTCAATATTAGCATAGTTAGTGTGACAGTGCATTGACATCCATATAAGGGCACGACAGGAATTCCAACAGACGTCTGGTCGTTATAGAGTCATCAGACAAAATGTTATAACCCATCAGTATCTGGTAGTACCCAATCAGATGTAACCTTACCAGACAATTATGTTGCTGACTATTTCTGTCATAACCCATTTCAGGTTTTAGTTTTGGCCATCCTTGTGTCTCCCCCATTATGGCACAATGGCTGTGTGAATAAAATGAGTGAGTGAGTATAGCTTTGGGGTACAGCAATGGACTTCACATCTTGTACCCATGTCTTGAATCGAACCCAGGTTTTCCGCATGACAGGCCAACGCTTTAACCACTAGGCTACCCGACCGCCCATATGGCTGTATGAATATAGTGAGTGAGTGAGTATGGTCTTGGGGTCACTTTGAGCAATATTCCAGCAATTTCATGGTCGGGGACACCAGAAATGGGCTTCACATCTTGTACCCATGTCTTGAATCGAACCAGGGTTTTCCGCATGACGGGTCAACACTTTAACCACTAGGCTACCCGACCACCCCTGTGGCTGTATGAATATAGTGAGTGATGGCTGTATGAGTATAGTGAGTGAGTGAGTATGGTCTTGGGGTCACTTTGAGCAATATTCCAGCAATTTCATGGTCGGGGACACCAGAAATGGGCTTCACACATTGTGCCTTTGTGTGGAATAGAGCCCGTGTAGAATCCTAGGTGAGATTGTCTCCATGTTCTATCTATTAGCATTAATGTTGGTCGGACAATTGTTTTTAATGGAGTGAGTGAGTTGCATTTATGCAGCATTGATCATTATTTCAGCAATGTCATGTCTGGGGACACCAGAAATGGACTTTACATGTAGACAACGAAACCCGAGTCGTCAATCTGGCCAGCAAATGTGAAACTACTTAAGCCTACTCTACCTAGTTTCTCTCTTGCCAATCAATCAAGTCTATTGTCATACAGGTGCCCCAGTCGAAAATACCACTGTTTGCTGTGCAGGGTTGCATTCCTTCGGTGTGCCAGGAACCTATGATTGTGGTTGAATCCCGGATTAGTTCTGAGTATGGTACTTGATTTGTCACCACCATACCCTTGCTCAAGGGTTTCACCAAAGTGGTGAATGCCATCACTTCATGCTTTCTTCCCACATTTTGCTGAAATGCCCAGATATAGGTGAAATACTCACTCACACATGGACACCACCCACCCCACCCAAAGAAACCCACCCACCCCGCGGACCGCCTCCATGGTCTAGTGGTAGAGCGTCTGCCCGGAGAGCGGAAGGTCCGGGGTTCGATCCCCGGCTGCGTCATACCAAAAGATGGTACTTGTTGTTACGCTGTCTGACGCTCAGCATTAAGGGGCTAAAACAAGGACTGGTCGGCTTGGAGTCAGTATGCTGTGTCTGAGTGGGGTATTCATGTTAAACTGCGGCATGGTATCTCAGTGAGCTAGCACTTGGCATCAGTCCGGACTAGTACAAGCAGCCACACAAACACACACACGTACATGCACGTTGCTATATAAGTGCAATAATCTTGGACGCGGCGTTAAACCCCATTTCACCTCACACCACCCACCCCGCCTGTCCACTCACTCTCCGACTTACTCACAATGGTATAAGGCTATTCCCTCACTTCAAATGATGTGTTTTCAATCCGTGGTTTATCTGATGTATCCCACCCAGTGATATAACATTGGCTACAAAGTCCACATAAATCAGCGCCATGTCACAACCCTATCTCTAAGCTCATCTTATTCCCCGTGTTGACTGATGCATAAATGCTTGTGTCATCACCTTCATCAAGCCTATCAAGTTTATCATCACTTTTATGTTTTATACATATTCATAGGATTCTTTTTTTGGTAATTTCGGCTGAATTGACAAATAAAATTGGAAAAAACATGAAATCTTCCTCCACTAAATCATGTTTATTGAATGTCTAATGTGCATAGTTTGATTGGTGGTTTGTCGATAAAATGCATTTTCAAACTAGTGAGATTGATTTTTTTGTTTAAAATTTCTATCTGATGAACTGAATTCGATCAATTTTGGGTGTAATTATTTTATTAAATCATCCCTGCATGACGTTTGAATGTATTTTGTATAAACTGACTGTTACACTGACTTGTTAATTTTTTGTAAGTGACAAAGAAGGATCTCTAATTCCAACCAGGACTGACAAGGTGTTATCTGTGACAAAGACTTGACATGATAACCTCATTGACACCAGGGGTTGCATGTGGGACCTATTCTCCCTGACACTGTCCAACATTGTCATACTAATGTTCCAAATTGTAATAACTGTCTTTTATGGGCATTGTGTTACAATGTGTTGTCCTGGTGCCTGGCTGTTATAGTTGTTATTGGCAGGGTACAGGAGTGGTTCTGGACTCTCTCTGGACTGCAGCAATAATGTTAGGCAAGAGGGTAACGCAATTGTGGCAGCACCAGGGGACACAAGTGTGACCGGAGCAGGCTCTGTCTAGGTGGCCTGGAGCCGGAGCCATCTGTCTGCGAGTCCAGTAGGTCGTCAGAGTCTTCACGTGTTTCATAATGTATGTCGAGTTAAAGAAATGGTAATAATGTGTCTAACACAATAAGGCGTTGGGTTATCTTGATCATATTAGTCCACACTCACGCGAGCCATATTGAGAATTTGTGTGTGTCAGTGTGTGTGTGTGAGTGAAAGAGAGATTTGAACACATGTAATGATATGATGACCATTGCCATTTACAAGTTTTTGAAACTTTCGTTTTGTTATTTTATTGGAGACAAATTTGGTCAATGTTTTTATCTTCCATCCATCCATTGTCATGACCATCTGTCCATCTACTTGTTCCAGTAATCTGTCCACTTTAATCATCCAGCCATCTGTCATCCATCCACCCTAAGCATCAATCAATCTACCATCCATCCAGCCATCAACCCCAGCCATCAATCCACCCTAACCATCAATCAATCTACCATCCATCCATCCATCAACCCTAACTATCCATCTACCATGCACCTTATCCATCATCCATCTACATCCACACCGTCCATCGTCTACCATCCATCACCCCCCTTACCATACATCTACCATCCACTCCATCAATCAGTCATCTACCATCCACTCCATCAATCAGTCATCTACCATCCACTCCATCAATCAGTCATCTACCATCCGCTCATTAATCAGTCATCTACCATCCACTCTATCAATCAGTCATCTACCATCCACTCCATCAATCAGTCATCTACCATCCACTTATCAATCAGTCATATACCATCCACTCCATCAATCAGTCATCTACCATCCACTCTATCAATCAGTCATCTACCATCCACTCCATCAATCAGTCATCTACCATCCTCTCTATCAATCAGTCATCTACCATCCTCTCTATCAATCAGTCATCTACCATCCACTCCTTCAATCAGTCATCTACCATCCACTCTATCAATCAGTCATCTACCATCCACTCTATCAATCAGTCATCTACCATCCACTATCAATCAGTCATCTACCATCCACTCTATCAATCAGTCATCTACCATCCACTCTATCAATCAGTCATCTACCATCCACTCCATCAGTCATCTACCATCCACTCTATCAATCAGTCATCTACCATCCACTCCATCAATCAGTCATCTATCAACCACTCCATCAATCAGTCATCTACCATCCACTCCATCAATCAGTCATCTACCATCCACTCCATCAATCGGTCATCTACCATCCACTCTATCAATCAGTCATCTACTATCCATCCACCCTATCCATAATACATCTTCCATCTAGCATCCACCCTAACCATCAATCCATCTACCATCCACCCTAACCATCAATCCATCATCCATCTACCATCCACCCTAACCATCAATCCATCATCCAGCCTACCATCCAGCCTACCATCCATCCTACCATCCAACCTACCATCCATCCTACCATCTAGCCTACCATCCATCCTACATCTAGCCTACCATCCATCCTACCATCCATCCTACCATCTAGCCTACCATCCATCCTACATCTAGCCTACATCCATCCTACCATCCATCCTACCATCTAGCCTACCATCCATCCTACCATCTAGCCTACCATCCATCCTACCATCTAGCCTACCATCTAGCCTACCATCCATCCTACCATCTAGCCTACCATCCATCCTACCATCTAGCCTACCATCCATCCTACATCTAGCCTACCATCCATCCTACCATCTAGCCTACCATCCATCCTACCATCTAGCCTACCATCCATCCTACATCTAGCCTACCATCCATCCTACCATCTAGCCTACCATCCAGCCTACCATCTAGCCTACCATCCATCCTACATCTAGCCTACCATCCATCCTACCATCTAGCCTACCATTCAGCCTACCATCCATCCTACCATCTAGCCTACCATCTAGCCTACCATCTAGCCTACCATCCAGCCTACCATCCAGCGTACCATCTAGCCTACGATCCAGCCTACCATCTAGCCTACCATCCATCCTACCATCCAGCCTACCATCCATCCTACTTTCTAGCCTACCATTCAGCCTACCATCCAGGCTACCATCTAGCCTACCATCCAGCCTACCATCCATCCTACCATCTAGCCTACCATCCAGCCTACCATCTAGCCTACCATCCAGCCTACCATCCATCTTACATCTAGCCTTCTATCCATCCTACCATCTAGCCTACCATTCAGCCTACCATCTAGCCTACCATCCATCCTACCATCCAGCCTACCATCCAGTGTACCATCTAGCCTACCATCCAGCCTACCATCCATCCTACCATCTAGCCTACCACCCAGCCTACCATCTAGCCTACCATCCAGCCAACCATCCAACCTACCATCCAACCTACCATCCAACCTACCATCCATCCATCTACATCAATCCACCTGAATTAGGCCACAGTTTGGCCTTCCATCCGCCCCAAACACCTCCACCAATATATTCCACCTTATCTCACGTAGCATTGCTTGCCACCTTCATCTCACGCAACATCGCTTGCCACTGTCATCTCAGCAAGCAATTGGGATGAATTTTTGTGGATGCTCGAAGAAGGGACTGCCACCAATTTCACAGAAATTTGTGTCCATCGCTTTTAGAAAATGTAATTGTCAATGTTTGCCGGCAGCTAGTCCCCGACAAATAGTTAATATTAGTCGAGCAAAGCCCCATTACAACCGATGGTAATGACTTCACAGATGACAATACCCAACTTAACCTACATATGTGAAGTCTGATGGCTGACATGGAGCAATACAGGTTTGTCACAGGTATTCTCCTATTTCTGTCAAGGCATCTACACCAGTTAATGAGTTTTATTGTGCTGGAATTCAAACTGGATGGCCGGGTACCATTTATCAACTTTGAATGTCAATCTAGCCAGACAAAGCCGCCGAAAGCTGTAGACAAGTTGTAGTGGACGCACAATGGTGCAGCAGACGCACGAAGAATGAAGCAGACGGACCAAGCTTTGCTGCAATTGATTGCACTAAGTATGTCCGATCAGACTGGTTGATACCGATGGCAACAAGAATTAATGTTGAGTGGACTTTGAGTGGTTGTGAAACAAGAGGATTGTCTTCCCGGTCAATATCATACGTCTGCTGTCCTCTGGTTTCCAATACAATTAACATCAATGCTTGTTTGACCAAAATCAGTTCTTGCATATTTACTTACTGAAGGTTAGATAGAGGTCATAGGGATGGTATTGGCAATGTCAGGTAAAATGGACTTACTGTGGTTCGTGAGATGGTAATAGAGAAAGTGTCTTGTCGGAAGACATCAATGCAGCTTTTCGCGATTGGATCGACCATAAACAGGTTTTGATGAAGCATAGTCTCAGATGTATTGTATTGCTTCTTAAACATGAAATTTAATCCCAAACAGTGGAAAGTACATAGATTTGCTTTATCACTCCAGGGCAAGATCTTAGTCTACATGCAAAAAATGACAGACATTCTTACTTTTATGGAATACAAAGATCTGATCAGACAGAAAATACACCTTGCTTTCTTTGATAAAAATAAACAGCATTTCTATTTGAGGACTGGGTCATTTTGTTGGAAAGGATACATTTTAGATTTGTGTTTTTAATCATAGTGAAGGTACTTACTTGTTCATAGCAGAACAGGGGCGGTCAGGTAGCCTAGTGGTTAAAGCGTTCGCTCGTCATACCGAAGACCCGGGTTCGATTCCTGACATGGTTACAATGTGTGAAGCCCATTTCTGGTGTCCCACGCCGTGATATTGCTGGAATATTGCTAAAAGCGGCGTAAAACCATACTCACTCATAGCAGAACAGTTTTAGCTCACCTGATGCCTGTTTGTCCATCATCTGTTGTGCTTAATTTGTCATAAACATTGTCTCTCCCCAAAAACACTGGACCAGTGAAACTGAAACTTTCATACTTCCTCCCATCATACCAGTGATGGTGAATGATGACAAACCAAATGTTCAAAACTGATTTTCAATATTGCTCTTAAGGCAGGCATTTTGAAAAACCTATTTTTGGTCATATACTCGGCCACTTTTGTTAAAAATGTAATGACATTTGGTATGTGTTTAGTTAGTTGGTTGTTTGTGTGTTGTTTTACGCTGCACTCAGCAATATTCCAGCTATATGATGGCGGTCTGTAAATAATCCAGTCCAGGCCAGACAATCCAGTGATTAACATCATGAGCATTGATCCATGCAATTGGGATACGATGACATGCATCAACCAAGTCAGCAAGCCTGACAACCCGATCCAGTTCGTAGCCTCTATCGATAAGCATAGTCGCCTTTTACGGCAAGCATGGGTTGCTGAAGACCTATTCTACCCCGGATCTTCATGGGTCTGTTTAGTTGGTAGTGGGACTCAGCATATATGTTCTGTTTCAACATAACTTTCATTTTGACCTTGTTTTGACCTTTGTGTTTTAACCACATAATGCATACATGTATTGGGATTTATAAACATCTTTGATTTCGGAAACTAAACTTTGGCATGTGTGTTTCTTCTAATGATGACATCGTATCTTGTTCAGATCATTACACTTTTTGAGTATTTGTATTAGAATTTATACAGAAAATATTTGAATATCAATTTGATAACACCATTTGTTAAGTGGCTGTCTTTGTTGACATACAAATCCAGGCAACCCATGCTTGCCATAAAAGGCAGCTATGCTTGTCGTAAGGGTCGGGGTGTCATGAATTTGGCCTTGGTTGATGCATGTCATCCTATCCCATTTGTGTGGATTGATGCTCATGATGTGAATCACTGGATTGCATGGTCCAGGCTTGATTATTTACAGACCGCCATCATATAGCTGGATTATTGCTGAATGCGGTGTTAAACAACAAACAAATGAAAAACAACATATACAGATGATCGACCATGCTGTGGCATTATTGTTTTGCAATGGACAAAAAATGCTTTTTGTATCTCCTAGATCTATTTGTTAGTATTTATAGAACATTATTTTAAGAGGGGTTAAAGAAAATAATCATGTCATGTTATGATCAACAGCTATTATTAAGCAATAAGTCCGATACTTCAATTATTGATTTTATTTTTATTTGCTTCTCTGCAAACATAAAACGTCAATGCCAGTCATTAACCAGTCTCGATTATTCAACAAAACAACCTTTAAAACCCTCAAGTCAAATCTGACAATGGTTGTTTGGTCATCTCAGTATATTGACCTGAAACTTTCGAAGTCATTGCTAGCTTGTACCCAGTTCTGTCCCAGTCCAATCCTTCATTCAGTACCAATTCTGGCCCAATTCAGTGCTAACTGAGTTCCAATTCTGTTCCAATTCTGACTTGAATCTGTCCCCATTCAGTGCCAATTCAGCCCCACCAGTCCCTCAGTTGTGTGTCTTGCTTCATTGTCAGCAGCACAATGACACATCTTTTAATGAATGTATCCTCGGAGTTGCATGATGAAACCAATAAAAATATATTGATGTCTTCATTTGAGACCGAAGAAAGACGCGAAATGTCATATTTTTTATAATTGCCTAGATATTTGGTCCTTTTTTCCATTCATCATTGTTCCAGAATAATTGGTTATGCAGATCTGGAAATAGTGTTAGCGTATTCACTTCATCCTGGAATATCGTGTTGAACAAATGACTAAAGCAACATATGTGTTATATCATGTCGCCGTCAGACACATTTGATTTCTTTGACAAAAAAAATCTCAAAGGAATATTTCCCTAATTAGGAGTTATGAGTTGTTGAAAAAGATGCTATAATTTGTATGATTATTGGCAATCCTTTAAAGGAGGTAGAAGAAATAGCCATTTGAAGGCTCATAAAAGACATTTTCCCTCCATAATGTTACGTACAGTAAACGCTGGTGGACATGTTATAATCAATATCATCCCGGCTAGCTGTGGGATATGTCTGTGAATGACCTGTCACTCGGAGTGGGTTTTTCATAACACTTGTTGCTGTAATCTCCCGGTGGGACAAATGTGTCATTCCACTGGTTTGTCCTGGCTATTTGTGAGATGGCTTTAATGGCACTGATGTATTGGCAAATCATTACAGATTCTTGGGATAGTTGTACAAGACAAATAAACGGAAAGGGGATGATAAAGAGATTCAAAGGCTCTTGAATTATGTTATGACCAGAGTAGGTTGTAGTGTCATTAAAGATAGTTATTGCTTCTAATCTAGGGTTTTATTTTCTTTTGGGCAAACTTCTTCTAATTGACACTTGATGATTCATAATCGTTAATGGCAACAGCTTGATTAGGGGAAAAAATACCAGGTCTGAATTTTATTGTTTGAAGGTGAATCTCAGTTCAAATGAACTTTTTTTCCAGAAAATAAGCCATTGTGTGCTTAATATTTAGTTTAATAATATGTTTGTTTTTGAGCACAAGGTAATGTTTGGATTGACAAAAGAAAATAAGTGTTTCAGAATTATATGTGGTATGAATAGGAAGGGTGCTGAGTTTGGGCATATTCCGTTTCAGAAAGGACCAGTATTTGTGAGGCTGAATGATGTTGTATCAGCTAGCAGCATGTTCTGATGAATATATTCACCATCTTATTTTGATAGTAGAGCATTTAAGGTACAAATATGCAAAACTCTAATGTGCCACTTGATGTTAAGTGATTGCATCTGGGTGAGTGGTTTTACGCTGCTTTAGCAATATTCCAGCAATATCATGACAAGGGACACCAGAAATGGACTTCACACATTGTACCCATGTCAGGAATCGAACTTGAGTCTTCGACGTGATGGGCAAACGCTTTAACCACTGGGCTACCCAACCGCCCCGATTGCATCGGGCGATACCTTGAAAACTATGAATTTGCCAAAGGAAGGCACAACATTGTTGATTTCATCAATCAAAAGAATTTTAGCCATATGATGGCTGCTTCTTAATGATCAAGTTTGGACCAGACAATCCAGTGATTGATAATATCAGCAACAATCCACGATTTTGGGGCATGTTGACACGCATACAACAAAGTCATTCCATCCATTTGGTCACCTCTTTCGACCAGCATATGTTCCTGGGACCTCTTCTCACCTGTATCTGTGAAGATCCGGGGCAGAACAGATCTTCAGCAACCCATGCTTGCTGTAAAAGGTGACTAGGCTTGTCGTAAAAGGCGTCTAACGGGATTGGGTGGTCAGGCTCGCTGATTTGGTTGATACATGTCATTGATTCCAATTGTATGGATCGATGCTCATGATATCAATCACTGGATTGTCTGGTCCAGACTCGATTATTTACAGACCGCCGTCATATGGCTGGAATACTGCTGAGTGCGGCGTAAAACAACAAACCAACCAACTATCTATACTGAAACGTCGCCTTTACGGTAAATAAAGAAGTTGTTGTCCATACTGTGCCACACTGACCCACTGAATACTTTAGGAACTAGCACTGACATCCTGGGTGTCCAATTATTTCATGGATACAAGTCTGAATATACTTTTCAGTTGACCAACATTTATGTTCACTTGCCAACTGACCTAACTATATACATAACTGAAATATTGTTAAAAGCAGTGTTAAACCTAACCCTCTTAACTTTAAGCTCATATATCAATATTGAAATAAGGGAATTTCATCTCTTCCATGTCTGTGTTGGTTTTAGGTTCTGTCTCAGATGGACTATATGTCACTCCGTGATAAAAAATGTTATTCCAGTGCAAACGAAAAATTAATCTTTATATATGTAACATTTGGATAAATTTGAACATCATGTCAATAATTTAGCTGGTTTGAAATTCCAAATTAAACACAACCAGGAGATTAACCTCCAAATATGGTTCTCAAAATGAAGTACGACCTGACAGAAAGATTGGTAGACCGCTGTGCCGGAGAAGACGAGGCACATCAAATACCCCTCCATTACTCTATCTGGGGACGGTAATGAAAAGTTAAACCTCACATCTTGACCGCCCTCCAGACTAATAGACTAAACTCGGTTACCGACCACCTCTCTAGACTGGCCATTACACGTAAATTGTAATTTTGTGTTGATCACCCCGCAATCACGTCATCGCATTTTGACGTTACTTGTTCCATCCTCTGATTATTTCATTTACAATGTCTGTGGAGCACATTTTCAATCTATCTCTGTGATAAATATTCTCATTAGCTCCAAAGTTCTCTGAACGTAAACAGTGATATAAAGGACGGACAGATATAAGTATCTGTTCGGTAATTGATGGGATATATTTTCCAGACAACTAATTGATATTCTATTTTCTTTAGTTCGCGAATGAAATCAATCCCTGATTTCTAAGTAGTAATTCATGACGCAAATCCGAATCTACTCCGCCTTCGGGTCAAGGCTAAATCATTTTCAAATCAGTTACTGAAGGTCAGTGAATTATTACTGCAACAGTCTGATATAGTTCAAACATTTTTTTATTTCATTGCAACCAAAAACATAATCTTTGAATCACTTTACCCACCCATCAAGTTAATTTCTAATACAAACAGAATAAAACTGTTTCCGAACTTGTGATGAAGCTATTAATGTCTGTCTTGGTAGTTGAAAATGGATGTTTTTTCATGCCTAAAGCAATATTTCAACAGATGACACAGCATCCGTTAAATTACCCCCATCAATTCATCTGATTAAATACCATAATTACACAATGGTGTCTTTCATGCACGCCATGATGTCATTCACAGATAATTAGCACCAACTCATCACATTCATTTGTCATGGGGAAACAGGGTAGGTTTCAATGTTGGTATGTTAACGTTGAAGCAACTGTTGCCTATAGTGTTCTTTTCTAATGGATTAGTGTGTGAGTTGGACTTAACGCCACTTTGAACTCGTTTCACGTGTGTTATGTGTCAGGTTAATGTGTGAGTGAGTGAGTATGGTTTTACGCCGCTTTTAGCAATATTCCAGGAATATCACGGCGGGGGACACCAGAAATGGGCTTCACACATTGTACCCATGTCGGGAATCAAACCTGGGTCTTCGGCGTGACGAGCGAACGCTTTAACCACTTGGCTACTGACCGCCCCAGGTTAATGTGTGACAAGGACCTGAAGTGAAGCATGTCTTGAATGTTTATCTCCTGAAACCCATGAGGATGGAAATATGCTGACAAACCCAGAATCACGATTTGGGATTCAAACCAACATTCATAGGATTCTGGATGCCTAAGGGAAGCAACTCTGCAAAGTAAATTCTGATACTGGGCCATTGTGTGACGTAGATATTGTGTAGACAGACACACCTGATGAGGAGACAACTTGAAATGGAGCAGCCGTGTGTGATGTAGATATTGTGTAGACAGACACACCTGATGAGGAGACAACTTGAAATGGAGCAGCCATGTGTGATGTAGATATTGTGTAGACAGACACACCTGATGAAGAGACAACTTGAAATGGAGCAGCCATGTGTGATGTAGATATTGTGTAGACACACACCTGATGAGGATACAACTTGAAATGGAGCAGCCATGTGTGATGTAGATATTGTGTAGACAGACACCTGATGAGGAGACAACTTGAAATGGAGCAGCCATGTGTGATGTAGATATTGTGTAGACAGACACACCTGATGAAGAGACAACTTGAAATGGAGCAGCCATGTGTGATGTAGATATTGTGTAGACAGACACACCTGATGAGGAGACAACTTGAAATGGAACAGCCATGTGTGATGTAGATATTGTGTAGACAGACACACCTGATGAAGAGACAACTTGAAATGGAGCAGCCATGTGTGATGTAGATATTGTGTAGACACACACCTGATGAGGATACAACTTGAAATGGAACAGCCATGTGTGATGTAGATATTGTGTAGACAGACACACCTGATGAGGAGACAACTTGAAATGGAACAGCCATGTGTGATGTAGATATTGTGTAGACAGACACACCTGATGAGGAGACAACTTGAAATGGAGCAGCCGTGTGTGATGTAGATATTGTGTAGACAGACACACCTGATGAGGAGACAACTTGACATGGAGCAGCCATGTGTGATGTAGATATTGTGTAGACAGACACCTGATGAGGAGACAACTTGAAATGGAGCAGCCATGTGTGATGTAGATATTGTGTAGACAGACACCTGATGAGGAGACAACTTGAAATGGAGCAGCCATGTGTGATGTAGATATTGTGTAGACAGACACACCTGATGAGGAGACAACTTGACATGGAGCAGCCATGTGTGATGTAGATATTGTGTAGACAGACACCTGATGAGGAGACAACTTGAAATGGAGCAGCCATGTGTGATGTAGATATTGTGTAGACAGACACACCTGATGAGGAGACAACTTGAAATGGAGCAGCCATGTGTGATGTAGATATTGTGTAGACAGACACACCTGATGAGGAGACAACTTGAAATGGAACAGCCATGTGTGATGTAGATATTGTGTAGACAGACACACCTGATGAGGAGACAACTTGAAATGGAGCAGCCGTGTGTGATGTAGATATTGTGTAGACAGACACCTGATGAGGAGACAACTTGAAATGGAGCAGCCATGTGTGTTGCATAATGATATATTCACACATGTGCTTGAAATTCAATAAAGGCCAAACCTGTGAAGATCCGGGTTAGAATAGGCTAGAAGCTACCCATGCTTGTCGTCACAGGCAATTAACAAGATTGGGTGGTCAGCCTCGCTGACTTGGTTGATGCATGTCATCGTATCCCAATTGCGTGGATTGATCCTCATGATGTCATCACTGGAATGTCTGGTTCAGACTTGATTATTTTACAGACCGCTGTCATATAGCTGAAATATTCCTGAGTGCGGCGTTAAACAACAAACAAACAATAAAGGCCATGTGGTCTTATGAGTTCTCTGGAAAAGTCCAAGTTTTAATCCCAGATTTAAAATGCTTGGTTTGTCTGCACCATGTCTGTGCACATGTTCAACTACTACAACATACTCTGCTTCAGGGTTTCCTCCCACAATAATTGAACATGCATTGAATCTCAAGTCAAATAAGTATTTAAGATGGTGCTGCTTCAGGGTTTGCTAAAAGCGGCGTAAAACCGAACTCACTCACTGACTCCTTTTCAGAGAACTGGAGACTAAACACACCGACCCCAGTTGTTCTGCACCAAATATGCTTGAAAATATGTCACATTCATCATAAATCATAATGGTAGAACACACAGCATAAAATATTGAAACACAGGGTCAGATTTAATTACTGGTTGGATGTACATGTAATAAATTTAAAATGTTTACACAATATTATCCAAAGCTGCCAGACTTCGCAATCTACACTCAATCTTCTCTACGACAACGGTTGTCAGAATAACTGATTCTGATTTTTTGTAGTAGTAACTACAACCTGCAATAGCAGCAATTATTCTGATAAATTTCATAATTTCCAGAAGGTGATGATAATAAGGCCAGTGAAATAATGACCCGTGAAGATCCGGGGTAGAAAAGGTGTTCAGCAACCCATGCTTGCCGTAAAAGGTCACTTACGGGATTGGATGGTCAGCCTCACTGACTTCGTTGATGCATGTCATCATATCCCAATTGCATGGATTGATGCTCATGATGTCAATCACTTGATTGTCTGGTCCAGACTTGATTATTTACAAACTGCTGTTATATAGCTGAAATATTGCTGAGTGTGGCGTTAAACAACAAACAAACAACCCATATCCTCTGCATGTCCAAACTGAGTTCAGACATATTTTTCTACCTTAATGCATCACATGACCCCTTTTGGAAACCATACCACATGTTATGGATATATTTCGAACAATTTCAAGAAATTCATCTGGGTATTTCCAATACGAACCTAATTTTCAGATTTCGACAATCCCCCCCCAAAATGGGTCTGCTGAGGATATATGCTGATGGAGCAGTTCTACAGACACTGAGAAGCACAAACATCTCATCAACAGATTACAGCTTCATTGAAGATACAGACATTCCCATTTACACGTTACCTTCCCGTCTTGTACAATCAGACCTGGTAAATTGAAGCACTCAGCAGTAGACGATTGTGTCATTGATGGGTCACCAACTCCCCCAAAGCTCGCACTAACTACTTGCAACATGGTCTTGGAATTCAGAATGCTGTATTCGACATAATAAGCGCCCTGCTCTAATAAGCGCCCACGGCGATATTTGCTAATATATTGGCAAGTGAACAATCCCAATTAGCACCCCTTCCGATTGATCAATGAACACAAGACTTATTTATTCTTGTTTAATATGTTTGTTATATGCATCCTTAATTATGGGAAATTAACTTCTTGAAAAATATATCTGTCGTATATAAACATTTCAGCCTGTCGATCTTTCAACGCTGTTGTTTTTCACCAAAATAATATTCTAATAAGAGCCCCCTATTTATTATGTTGAGAGCACCCTTGGCGCTTATTATGTAGAATACGGTAGTATCATAAGTGTCCACCGTGGATGCAGATGTTGGAAGCAAGATGGATGTACACGGATTCCATCTGTTCCAAATCTAACCTCCCTGAAAGGTTGTCTGTATATTTCATGAACCACAATTCAACAGTACATTGACTGTAACATATGTAATATTTCTGTACAACGTGTAAAGTGACTGAAAGTTTCACTTTAATTTGCAAGATGCCAAAGGATCATTATCATTCCATCAGAATAACTAAAAGTTATTAAGAAGTTCAAAAGGGCTTAAAAACATCACAATAGTCTTAATTATGCTAGGTAAAGAAGACAAAAAAATATCAAAATGTGTACATTGACTTTTGCTTTCTTTAAATCCTATCATTTTCAGTCACTGGGTGAATTGCATGGATCGATGATTATGATGTCAATCACTGGATTGTCTGGTCCAGATTCAATTATTTCTCAATTATTTCTTAACCGCAGTCATTCAGCTGGAATATTACTATATGTGGCGTTAAAACTTCAAACAGACAAGCTACAAACCATTTTCTCATCTCCTGTTCATTTTGTTATGGTCTTAATCCCCAGATATGTTTGCTATGTTATTCCTGATCGGATTTGTGTTTGATTTTCACTTTAATAATGTCTTTGATCATTCTGCTATTTATTGTCATCCTGTATGGTGAAGTGTGATGAAACAGTCAATCCTGGTCTCTCATGCAGACCCTGAAACAGATTCCCTCGCCTCTCATGCAGACCCTGAAACAGATTCCCTCGCCTCTCATGCAGACCCTGACACAGATTCTGTAGCCTCTTATGCAGACCCTGAAACAGATTCCTTCGCCTCTCATGCAGACCCTGAAACAGATTCCCTCGCACCTCATGCAGACCCTGAAACAGATTCCCTCGCCCCTCATGCAGACCCTGAAACAGATTCCCTCGCCTCTCATGCAGACCCTGAAACAGATTCCCTCACCTCTCATGCAGACCCTGAAACAGATTCCCTCGCCTCTCATGCAGACCCTGACACAGATTCTGTAGCCTCTTATGCAGACCCTGAAACAGATTCCCTCGCCT
Source organism: Haliotis cracherodii (assembly GCF_022045235.1). Lineage (NCBI taxonomy): Eukaryota > Metazoa > Mollusca > Gastropoda > Lepetellida > Haliotidae > Haliotis > Haliotis cracherodii. The sequence goes on from NW_027266268.1 coordinate 24,996,884, forward strand.
CTCATGCAGACCCTGAAACAGATTCCCTCGCCTCTCATGCAGACCCTGAAACAGATTCCCTCGCCTCTCATGCAGACCCTGAAACAGATTCCCTCGCCTCTCATGCAGACCCTGAAACAGATTCCCTCGCCTCTCATGCAGACCCTGAAACAGATTCCCTCGCCTCTCATGCAGACCCTGAAACAGATTCCCTCGCCTCTCATGCAGACCCTGACACAGATTCTGTAGCCTCTCATGCAGACCCTGAAACAGATTCCCTCGCCTCTCATGCAGACCCTGAAACAGATTCCCTCGCCTCTCATGCAGACCCTGAAACAGATTCCCTCGCCTCTCATGCAGACCCTGACACAGATTCTGTAGCCTCTTATGCAGACCCTGAAACAGATTCCCTCGCCTCTCATGCAGACCCTGAAACAGATTCCCTCGCCCCTCATGCAGACCCTGAAACAGATTCCCTCGCCTCTCATGCAGACCCTGACACAGATTCTGTAGCCTCTTATGCAGACCCTGAAACAGATTCCCTCGCCTCTCATGCAGACCCTGAAACAGATTCCCTCGCCTCTCATGCAGACCCTGAAACCGATTCTGTAGCCTCTCATGTAGACCCTGAAACAGATTCCCTTACCGTTCATGCAGACCCTGAAACAGATTCTGTAGCCTCTCATGTAGATCCTGAAACAGATTCCCTTACCGCTCATGCAGACCCTCATCGATCGTGTTCTCTTCCATTCAGACCCTGAAACAGAAATATCTCAAAATTGACAATACTTTGGTAAGTCTAGATGAAAAAATTCTCTGGGCTTCTTTATGTTATATACTCACTGCCAAAAGAAACGTGATCTATAGAAACATAGAGAAGTATATATGTTAAGAAGAGATGTTTCAAGTGTGTACCACTTAATGATAAAACTAACAATCAGCCAAGTGTCACCACAGAGTCTCCTTATTCTTATCACAATGTGCTGCAAACTTTACACGCTAATCCTGCGAGACAAATGGTGCATCTCGAGTCATGGATCTATGACGTCACTTGTGATGCGTTTATGAGAGTCGATTCACACAACATACGAGAATGCTCGTTTGTGCATCAAACCAATCTAATATCTCTTGAATATGAGTAATTCCTCATATACTAACCAACACATATGGTATTCACGTTTTGGTCGTTGAGTATATATTAAAAGATAATTCAATAAATAAGAAGCCTTAGACTAGTTTCATTTCAGAGACAAAAATGTTAGTCCACAGCTAATGGTAGTCCTTCCTTGTGAGAGGATATTCAAAGACAAACATAATTCCTACTACCTGCACTTCTTCAAGAGAGGCAGACAGCATGTCAAGTTGAAGTGTGGTCACTTGATCCGTCGCAGCATTAGTCAAAGGCTTGTCTAGACACCTGCAGATCCATTGGGAGTCGAGTGTAACTCTATGTCCAAGATGTGACCAAATGTGTGTGGTTAATTTGCAGTAATAGGCAGACAATTGGTCACAGGTGATTCCAAGGGCAAAGCCACTTCAGTAGAGTAGTTGCTTTGTCATGGTTAAAATGACACAAGGATCGAGACACTAATATGACATTCCTACTCCTTTGTCTGTGGTATCCGGAGATAGATGGGGAGGAGGGGGGAAGAAAGTCTCCAAGGGATCCTCATTAGGGAGCTGATTGTTTATGGTGCTTCAAACCACCTCCGATTGTGATGTATCACTTCACCACAATTGTGTTTTCCATTGTGAGTGGTGGGGCGGTCGGGTAGCCTTGTGGTTAAAGCGTTCGCTTGTCACGCTGAAGACCTGAGTTCGATTCCCGACATAGGTACTATGTGTGAAGCCCATTTCTGGTGTCCCCCGCTGTGATATTGCTGGAATATTGCTAAAAGCGGCATAAAACCATACTCACTCACTCACTCACTCATTGTGAGTGAGTGGGGTCTTATGTTGTTTGAAGAACAATTCCAGTCTCATCGTATAAAGGATACCAAGAAAGGACTTCTCCTATTATGAAAGTTAGATAGGATAAAGTTGGAATTGTACAACAGACTCTGATTATGAAATTATTTTATTAGCTTTTATTTTCATAATGATTTCCAAAAGTTAGTTCACTCACTCACTCACTCACTCACTTATGCAGAAATGCCATATCTGTTCTTGTTATCATAAGTATCAATCCTATAGTTTAGCAACTACCTGTATTACACAGTAGCAATGACAAGTTTTACACATTGCACCATTAACAACATCAATACAGATCTAGTACTGAATTAGGCATTAGTCCATGGATTTAGAGTCTCTCTTTAAGAATACTTCAGTGATGTGTTGAATCTGTTGTTTTTAAAATGCAGAAACAAATGTATCAAGTTGTCCCCAGGACAGTGCCATGAAAGTCACCAGCTGTGAAACCTGATCACCCTGATGGTCTGTTTGAGTGTGTAAATTGGTTTTATGATGTATGTAGCACACAATATCATCAGTCTATCTCTCTGATCGGTAGACCGTGATTAGAGACTGGTTGACAGTGAAAGATAGATGAACATTATTGGGTAGAAAGACCTCTAAACAAGCAATCCTGGGAGGCCAGGTGTTATATGTTATATACTCCACCACTCACTTCATGACTTTACCAGTGAGACAGGGAAACCATGTGTTATATGTTATATACTCCGCCACTCACTTCATGACTTTACCAGTGAGACAGGGAAACCATGTGTTATATGTTATATACTGCGCCACTCACTTCATGACTTAACCAGTGAGACAGGGAAACCATGTGTTATATGTTATATACTCCGCCACTCACTTCATGACTTAACCAGTGAGACAGGGAAACCATGTGTTATATGTTATATACTCCGCCACTCACTTCATGACTTAACCAGTGAGACAGGGAAACCATGTGTTATATGTTATATACTCCGCCACTCACTTCATGACTTAACCAGTGAGACAGGGAAACCATGTGTTATATGTTATATACTCCACCACTCACTTCATGACTTTACCAGTGAGACAGGGAAACCATGTGTTATATGTTATATACTCCACCACTCACTTCATGACTTTAACAGTGAGACAGGGAAACCATGTGTTATATGTTATATACTCCACCACTCACTTCATGACTTTACCAGTGAGACAGGGAAACCATGTGTTATATGTTATATACTCTGCCACTCACTTCATGACTTTACCAGTGAGACAGGGAAACCATGTGTTATATGTTATATACTCCACCACTCACTTCATGACTTTAACAGTGAGACAGGGAAACCATGTGTTATATGTTATATACTCCACCACTCACTTCATGACTTTACCAGTGAGACAGGGAAACCATGTGTTATATGTTATATACTCTGCCACTCACTTCATGACTGTACCAGGTGGTGAGGTATAACCTGGTGGTTAAAAGCTTTCACTTGTCATGCATGCCAAAGGCCCGGGTTCGATTTCCATTTCGATTGAATACCCTACCTCTATTACATCACAGCCTCTATCACAGGACGGATGTCCTCTTCACTGTCAGCCTTCCTAATCAGTTGTTAGGAATACCTCATATCGTGCCTATTGCCTCAGCACTTTTGTAAAGCGGGAGACACATCACTTTCTTGTGTGTGCTCAGCCAAACATCTGAAAATGCTTTCAGTTATTTTAGCAGATGTATTTGTGTTAAAATCCAGTACTAAAGTATCATAGGTTATCAACTCAAGACAAACTATATATAGGTTGTACTATTTTGTCATAAGAATTATGCAGGTAGTATTTGTAAAAAGAATTTGTGACAATGGACTCTCCCTCACCTACCACCCTCTACCTGGGATGTAGCCAGGCCATGGTCGTAGGAGACCCTCATCGTCAATGTATTTTTGAAAATGCAGGGGATCTTCTCTCAGCGCCGATGTGCATGTTGAGTCAGCTTCAGCTCACCCAGAGACAAAACCTCTATCCCAGGTCCGCTCTCGGATATCCGTGCCCATCAAGAAGTCTGTGCTCACACAGACCATCACAGCTCTGGTGCTGTTTAATCAGAGGTTACACCAGATCATCAACAAGATGTGTCTGGACAAAACATCGATTCAAGAAGTCTACCATCAACCTCGTGATGACAGCTCACAAGTGGCCTGACGACATGCCTCGTCATCCTCGACATACACCCAAGAGGAGGCATGTTGCTGCGGGTTGAGATTCTCTTTGTGTTCTTCCTAGTTCCTCACCTCTCTCCCCCTGGTCGTTTATGATGCACATACCTACCAACACCATCAAGGGGGAAGTAGGACTGCCACTGGGGTGCAGGAGGGCGTTGCTCAACATCAACCCAACCCTATCTACTAGGTTTTTGTCCTTGGATCTCGAATACTGGCTAAATGACTTCATTCTATCACCATCCCTGGGACGAGTAAGGGGACGGCTCTATCTGACATGATTTGAACTGAGTACAAGCTGCACTTCCATCAGCATCCAGCACTTGTATCCCACCCTACAGGTTACCGGTACCTTCTGTGAGGGACCAAGTTGGCTGCTGTGAACTTGGCTATCCAGATGCCACGAGAGAAGGTTGCAATTCACGCAATTGCCAACTTGGATACCAGCAGAGGTCCTGTTCTCCAGTATTCCAAGTGCCGAAGAAGAATACATCAGAGATGCTTATGATCATCGACCTGAATATCTTCAACAAAGACTACCTAGTTCCATTACATTGTTCCAGATGGAATCAATCAAGAAGCTATGAACTGCTCTCAAGAAGGGAGACTGGTTAGTCAGCTACAGGACACGTATCTCCATTTCATCATACCATCATCCATTGCGAGTGCTGAAAGTATCTCTGTTTCACAGTTAAGTTCTCCTAAAGCAGTGTAAACCATACTCACTACCCATCAGACAGGGAAAACCCAGTGGTTAAAACATGTTATATGATTTGTAATAATAATGATAATAATAATTGATTTGTAAAGCGCCAAATATCCATGGACAGTTGCTCACTGGTGCTTTGACAAAGTTAAAAAGTAATGTCTATGTACATATGCCAACAATCAGGAGATCTATTGAAATGCTGAGGTGAAGAAGTGGGTTTTGAGGAGAGACTTAAACGTTTCCTTAGAAGCAGAGCTTCTCAGATTCAAAGGCAAAGAGTTCCATAACTGTGGACTGCAAAAGGAGAAGGCATGGTAGGCTCTTACAACAAGCAGAGGTGATTATGCTTGTCGTATGAGGCGACTAAACAGGATCGGGTGGTCAGGCTCGCTGACCTGGTTGATGCATGTCATCGTACCCCAATTGCCAGGATTGATGCTCATGACGTCAATCACTGGATTGTCTGGGCTCGATTATTTACAGAACACCGTCATATAGCTGTAATTTGCAGCGTGCAGTGTTAAACAACAAACAAACAATCAAAACAACAAGCAGATGGTACTGGGACCCTGAGTCCCCTGAAGTAATTTCTGTAATCAACACTTTCTATAATCAAGAGCCATTGTGGCCAAACAATCCCCACTCTAATTGCTACTTTGGAAACCATAACTGAACTAACAGATCCCAAAGGCAGCTGTCTGCGAGTAACAGCTGTGAAAAAATGAATTTGAAATTCAGATAGATTCACAAGTGATTGTAACACTGATATAACAAGACAGATGGGATAGGAGATTTGAATAATTGTTTGTTCGCCTGAAATATGACAGATGCTGGTTTACAGACAGGCAGCTAATTTTATCCTGTACCCAAATTTTCAGGTAGTCAGGAAGCTGACGCTGATAAGGCATGGTCAAGTGTGTTCATCACTATAATTATGTCACAATCTGGACATGTTGTATAGAGTTTTCACACGTGGGCTCTCTTGAACAAGAGAACCAATAACAAGAAGCACACCTGTACCTGAGGATTCAAGTTAATGCCCTCGTTAGGGCTGTCAGGTGTCAGCACATTCAGGTGTCAGAAAGGTGCACAGGTGCCCATCGCTGCAATTTGATGTGCAGAGTTGCATCCCTTAGGTGTGACAGAATCCTATGATTTTGGGTTGAATTACAGATTTGACCAGATTAAAAATTCTTGGTTTAGCAGCACCTCAGACATGCTCATGTGTTTCAAGTCGGAAGTGTGTAGGACCTGAATCACTTTTCCTCCTACAGCATGATTAAATAACTGAAATACCCAACTCACTCACTCACTCACTCACTCACTCACTCACTCACTCACTCCAGAGAGACATCCTGCAGTATAATTAAGGTAGGTGCAAACTGCTTATAGTTGACATTTGCATCCCTGACAGGAAATAACAATAATTAACTGTCAGTATTACACAATGCAGATTGGTGTGACAAAGTGAAGAGATGATGTCTGTTAAGAACTTCACTGCAGGGCATGACACGTGTTGTGCTTCAAGTAGGGAATATTATATCACTGTGTGAAGCTTAGGATGAGTGAATGAAGGGAGGGGGGTGTTCACCATTAAACATGCTTTGTGTTTGCAAAACAAATGTATTAAACATAATGTCTGTTTCTCTATCAGCTTGGCTAGATTATTAACTGAAAAAAAATGGCCTTTAAAAATGTAATTTTGATGTCCCTTTCATCAGTGAAACGTTTCTTGTAAATGAGTGCTACACAGCCTTCCCCTATTCTGTTAATGGTTCTGTGTCACAAAAGTATCTTTGAATTAATGCTCTGCACGCCATGCATAACAAATATAGAGTAAATATTTCCAGTCTACTTGCTGCCGCCTTCACTGATCGGTTAATGCCTGTCTCCAAGGTCAAATGAAGGTCATTGATGACCTCGCCAGAGATTGGAACAACTTGTCGACAGACTCTTCAGGGATTCCTGGCGTCAGACCAATTACACCTCAATACTTATTTACTGCTAAACAGGTTTTTGATGAAATAAATCTGATATTGATGTTTCTCGCAACTCTCCTTGACAGTGTTCGTGTTAGTATGATATTTCCCATCCGATCGAGCCACCGTCAGTGCTGCCAAGAGTATTGTTAGACGGACATAGGCGAGTGAACAAATGTTTCCTTCATTGTTACGGCAGATTACAGACATTTGATGCCCAAACTGCCATCGTCTCCATCGTGAGATAATGCTATATACACTGGCTGGAACTCCCAAGTGGTATAAATTGTGATACTGCTCAGACATTGTGTGTCTTTTATTGTTCATTGGCTGCTTCAGATAAGCCATATTTGTTCCGAGGATTTAGTGCTTTATCTTGGTTAAGACATGAGTATGTTTTCTTGCCAGTTTTGTTTATTTTTCAAAATCAAGCACAGAAATGGCTTTAAATGGCCCTCAATGTTCATGATTATGAGGAATTGAAATTTCAATCCTTTCAGATGGAACCTTACATTAATGTATTTCATTTCATTGATCAAAAGTGATGTTATGTGGGCAATATGAGTGAAAAAAAATGAGATAAAAGCTTGCCTCATCATGAGTAATGTAGGAGTACTGTGTTGAGACCTAAAGAAAACATTTAGCCTTATCGGCAAGTGATTTACAATAATGGGAAAGTTTGGAAGTGAAATTGCAATGTGCACAATATCATGCATCTCTTGTGATAAATATGTATGCTGAGATTGACCTCCTACTTCTGGGATCTGCCATTAATTGAAAGGAGTTTGGGGTGTGCTGAGTTTTTTCTCAATGAGTCAACAAAAAACCCAATAACCCTCACCAACTATATGTTTTTTTTCTTTTAACACATTTTGGCACCCCTTCCCAAACATATGTCCATTTCTTTCATTAGCTCCCCAAATTATGCCTCATTGTGGTAGTGTTTTCATGAGTGAGTGAGTTGAGTGGGTTAGTTTGATTAAACATTAAAGGATCCCAAACAACCTTTTTAAACAACAACAGCACATTTAATTTAGAACATCCAGTTAATAATTGTTTTTGTAAAACACGAGGCCAAATTCTCTTTGCCAGTATTTTCTGGAATAATACCTCCTATAATATCAAATGGTCAATCCCTAACAAAATATACCTGACAGGATTTGATGGCTACCAAGTGTGACTGGTTTGCCATGTGACACTGTACCAAGATGGCAAGGATCATCACTGGTTTTTGTGGTCCAAAACTCAGACGGCTGTTCCATGGCTGTAAAAATGATGTCTGCAGCATCAAACATCATTCACCCTCTTGCAGGGAAGTCATCGGTGGCCAAGTAATCTCAGGCACCGCAATTTTCAGTCCAGACTTATACGTGCCTGAAACCTATAATTGTGGTTTCAAATTCCAGATTTGCCCTGTTTATATTTCTTGGTTTGTCAGCACCAAGTCATTTAAGTGAAATATTGTTCACCTTGGAGACAGGCATTAACCGATCAGTGAAGGCGGAAGCAAGTAGACTGGAAATATTTACTCTATATTTGTTATGCATGGCGTGCAGACCATTATTTCAAAGATACTTTTGTGACACAGAATAATTTGTGATACCAACTCACCGTAATCTTTCATGCTATTGATATTTTCTGTGTAAATGTCTAAGACCTGCACCCCTTTGATCTTAACTTCCATGTCAAGGTGACATGCTGTGACTAAAATACAGTAAAAAACAAGCCAACCCATACTATGACCTCTACATGGATTTCACGCCACCTTGTTCACTAGCAATTGAGTGAGTGGCGGGTGCTAATGAGCAGGACATGATTAATTACATTGCTCATTGTCAATTATCCATTCATAACATCGATGCTATATCCTGCTCATCAGGACATCAATGCCATATTCTGCTGACCAGGACATAAATGCTATATCAAAGCTATATCCTGCTAATCAGGATATAAATGCTACATCATGCTGACCAGGACATCAATTCTATTTCCTGCTGACCACGGCATCAATACTATATCCTGCTGACCAGGACATCAATTCTATATCCTGCTGACCAGGACATCAATTCTATATCCTGCTGACCAGGACATCAATGCTATATCCTGCTGACCAGGACATCAATTCTATATCCTGCTGACCAGGACATCAATGTTATATCCTGCTGACCATGGCATCAATACTTTATCCTGCTGACCAGGACATCAATTCTATATCCTGCTGACCACGGCATCAATACTATATCCTGCTGACCAGGACATCAATTCTATATCCTGCTGACCAGGACATCAACGCTATATCAATGCCATATCCTGCTTATCAGGATATAAATGCTACATCATGCTGACCAAGTCATCAATTCTATATCCTGCTGACCACGGCATCAATACTATATCCTGCTGCCCACGGCATCAATACTATATGCTTATAATCAGGACATCAATTCTATACCCTGCTGACCAGGACATAAATGCTATATCATGCTGTCCTGGACACCAATGCTATATCATGCTCATCAGGACATAAGTGCTATATACTGCTGACCAGGACATCCAAGCTATATCATGCTCATCAGGACATAAGTGCTATATACTGCTGACCAGGACATCAATGCTATATCCCGCTCATCAGGACTACAATGCTATATCCTGCTGACCAGGACATCAATGCTATATCCTGCTCATCAGGACATAAATGCTATATACTGCTGACCAGGACATCAATGCTACATCATGCTGACCAGGACATCAATGTTATATCCTGGTCATCAGGACATCAATGCTATATCCTGCTGACCAGGACATCAATGTTATATCCTGGTCATCAGGACATCAATGCTATATACTGCTGACCAGGACATCAATGTTATATCCTGGTCATCAGGATATCAATGCTATATACTGCTGACCAGGACATCAATGTTATATCCTGCTGTCCAGGACATTAATTCTATATCCTGCTGTCCAGGACATCAGTGCTATATCCTGCTGACCTGGACATCACTGCTATATCCTGCTCACCATTGGGTCCCTATGCAACTATGAGCCTATATGGCAGAGCACTGCACACCAGAGAGTGAGTATGTGAATTATTAGTCTATTATTGACTACTGATGATCTGTGATGACTTCTAAGCAGAGTATGGCATGTACAAGTGAATTGGAGAATACTAAATTATTATTGACCATTGATGATATTCATGTTATTGGCAATTTACAACCTGTGAATGAGAACAAGGGAATACTAATACAATATTAAGCATGGGTAATATCGGAAGTGAGTACGGAGCACTATACAGCGTGAAACCATGTCAGTAGTCACAGGGGCCAGTGAAATAGTATCTAGACGTTGATTACTCTCAGTGAGTGTGAGATTAACATCAAATATTGATGACACACGATGTATGTGTCTGCCACCCAAATTAGCTGTGGTCAAGTAGACAGTGGCTAACACAAATAACTGTAATCTTATGCTAAAGTGCATAAAGCTAGTTTTTATGAGATGTCTGTTATGAATTTGAATGGGAAGATGTTTCTGTGGGAGGCTGATTAAGTCAGGTTTATTCATGGCTGTTTTGTCTGTAATCCTTCTTTTGTATTCACAGAGATTCCAGGAAGTCGACAAATACAGATTTATCAAGCTGCAATGGGGATAATGCTAAAAGCTATGTCATAAGTTTGGTTTGGCTAATAACAAGATATATTCCTACATGAGATAGTATCACTGAATAAAAGAAGATGAACAAACTTTAGGACAAATTAGTTTTCTAAAAATTAAATCCCAGTGTTTTGAAATTTGACAGTAATGATAACGTTATGATGTGTGTTGAGGATTGATAAACGTATTTAGCCATAGGTGTCCCTGTTTTGTGTTTAGTCTTCCTTCATGAGATTCTATATCCTATACCTTTCAGACTGAATCACAATGAATCAGTGATGGTCGCAGTATTACTGTATGATGAGTGAGCAAATTAAGGGGTCCTGAGTGAGTGAGTGAGTTGTGTTTTGTGGCTCTTTGAACTGTATTTCAATTATCACACAAGCATGGGTATGGTGCTGACAATCGGTGATCATAATGGCAGAGAATCAGGGATTTTAAATCCATGATTACAGTATCATCACATGCCTAAGGGACGCAACTCTGCACAGTGACTTGTGGACCTGAACCAGCAAGACACACAATCAGCCAGGTCACAGCTTTTCGAGAGTTGTCTCCCTTGGTTACAAAGTCAGACTCACCCAATCCTCATTGTGGTTTATGTATCTGGTTCACAGCTTGCTTTGCCCTTATGTAGATTTAAGTTTATATTAACGAGTATTGATATATATACCAAGGTACGATTCTATTATCACCCAAAATCATTCTGCCAACTTTTTCAGAGGCAGTGGGGTGATGTCATTTGATTGTGACATCATGGTAACCGATGACATCAGAATGGTCTGATAAGCTTTGTGATGCAATTTCATTCTACTAGCATTATCTCCAGTGGAGTCCAGTCTGTGTCATCACATAATTGCTGTGGATGATGTCTGGTGTTGGTCAGAGAAACATCTGTCTAGGTATGTGTCAATCTTGGGGTAAATAATTGCTATGGATGATGTCTGGTGTAGGTCAGGGAAACATCTCTTTCTAGGTATGTGTCAATCTTGGCTAGTATGATTGCCTTGATGTTTTCTCCATTGAGCAAGACTCATTTGAATTCCAAATTGATATGATATGTAATAACTTGTTCCACAGTGCCCACGGGGCCAGTCACTGTGAGTCCATGTTTCAATGTCTTAAAGGAAGTTATGGTATTGGGTAATTATATGTCACAACTTGTTCAACAGTGTCCACGGGGCCAGTCACTGTGTGTCCATGTTCCCATGTCTTAAAGGAAGTTCTGGTATTGGGTAATTATATATAATAACTTGTCCAATAGTGTCCATGGGGCCAGTCACTGTGTGTCCATGTTCCCATGTCTTAAAGGAAGTTCTGGTATTGGGTAATTATATATAATAACTTGTCCAACAGTGTCCATGGGGCCAGTCACTGTGAGTCCATGTTTCAATGTCTTAAAGGAAGTTATGGTATTGGGTAATTATATGTCACAACTTGTTCAACAGTGTCCACGGGGCCAGTCACTGTGTGTCCATGTTCCCATGTCTTAAAGGAAGTTCTGGTATTGGGTAATTATATATAATAACTTGTCCAATAGTGTCCATGGGGCCAGTCACTGTGTGTCCATGTTTCCATGTCTTAAAGGAAGTTCTGGTATTGGGTAATTATATATAATAACTTGTCCAATAGTGTCCATGGGGCCAGTCACTGTGAGTCCATGTTTCCATGTCTTAAAGGAAGTTCTGGTATTGGGTAATTATATATAATAACTTGTCCAATAGTGTCCATGGGGCGAGTCACTGTGAGTCCATGTTTCCATGTCTTACAGGAAGTTATGGTATTGGGTAATTATATGTCACAACTTGTTCAACCGTGTCCATAGGGCGAGTCACTGTGTGTTCATGTTTCCATGTCTTAAAGGAAGTTATGGTATTGGGTAATTATATATAATAACTTGTCCAATAGTGTCCATGGGGCCAGTCACTGTGAGTCCATGTTTCCATGTCTTAAAGGAAGTTCTGGTATTGGGTAATTATATATAATAACTTGTCCAATAGTGTCCATGGGGCCAGTCACTGTGAGTCCATGTTTCCATGTCTTAAAGGAAGTTCTGGTATTGGGTAATTACATGTCACAACTTGTTCAACAGTGTCCACGGGGCCAGTCACTGTGAGTCCATGTTTCCATGTCTTAAAGGAAGTTATGGTATTGGGTAATTACATGTAATAACTTGTTCAACAGTGTCCACAGGGCCAGTCACTGTGTGTTCATGTTTCCATGTCTTAAAGGAAGTTCTGGTATTGGGTAATTATATGTAATAACTTGTCCAACAGTGTCCACAGGGCCAGTCACTGCGAGTCCATGTTTCCATGTCTTAAAGGAAGTTCTGGTATTGGGTAATTATATATAATAACTTGTCCAATAGTGTCCATGGGGCCAGTCACTGTGTGTCCATGTTCCCATGTCTTAAAGGAAGTTCTGGTATTGGGTAATTATATATAATAACTTGTCCAATAGTGTCCATGGGGCGAGTCACTGTGAGTCCATGTTTCAATGTCTTACAGGAAGTTATGGTATTGGGTAATTATATGTCACAACTTGTTCAACCGTGTCCATAGGGCCAGTCACTGTGTGTTCATGTTTCCATGTCTTAAAGGAAGTTCTGGTATTGGGTAATTATATATAATAACTTGTCCAATAGTGTCCATGGGGCCAGTCACTGTGAGTCCATGTTTCCATGTCTTAAAGGAAGTTCTGGTATTGGGTAATTATATATAATAACTTGTCCAATAGTGTCCATGGGGCCAGTCACTGTGAGTCCATGTTTCCATGTCTTAAAGGAAGTTCTGGTATTGGGTAATTACATGTCACAACTTGTTCAACAGTGTCCACGGGGCCAGTCACTGTGAGTCCATGTTTCCATGTCTTAAAGGAAGTTATGGTATTGGGTAATTACATGTCACAACTTGTTCAACAGTGTCCACAGGGCCAGTCACTGTGTGTTCATGTTTCCATGTCTTAAAGGAAGTTCTGGTATTGGGTAATTATATGTAATAACTTGTCCAACAGTGTCCACAGGGCCAGTCACTGCGAGTCCATGTTTCCATGTCTTAAAGGAAGTTCTGGTATTGGGTAATTATATATAATAACTTGTCCAATAGTGTCCATGGGGCCAGTCACTGTGTGTCCATGTTCCCATGTCTTAAAGGAAGTTCTGGTATTGGGTAATTATATGTAATAACTTGTCCAACAGTGTCCACAGGGCCAGTCACTGCGAGTCCATGTTTCCATGTCTAAAAGGAAGTTCTGGTATTGGGTAATTATATGTAATAACTTGTCCAACAGTGTCCATGGGGCCAGTCACTGTGAGTCCATGTTCCCATGTCTTAAAGGAAGTTCTGGTATTGGGTAATTATATATAATAACTTGTCCAATAGTGTCCATGGGGCCAGTCACTGTGAGTCCATGTTCCCATGTCTTAAAGGAAGTTCTGGTATTGGGTAATTATATATAATAACTTGTCCAATAGTGTCCATGGGGCCAGTCACTGTGAGTCCATGTTTCCATGTCCAAAAGGGAGTTATGGTATTGGGTAATTATATGTAATAACTTGTCCAATAGTGTCCATGGGGCCAGTCACTGTGAGTCCATGTTTCCATGTCTTAAAGGAAGTTCTGGTATTGGGTAATTATATGTAATAACTTGTCCAACAGTGTCCATGGGGCGAGTCACTGTGAGTCCATGTTTCCATGTCTTAAAGGAAGTTATGGTATTGGGTAATTATATGTAATAACTTGTTCAACAGTGTCCATCGGGCGAGTCACTGTGAGTCCATGTTTCCATGTCTTAAAGGAAGTTATGATATTGGGTAATTATATATAATTACTTCTTCAACAATGTCCACGGGTTCATAGACTAGATGTGTGTTACGTGTTTCTAGGCAAAGTACAGAATGGTTTGCCCCCACTTCTGACATTACTGACAGGCCGCCACCATTAATCTATGCTCCATGTACAAGGTTATCTCTATTTTGATAAACTTACAAGAAAACTTATAACTAATTCATTGGAGTCAGAGAATTTCAGCTCCCAAACGGGAGAGATTTATTCCATCCTGCCCACCAGGTGGCGCGCCAGCTCTTAGTGTTATCTATGTGTCTGCGTCTTGATTAGGTTGAGTAAGTTATGTAACCTAGGCAACAGTTTGGCATGTGGGGACACTTGGCCATACCGCACACCCACAATAGTCAGGAAGCATTATGGTGCTTTAAGGCAGCTTTCAGTTTTTGGTTGTCATGCTTCTGTCATGTTTATTGTAATTTTGTCAGTATCGTATATAAAGTATGTGCACCAGAGTTAGGGATAAATTCTCTGTGAAAGGTGAGCTTCAGCATCATTAATATTTGATCAGTTGTATATACCTGTGTTGTATTCTGAAATATATGCACTAGAGATAAGGAATAGCATTTTTGGTGACAGGTGAGCTTCAGCATCATTAATGTTTGATCTGTTGTATAAACCGGTGTTGTATTTTGAAATATGTGCACCAGAGATAAGGAATAGCATTTTTGATGACAGGTTAGCTTCAGCATCAATAATTGGTGATCTGTTGTATATATATACCTGTGTTGTATTCTGAAACATCTGCACCAGAGATAAGGAATAACATTTTTGATGACAGGTGAGCTTCAGCATCATTAGTGGGTGATCTGTTGTATATATATACCTGTGTTGTATTCTGAAATATATGCACCAGAGATAAGGGATAACATTCTTGATGACAGGTGAGCTTCAGCATCAATAATGTTTGATCAATTGTACACACTTGTTGTATATGGACGTATGTGCACAAGAGATGAAGACTATAATCTTTGATGACAGGTGAGCTTCAGCATCATAAATATGTTATCAGTTGTACACACGCGTTGCATACAGATGTATGTGCACCAGAAATAGGGAATAAAATCTTTGAGCCAAAGTATCATTAACAAGTTATAAGTGTTCCTGTGCTATTAAACCTTTCCTGGTAATTTCACGATGATATCATCCTACGGTTGAGGTGAGCTCAACCATTTGTATATGAATTGAGGATATTATTTCAAAGTAATTGTTATCATGACAAAAGTTCCCATTTTATTTTACTAAAGTTAAATGAGACAAATTCTTAAGATTTATGAGTTTAAAATAAGCATGTCTTACATCAGAATATTATTTCCTTTTTGCAAAGTTTACAGGAGTATCAGGTTCAGCCATAACTCAAAACTGGTATCAGTGAGAGTGATAAATATTAAACTGGAGTTTGAATGTACCGGGTAGTGAAACTTTAGCATGGAGAATTTCTCTGTTTTCAAACTTTAGTTATAATGCTATTTTTATACCAAATACAGACTTTCCAATGGTTCAAAAGTAATGTTTTATGTTTAGTTAAGACGTGAAGTGTTCTTTACGCAACAACCCTGTGGGCATTCCACCATGCTGGTTGTAAGAAGCAACTTAAAGGATCAAGTTGTCAGGCTCTGTAACTTGGCTGATTTACGTGTCATCGTACCCCTACGGCGTGGTTCAATTGCTCACAGAATCGATCACTGGATTGTCTGATCCAGACTCTATTATCTCAAGGCCGACCTCATATAGCTGGACTCCTGTGAAGATCCTGGGTAGAATAGGTCTTCGGCAACCCATGCTTGTTGTTAATGGCGACTATGCATGTTGTAAGAGGCAAGTAGGGGGATCAGGTGGTCTGGCTCACTGACTTGAGTGATGCATGTCATCGTATCCCAATTACGGGAACCAATGCTTATGACATCAATCACTGGATTATGTGATCCAGACTCGATTATTTACAGACCGCTGTCATATAGCTTGAATATTGCTCAGTGCGGCATTTAACAACAAACAAACAAAAATTAAATGTAGCTTTAGTAGTGTGCAGAGTTAAAGAACCTTAAGGCAACATCACTTTTCATTAATTAAACTTGATAGATATACTTTTTTTATGAATTTATGCCTAAAATAAATATAACATATTAATGGTGTACGGTACGCATTTGTGTGTATTGATAAATATTGCTCAACACAGTATAAAAAATATTTTAGCTCCCTTTAGAGACTGAAGTGAAAATATGTTTTGCTGTATATTTATAGATATTAAAGTAAATATGATAGATAAACTGGCAGCAGTAAACTGCAAGCTATCTGTAAGTTATCATTAATCTTTCTTTACAGGTGGCCTTTCAACACCACATCCAGCAAATGTGTTGATTAAGTATTAATGAGACGACAGAGTATGTTGTCAATTAATCATTTGTCAAACTGGACATGTTTTAGCTCAGAAAGCCATTAATCTGTTGATAGGTAACAGAGCCCCCTATGTGCAAAGCATGTCGAAGTCTCATCAGGGGAGAATACTCATCATTTATCGGAGCTGATGGAGTTTTATATCTTGAAATCTTGAATGCAGTGAATTTGATGATCCTACACATAGACAATTTAGTGTATAGGGTCAACCATCAGGGAAGGTACCCCGGTAATCCTCACTTGATTTATATGTATTCATGACTGAAAAATTGCCAAGTTGCTCGAGTCATCTGAGTTGGTTTTTGTTTTGTTTGTTTGTTTGTTTGTTGTTTAACGCCACAGTCAGCAATATTCCAGCTATATGACAGCGGTCTGTTAGTAATCAAGTCTGGACCAGACAATCCAATGATTGATATCATGAGCATCGATCCCCGCAATGGGGATACGATGATATGCTTCAACCATGTCAGCTAGCCTGACCACCTGATCTCGTTAGTTGCCTCTTACGACAAGCATAGTCGCCTTTTACGGAAAGCATCGGTTCCTGAAGACCAATTCCACCCCGGATCTTCAGGGACTGTTTGGTTGGTAGGGTAGCTCAGTTGTTAAAGTGTTTGCCCATCATACAGGTTCAGTCCTCACATGAATTCAGTGGCTCTTGTTTAAGGAGTTGTAAAACCTCAGTCTCTCGCTCACTGGTGTTCAACTGGTTTGTTTGTTTATTAACGCCACACTTAGCAATATTCCAGCTATATGACGGCGGTGTGTAAATAATCGAGTCTGGACCAGATAGTCCAGTGATTGACATCATGAGCATCGATCACACAATTGGGATCGATGACATGCATCAACCAAGTCAGCGAGCCTGACCACCTTATCCTGTTAATCGCCTCTTACGACAAGCATAGTCACCTCTTACGACAACCATAGTCGCCTCTTATGACAATTATAGTAGCCGCTTGTGACAAGCATAGGTTACTGAAGATCAATTCTAACCCGGATCTTCCTGGGTGTGTTCAGCTGGTAGGGTAGCCCAGTGGTTCAGTTTTCCCACGTGGATTCAGTGTGTGAAGATGGCCCTTTTTTAAAGAGGTGTAAAATATCAGTCACCCAGTAGTGTTCTGTCGCCTGTCAATGATTGTTAAGTTGCTGTCAAAGTTGTTGTAGTGGCCAGCAATGGTTATAAGTGTGCTGTGAGCTTTGACCTCTACCAAAGAGTTAGATATATTTAAGTGAATCCTGGCAAAAAATAATTTCATTTTGATATGAACTTACATCTGGGAAATGTCAATCTGGCACAAGGATATATTATCATGTCTATTCATGTTCATTTACCACTTCTTCGCTTAGTCTTTGAAAACATTTCTTTAATATAATTATAATTTATTTTTTTCCAGACGAACCTTTCCTCCTTTCCTAAGGAAACTAGACTTGGTTTAGTTTGATCTCGATTTGCCATTGCTTTTGGTTAAAAATTATTTAAATAAATATATATTCCACATTAATGGTGCAGGACTTCTTCTTCTTGATAGACGACCAGGTAGAGCTGATTTTTTCTTTTTTTCCTGGTCGTGAGGGGAATAAAAACTGAGTATTTAGTTTTGGCTAAATTTATACAAAAAATAATTTATTAGTGTTGAAATGAACCACAAGGCCCTGAAAGGGAGGGTTTGTATTGATGATAATGACTATGCACAATGTTCAGATTTTATCAAAGCAGCATTGCCACCAATCAGCTTCAGCTGTTGTGAACCATGTTGCAAAAAACAACATTTTAACTTCTTTGATGGAATTTGATAGATTAAGTTTAAACGTTTTTATTCCTGGTGATAGGAGGGCTCAGGTGTCTTCAGGGCATCAAAATTGAAAGTTTGGGTCTTTTTCTTTTAAATTGAAAACTTCAAATAAAAAAAAAGGATGGTTAACTATATCCTTCTTCGAAAAATAAAACAAAAAATCTTTTAGAAAACAATAATGAAAGTAAGTAGTTTCGGCTCTGTTTGATCATGATTGGTATAGATGAAAAAATGACATTTGCCTTTCGATCAAAGAACTTAACATCAAGTACATTAAGTCAAACATGCTAAATGTTTTTTGTTTATCAATATTTACAGATAGTAATCAGGTACAATAAAAACTTGAAATAAGCCCTATCAAGTCATAAATACATTGATTGATAAACTTTAAGATGTGTTTTGTATCAAATGTGTCCATGTAAACAAGTCTTAATTAAAAATGCATCATCCAATTATTCAAATAAACCCATGTGATACGCACAATCATTCCTATAATTTGTTGTTTCTGTTCAATATATTACTTCAATATAAAGTACTCCTTACATGCTGTTCTACTGAAGAACCATAGTCACAAGAAACTCTTTGAAACATGTACCGTATTTTTCTTGAGTATAGTGCACTTTGTTTCCCCAAAAAAACACAGCTGTGTAGAAGGGGGTGCGCGTTATACACGAAATAATGAGTTTTGATGTTTTTTTTCCCCATGGAAAGATATTACCGTGAACATGTAACACCGGAAATACCATGTCAACAAATCCATACTGAAGTAAGCAAATTAATCATTTAATTACACTGTCTGGCTATAAAAAGTGTACTTAGGTTACATACTTAAGTCCAGTTATACAATTTCATTACTTTTATTCAAAATTCCTTTTAATATTGTTTTAATTAATTTTGGTGAAATCGTGTGTGAAGTGATCGGAAGATCGCACAACTCACCATTATTAACAGCAACCATGGTCAGATTACCGCTATTGACGCCTTGAAACGAACATTAGTTGACAGAGAATGGATACATATATCATAAATGCCATACTTTGACTCGTTAAAAGTCATATTTGTTATAGTTTGACATTTCTATGTCAACAAGTAGCCTTGACGGTGACTGGTCAGACTGGTTCCATGTGAAAAATAATAACCGGCAATAACGATCAGCTGCTTCGCTTAGGGTTATTATTATTTAAAATATGTTTAGTAAAAGCTGCAACTAAATTAACAAGATATTGGGATATATTATTCCTGATGAAAAAATAGTTTCAGATACAATTTTTGCCGATCCTTGCATTAAAATCCTGTAAAGTTATATCATTGCGTGTGTCTTGACCAAATCACTGGTTGCCAAGAAAACGTGTGTACAGCTGATTGCTGTTTCAGGCTTAGTTTACGAGAAAATACAAAAGGTGATCTTAATCCCTGGATGTAAAACAATGCCTAGCAGAACAAAAAATACAATTTAAACGGTAAATAAACATGTCTGGTGATTTTTTATCTCAAATTTTGAATTTGTACTGACCAAGTTTCCCATCACCCGTTCATTTACCGGAATTCGCTGAAGTGGTAGATCTACGGTGTAATTTTTTTCTGTGCTTGGCATTCAAATTTTTTACTCCAAAATACTGTATCTGCTAGAAGGGGGTGCGCATTGTACATGGGTGCACACTATACTCAAGAAAATATGGTATGTCATTTACTTTTGGTATGGTCATCCTGCTTCTGTGCAGAGGGAAGGGCACGTGTGGCTCAGTTGTCTAGGGCACAGGTATGTCGTATTCACTGTGCAGAGATTTGGGGGCATCTGTGGACAGTTGTCTAGGCCACGGGTATGTCGTATTCACTGTGCAGAGATTTGGGGCATGTGTGGCTCAGTTGTGTAGGGCACGGGTATGTCGGATTCACTGTGCAGAGATTTGGGACACGTCTGACGCAGATGCCTAAGGCACAGGTATGTCGTATTCACTGTGCAGAGATTTGGGGCACGTGTGGCTCAGTTGTGTAGGGCACGGGTATGTCGTATTCACTGTGCAGAGATTTGGGGCATGTGTGGCTCAGTTGTGTAGGGCACGGGTATGTCGTATTCACTGTGCAGAGATTTGGGACACGTCTGGCTCAGATGCCTAAGGCACAGGTATGTCGTATTCACTGTGCAGAGAATTGGGGCACGTGTGGCTCAGTTGTGTAGGGCACGGGTATGTCGTATTCACTGTGCAGAGATTTGGGGCACGTGTGGCTCAGTTGTGTAGGGCACAGGTATGTCGTATTCACTGAGCAGAGATTTGGGGCACGTGTGGCTCAGATGCCTAAGGCACGGGTATGTCGTATTCACTGTGCAGAGATTTGGGACACGTCTGGCTCAGATGCCTAAGGCACAGGTATGTCATATTCACTGTGCAGAGATTTGGGGCACGTCTGGCTCAGATGCCTAAGGCACAGGTATGTCGTATTCATTGTGCAGAGATTTGGGGCACGTCTGGCTCAGATGCCTAAGGCACAGGTATGTCATATTCACTGTGGAGAGATTTGGGGCATGTCTGGCTCAGATGCCTAAGGCACAGGTATGTCATATTCACTGTGCAGAGATTTGGGGCACGTGTGGCTCAGTTGTTTTGGGCACGGGTATGTTGAATTCACTGTGCAGAGATTTGGGGCACGTGTGGCTCAGTTGTTTTGGGCACAGGTATGTTGAATTCACTGTGCAGAGATTTGGGGCACGTGTGGCTCAGTTGTTTAGGGCACAGGTATGTCCTATTCACTGTGCAGAGATTTGGGGCACGTGTGGCTCAGTTGTTTTGGGCACAGGTATGTTGAATTCACTGTGCAGAGATTTGGGGCACGTGTGGCTCAGTTGTTTAGGGCACAGGTATGTCGTATTCCCTGTGCAGAGATTTGGGGCATGTGTGGCTCAGTTGCCTAGGCCACAGGTATGTTGTATTCACTGTGCAGAGATTTGGGGCACGTGTGGCTCAGTTGCCTAGGCCACAGGTATGATGTATTCACTGTGCAGAGAGTGGGGGCACATGTGGCTCAGTTGTTTCGGGCACAGGTATGTCGAATTCACTGTGTAGAGATTTGGGGGAAAATGTGTAGGTGAATTGTTTAGGGCAGGGGTATGTCATATTGAAGTTCAGATAAAAGAGGGCACGGATAGCTAGGACATAGAGTGCTGAGGTGGTGTCCATAAAAACAGGTGACTATGCTTGTCGTAAGAGACAACTAACAGGATCGGGTGTTCAGGCTCGCTGACTTGGTTGATGCAGTCATCTTATCCCAATTGGATGGATCGATGCTCATGATATCAATCATGGGATTGTCTGGTCCAGACTCGATTATTCACTGACTACCATCATACAGCTGGAATAATCCTGAGTGCTGCAATAAACAACACCCAATCAAACAGTATATGTATATATATGTCACTTTGGTCACCTTGCATTAACAACTGTTCTTCAGTTTCATGAAAATGGAAAAATATCAGAAAGAAAATGTCAGCAGAAATTCCACAAGAGGAGAAGGAAATGGTGGTGTCTGTATCCGCCAAATTAACACAGGTGTAATTAGACTTGACCTACAGGAATAGAGGGCAATGACAAGATATCTGTTTGCAGGGGCTTTTTTCCCACACATCTTGCAATGCTATTTCCTTCACCATAGGTCAGATTTAAAGATGAGGGTCAATTGACAGCGTATGATGATTTGACAGGTGTTAAACTGGGGAACAATTGGCTGCAAGACCATCAGTTCTGAAAAAAGTGTTTTTAGTATGGCTGTATTTCTTCCTGTCCATGATGAAAGAGGCTGAGGACGAGGAGCATGTAATGTGTCACATCCTCAATCTTACGTTCACATATTTCAAATACTCATTCACTATGGAAAACATGTCTAGATTCCAGGCAGAATATCCCAAGTGGTAGTAATCATGCTTGTCTCCCTGTATGGATTCCTTGGAACAGTAGACCCCAAGTACCCATGCTTATCTCCCTGTTTAGATTCCTGGAAAGGATAGGTCCCCAGTACCAATGCTTGTCTCCCATTGTGGATTCCTCAAAGAATAGGTCCCCAGTACCAATGCCTGTCTCCCAGTGTGGACTCCTCAAAGAATAGGTATCCAGTACCCATGCCTGTCTCCCAGTGTGGATTCCTCAAAGAATAGGTTTCCAGTACCAATACTTGTCTCCCAGTGTGGATTCCTAGAAGAATAGGTCCCCAGTACCCATGCCTCTCTCCCAGTGTGGATTCCTAGAAGAATAGGTACCCAGTACCCATGCTTGTCTCCCAGTGTGGATTCCTCAAAGAATGGGTCCCCAGTACCAATGCTTGTCTACCAGTGTGGATTCATAGAAGAATAGGTCTCCAGTACCCATGTACCCATGCTTGTCTCCCTGTGTGGATTCCTCAAAGAATAGGTCCCCAGTACCCATGCTTGTCTCCCAGTGTGGATTCCTCAAAGAATGGGTCCCCAGTACCAATGCTTGTCTACCAGTGTGGATTCATAGAAGAATAGGTCTCCAGTACCCATGTACCCATGCTTGTCTCCCTGTGTGGATTCCTCAAAGAATAGGTCCCACGTACCCATGCTTGTCTCCCAGTGTGGATTCCTAGAAGAATAGGTACCCAGTACCAAAGCTTGTCTACCAGTGTGGATTCATAAAAGAATAGGTCTCCAGTACCCATGTACCCATGCTTGTCTCCCTGTGTGGATTCCTCAAAGAATAGGTCCCCAGTACCCATGCTTGTCTCCCAGTGTGGATTCCTAGAAGAATAGGTACCCAGTACCCATGCCTGTCTCCCAGTGTGGATTCCTAGAAGAATAGGTCTCCAGTACCCATGCTTGTCTCCCAGTGTGGACTCCTCAAAGAATAGGTCCCCAGTACCCATGCTTGTCTCCCAGTGTGGATTACTAGAAGAATAGGTCTCCAGTACCCATGCTTGTCTCCCAGTGTGGACTCCTCAAAGAATAGGTATCCAGTACCCATGCTTGTCTCCCAGTGTGGACTCCTCAAAGAATAGGTATCCAGTACCCATGCCTGTCTCCCAGTGTGGATTCCTCAAAGAATAGGTCTCCAGTACCCATGCTTGTCTCCCAGTGTGGATTCCTCAAAGAATAGGTCCCCAGTACCCATGCCTCTCTCCCAGTGTGGATTCCTAGAAGAATAGGTCTCCAGTACCCATGCTTGTCTCCCAGTGTGGATTCCTCAAAGAAAAGGTCTCCAGTACCAACGCCTGTCACCCAGTGTGGATTCCTGGATGAATAGGTCCCCAGTACCAATACTTGTCTCCCAGTGTGGATTCCTAGAAGAATAGGTCCCCAGTACCCATGCCTCTCTCCCAGTGTGGATTCCTAGAAGAATAGGTACCCAGTACCCATGCTTGTCTCCCAGTGTGGATTCCTCAAAGAATGGGTCCCCAGTACCAATGCTTGTCTACCAGTGTGGATTCATAGAAGAATAGGTCTCCAGTACCCATGTACCCATGCTTGTCTCCCTGTGTGGATTCCTCAAAGAATAGGTCCCCAGTACCAAAGCTTGTCTACCAGTGTGGATTCCTCAAAGAATGGGTCCCCAGTACCAATGCTTGTCTACCAGTGTGGATTCATAGAAGAATAGGTCTCCAGTACCCATGTACCCATGCTTGTCTCCCTGTGTGGATTCCTCAAAGAATAGGTCCCACGTACCCATGCTTGTCTCCCAGTGTGGATTCCTAGAAGAATAGGTACCCAGTACCAATGCTTGTCTACCAGTGTGGATTCATAAAAGAATAGGTCTCCAGTACCCATGTACCCATGCTTGTCTCCCTGTGTGGATTCCTCAAAGAATAGGTCCCCAGTACCCATGCTTGTCTCCCAGTGTGGATTCCTAGAAGAATAGGTACCCAGTACCCATGCCTGTCTCCCAGTGTGGATTCCTAGAAGAATAGGTCTCCAGTACCCATGCTTGTCTCCCAGTGTGGACTCCTCAAAGAATAGGTCCCCAGTACCCATGCTTGTCTCCCAGTGTGGATTACTAGAAGAATAGGTCTCCAGTACCCATGCTTGTCTCCCAGTGTGGACTCCTCAAAGAATAGGTCCTCAGTACCCATGCTTGTCTCCCAGTGTGGATTACTAGAAGAATAGGTCTCCAGTACCCATGCTTGTCTCCCAGTGTGGACTCCTCAAAGAATAGGTATCCAGTACCCATGCTTGTCTCCCAGTGTGGACTCCTCAAAGAATAGGTATCCAGTACCCATGCCTGTCTCCCAGTGTGGATTCCTCAAAGAATAGGTCTCCAGTACCCATGCTTGTCTCCCAGTGTGGATTCCTCAAAGAATAGGTCCCCAGTACCCATGCCTCTCTCCCAGTGTGGATTCCTAGAAGAATAGGTCTCCAGTACCCATGCTTGTCTCCCAGTGTGGATTCCTCAAAGAAAAGGTCTCCAGTACCAACGCCTGTCACCCAGTGTGGATTCCTGGATGAATAGGTCCCCAGTACCAATACTTGTCTCCCAGTGTGGATTCCTAGAAGAATAGGTCCCCAGTACCCATGCCTCTCTCCCAGTGTGGATTCCTAGAAGAATAGGTCCCCAGTACCCATGCTTGTCTCCCAGTGTGGATTCCTCAAAGAATGGGTCCCCAGTACCAATGCTTGTCTACCAGTGTGGATTCATAGAAGAATAGGTCTCCAGTACCCATGTACCCATGCTTGTCTCCCTGTGTGGATTCCTCAAAGAATAGGTCCCCAGTACCAAAGCTTGTCTACCAGTGTGGATTCCTCAAAGAATGGGTCCCCAGTACCAATGCTTGTCTACCAGTGTGGATTCATAGAAGAATAGGTCTCCAGTACCCATGTACCCATGCTTGTCTCCCTGTGTGGATTCCTCAAAGAATAGGTCCCACGTACCCATGCTTGTCTCCCAGTGTGGATTCCTAGAAGAATAGGTACCCAGTACCAATGCTTGTCTACCAGTGTGGATTCATAAAAGAATAGGTCTCCAGTACCCATGTACCCATGCTTGTCTCCCTGTGTGGATTCCTCAAAGAATAGGTCCCCAGTACCCATGCTTGTCTCCCAGTGTGGATTCCTAGAAGAATAGGTACCCAGTACCCATGCCTGTCTCCCAGTGTGGATTCCTAGAAGAATAGGTCTCCAGTACCCATGCTTGTCTCCCAGTGTGGACTCCTCAAAGAATAGGTCCCCAGTACCCATGCTTGTCTCCCAGTGTGGATTACTAGAAGAATAGGTCTCCAGTAC
This sequence comes from Haliotis cracherodii, assembly GCF_022045235.1. Lineage (NCBI taxonomy): Eukaryota > Metazoa > Mollusca > Gastropoda > Lepetellida > Haliotidae > Haliotis > Haliotis cracherodii. The sequence goes on from NW_027266268.1 coordinate 25,022,616, forward strand.
CCATGCTTGTCTCCCAGTGTGGACTCCTCAAAGAATAGGTCCTCAGTACCCATGCTTGTCTCCCAGTGTGGATTCCTAGAAGAATAGGTACCCAGTACCAATGCTTGTCTCCCAGTGTGGACTCCTCAAAGAATAGGTCTCCAGCTGGTCATAAGAGGCTACTACATGTATAAGGATCATGTGGTCAGCTCAGTAATTTGGTTGATTACGTGTCATCGTACCCTGGAGGCATGTATCATTGCCCACAATATCAATCACTATATTACACATGTAAGCATCTGTGTGAATGCTTGCACTAGTCTGGACTTGTGCCAGTGTTACTGTTTGCTTTGTTTGTTGTTTAACACTGTACTCAGCAATATTCCAGCGATATGATGGTGGTCTGTAAATAATTGAGCAGACAACTTCATGTATTATCACAGTTTTTTTTACCCAAATCCAATTTGCCTTAGTCTGGCTCACAGTCCCTGAACCATATTATTTTCCCTTCTGCCCAGCCCTTCCTGTAATACTATAGCCCTAAATGAAGTAAGTCTAGCTTTTCCACAGGTTCTGAATCTCTTGTCTCACTCTAGCTCCTTTTCAATTTAAATGGAGTTGTTTGGTTTTATCAGTATTATATATTTTCAGAGACTAAGTGTTAATCTAAAATTGACAGTCTCGGAAAAGAAAAGAAACAATATCAGTCTGGCTTAAAAGAACATAAGGTAACATGGTATATAGAGTGAGTGAGTATGGTTTTACGCCGCGTTTAGCAATATTCCAGCAATACCATGGCAGGGGACACCGGAAATGGGCGTCACACATTGTACCCATGTGGGGATTTGAACCCGGTTCTTCGGCGTGACGAGCAAACAATTTATCAACTAGGCTACTCAACCATCCTGGTTTATTGAATCTTGTTGTAAAATTCATAATGAAATTAAGATCTCCTTATCAGCTTGCTTTGATCCAGTGTCTGTCTGCCTGCTGTTGATGATGTGATGCCCTGTCAGTGTCTAACACTGCCATGTTTAACACGACATGTACAAAGTCAGCCTGCCACGACCTCCACTCCAGCAACCCATTAAAAACAAACTAGTTCTCAAAAAATTTACATTTTTTCATCATTGTCATGGCTAATAAGTCAGTTGATTGTATTTTAATGTGTTTTATCACAGCGCTTGAAGAACAAATGTCCAATATGGTAATTACATCAGAGTTTTTTAACAATGTAAATCGCTTTTTAAAAAATTGAATAGAGACATAAATTTTCATAAACGTTGTACAGCATATATGGTTTGGATGTTTTTTTGGATTTTTTTTTTTCAAACGAAATGTCACATTATCCTGCTTCAGAAAATATGACCTATATAAAAAAAGCACATCTTAATTCGATGGTGGCTTTTGAAACATTCAGAAATCTTTAAAATCTATCATTATCAATCACAAAAGGTTTTTGGAGTGTCAATCCTCTCTGTTTGTGTTCCTCGTAATCAAGAGATAGTTTCTTTGCAAGCAAAAATATGGTTTCAAGTTTGATAGCTTTGTATTGCATTCAGGTTTCAGCGTTTTTCCAGGGAAACAATCATTTATGTAGGATTAGTTGTCAGGATGTCGGAATGGGAAAAAGTCATTCATTTCTCACAGAAATAAAACAGTGTGTTGAAATACATTTGGGATTCAGGATGCGTACAGTCATTTGTGATAACATTTGTTCGTGTTGATGTGAATTTACATTCAAGAGCATCGCTTTGATGCATTCACTGTTCTTATGGTTTATGAGAAACACAAGCATCATAATTTTCTATATTATCATATAAAGGCTTGTGTTATCGATGTGATAAACCAACCCAATAAACTTAGTATCATGTTCCGATAAATATGAAAATGAGGAACTACTTTCAACCCAAAGGTTCACATAATACAATTTGTATTCCTAAAATAGGATATTTACAATAAGGAAACACACTCAGCTAATAATCTGTATTTATTTTTGATATAATTTCAGAGATATTAAGTACAAATGTTATTGAGCTTTGTGTGCTTTGTTCTGTGTATTTAACATTGTGTGAAGCTTCAAACTGAAGAAAGCTTTTTAAACGGACACATTGAAAACGCATAGTCAATTTCTTGTAATATTTGACAAAATGGCAACAAAAATCAATTTAAGTTGTTCTGGGAATTTAAGGGTAGGCATTAGCTCTGGGAACAGGTAACTCGGGTATTCGGGTTGGGTGGGTACTGAGTAGGACCCGGTTACCCACAGGACTACCCGGACCCGTGATTAGTCACATGATATATTGTTTAATGACAAGAAGTATTTAAACTCTATGGTAACACTACAAGTCACTAATGTTCGCATTTCTTTTTGACTATGCACTGTGCCTTGGGCTTGCCAGAAACCTATGATTTTGAGTTCGAATCCCGGTTCGCCCCAATTATGTTTCAAGGTTTGTCAGCATCATAACCGTGCTCGTGGGTCTTACCGAAGTGGTAAACGTCTGAGACCTGCATCACTTCAGGCTTTCCCCCCACATTAAGCTGACACGCTGTGATATAACTGGAATACTGTTAAAAGCGTCGCTAAATCTCACTCACTCACTCACTCACTCACTCACTCACTATGCACCCATTCCTTCTGTCTTTTATATGTTTGAATAAAGAAAAAACAGTGTATACCTGATCGTTTTATGCATGTATCTATATACATTTTACCAGGGCAGTTTGTACCTATCTCTTGTGACATACAGCGGTTACCCAGGTAGGGTTGGGTAATAGGGAGGTGGGTACCCGGGTAGTAAATTAGGACTCATCCTAGCCTAGTAGGCATGAGATAACCAAACATGACAATGTCGTGGTCGAGTTCGACTGTCTACGAGGTGTTTAGAGATGGACACGAGCACAAAATGACATCTTTTCTGAATTCAAGTTGATTATGCATTTTCATTGTGTTTCAGTATTGAATTAACAAGCAAGTTGTCTGACCTTTTGACAAGTGTTGCTGGAGCTGTTACCCAATCCTGGTGATCAATCACATTTTAAAATTTGTCTTTGTTTTGGTCAGGTTCAGACCGAAGTGTAGTTAGTTGACCTTTCCAACATTTGCTCCGATCATTAACGACAAATTACCTTTTAACTTGCTGACAGTTACAACTATCTAATAGTACTATCATCATTTGTGGCATATTTCCCAATTAGCTGGTAATCCTGTTGTATGTGGCTTGAACTCACTGTCCTCTCCCTCATTGTACTGATGGGATACAGCATCTGACATTAACTGAAGCTGTCCACAGACTGCTGACACTAGACAAACATCCAGTCTCGGACATGAAACTATTTTATATAAAAAACAATTGTTATCTTTATAAAATGTAATAAAAAAGGTCCCGGACTCTCTTCATTTCCAATAACTGCAGTAATTTAGACTTGCAAACTGTTATAGTGAGTGAGTGAGTGAGTGAGTGAGTGAGTTGGGTTTAACGCTGCTTTTAACTGTATTCCAGTTATATCGCGGCGTGTCAGCTTAATGTGGGAGGAAAGCCCGAAGTGATGCAGGTCTCAGACGTTAACCACTTCGGTGAAACCCACGAGCACGGGTATGGTGCTGACAAACGTTATAGTGAGTGAATAAGTGAGTGGTTTTATGCTGCGTTTCACAATATTCCAGCAATACCACAGCGGGGCACATCAGAAATGGGCTTCAAACATCCAACTTTGATAGACTTTATTGGGTACAATTGTTTCAGGGTCTGTATGACTAATACTTCTTAGACTTGCATTCAGCCAATCATATTCCTGACTCTTAACAAATAAATCTACTTGGATGTAGATACATCAGTTTGTTTCCATCCCTATATGCTGAAAAAATGCCGATGAGACGTTAACTTTTAACTCACTTACTTGTATGTAGAGGATTAAAATAAGCGTTCTTGTTAACTCTGCCTGTGAAGATCCGGGGTAGAATAGGTCTTCAGCAACCCATTCTTGCCGTAAAAGACAACTATGCTTGTCGTAAGAGGCGACTAACGGGGTTGGGTGGTCAGACTTGTTTGATGCATGTCATCATATTCAATTCGAATGGATCGATGCTCATGATGTCAATCACTGGATTGTCTGGTCCAGACTTGATTATTTACAGACCGCCGTCATATAGCTCTAATATTGCTGAGTGTGGCGTTAAACAACAAACAAACAAATCTTGTTAACTCAGCTTTTAATGTTTACTTAACAATTAAAATTGTTTTCACTTCAATCTAAACTAAACTGGTTAGTCAGATAATGTAACTGTAGTCATGGTACTATTTATAAAGGGTGCATGGTGTATCAGGATGCATGATGTATCAGGGTGCATGGTGTATCAAGGTATGTTACTCTGAACTTGCCCCTGTATAGTTTTAAGGAGTGTTCGGGGAAACTCAAGAGTACTCTCTGGTATCAGTGACTAGTTTAAAGCTGGCTGGCTCACATTGGACTGATTATTGTTAGGTAAGGGAGCTCCTTATATCTCTTTTATGTTACAGGCATTCCTGGCGATGTATCCTGGCGTTCCCCCCACCCTTCCACTGTCACTGTATAGCTCATTCGGGTTCAGTTCAACTTCAGTTCAGATTCAGTTATCGTCTGTGTTCGGACATCATACGTTTTCAGACGCTCATGTTTTTCGCGATTATGATTACTCATGCTATAATGGGGTAGTATCACACAGACATTTTTATACTCAGATGATGGCTTCTCTTGAAAAGAAAGCTGTCTTTCATAAGAGAATAGGATGTTTTACAGTTGTTCATGTGATTAGAGAGAAATCTATGAATGTTTCTTACAAAACCAAAAACCTATACGGGTATATAGTGTATGTGTATTTACGATCACATTGGTCTTTCATTGATGGAGAAGTTGTTAGTTCTCAGTGAGATCAGCCTGTTGTATTGAGGTACACCAAAGAACTGATAAGGTCGTACTTATAACACTACACAAAGCTGTACCACTGCATCAAAAAACCTATTTCACTTTAAAAAGAGCCGACTGTAAGAACCTGGTATCTATTGATTCAGGGCTTCAATGTATGTTTCAGATCTGTGTGCACTTCTTACAGGAGTTTGTAGAACTGAAAACATATTTCTATAGGAAGTATTTGCTCCACTACAGGTGTATTTGCTCACCTGTATGTTTGCAAGCGCAAGTGTGTTACAATGACATGGCTACTAACTGGCTGTGTTGTACCTATTCCTGGTGCTAATGGCTTGTCAAATACTACTATTTGTTTCTAATAAAAGCTCTGTCAATGGTGTTCGTATTCCTTTCAGGAGAGTGTTATTTGTTCTAGAGAGGTAAGACAATTCCATGCTGATGTTACAATGAGAGAGGCCTACAAGCTCATGTGTACTTGGCAGGATAATGCAATGTAATGTTTGGTAGTTCATGTTTGTGGAATACAATCTAAACACTCTGAGAATATCATCAGAAGGATTGTAATGAAAAAATATCAAACTTTTCAATGGCTTTGATTTGCCTCCCAGAATATTCCCAACGTAGGCATCTTCCATCCTCCCCCCCTCCTCATGTATCCCTCCCTGACTCATGTACTCCCCCCACCCCATGTAACTCTAGTGTAGCAGGAGATGGATTCATCCCACAGATGACATCCTTACCATGTCAACTTGCTGATGGGAGTTAACCCCTTTGGTCATGTGGACAAGGCATCCGACCTCTGATCAGAAGGTCCGTGGTTCGAATCCCATCATGGGACAGGGCGTGGTGTCTTCCCACAGTTGACATCCTTACCTTGTCAGCTTCCTGATGGGGTTAACCCCTTTGGTCATGTGGACAAGGCGTTCGACCTCTGATCAGAAGGTCCGTGGTTCGAATCCCATCACGTGACACGGAAATTTTATGGCTGCTGCATTGGCGCCCAACGTAGGGCTGAGCGCGTTCATATTTGATTTGAACAAAATAAGTCTCAGTACTCTACTATGCAGCCCGGGACGTGCCTTCTGTTGACGGGGAAGCTTGTAGCAGGGCGTGGTGTCATCCCACAGTTGACATCCTTACCTTGTCAGCTTGCTAACAGGGTTAATCTCTGTGGACAAGGCATCCAACCTCTGATCAGAAGGTCTGTGGTTCGAATCCCATCACGGGATTCGGAAATTTTATGGCCGCTACACTAGCATTGTATCAGGTTCATCCCCCACCACATGTGCTCCTCCCGTGTGGGAATCCCAGGGAAGTATTGGTCTCTAGTATCACAGTTATGGTGCTGATATACCTAGAAACATAATTGTGGCGATTCCAGATTCCAACCAACTAACACTGGTTTCTGGCATGTCCAAGGGACACAACTCTGCACAGCAAAATTGCGGCACCTTAGATGACTAGGTCAACCATGCTCACGTAGCATGTAGGAAACTTTATGTTATACCAAATACTTGTTCATTTTTATATAGAAATAGAAAATCTCTCCCAAGTGTCTTTTGATCCAACATCATTTTTCCAACTTTTTCAGTTTGTAGACAGTAATAAGCAGTGTCTTAAGTGTAAAAGGTAATGCTAACAGCTTAAGTAGCAGAGCCATTAGTGATGTCATTTGATTGTGACATCATGGTAACAATGACATCACAATGGTCTGCAAAGCATTGTGATGCAATTTTATTGCAACGATATCTACAGTGTAGATATATTGCTTGATCTCACCCAAGCGATATCTCCCGTGGAAGCCAGTTTTAGATGATAAATAATCGTGTCTAAAATCAGTGCTCAATCATTAATCTGATTATTGTCAACAGTTCAGGGGTGCCTTATCTCAGTAAGGTGGAGGTGGGAGGTGGGGGAGGATGACCACACGAGTACCAACCCCCCTGACCCCTGCGGTTTGTAGAGTGTGTGTAGATAGATGTGCATGGTAAGATCGACCATAGATGTATTTCGCAGATCGGAGAAACTGATGCTCTGTGGTTGTGAGTCGAACCATGGATCTGACCATTCTTTAAGTTTTGTAGCAAACTTGTGGAACTTCCAAGTTAGAAAAGATCCCCGGCAACCTTTGCTCGTTATGAGTGGTCACTGACCCGTGAAGAATATGGGTAGAATAGGTCTACAGCAACCCATTCTTCCCGTAAAAGGCAACTATGCTTGTAGTAAGAGGCAATGCATGTCATAGTATCTCAATTACGTGGATCGATGCTCATGATATCAATCACTGGATTGTTTGGTCCATATGGGATTATTCACAGACTGCCATCATATCACTGGAATATTGCTGAGTGCTGCGTTAAACAAACAAACAAACAATAAAAAAAGATGTCAATAAAAGGATCAGTGGTCAGACTCGATGATTTAGTTGACTGTGTGTCATTGTACCCTATGACAGTGTGGGAATTCACTCATAATATCAATCACTAGTTTATCTGGCCAGGACTATGTACAGGCCATGGTCATACTACTGGAACCTTAGACACATGTATTGTGTTGCATATTGCAACGGTTTATACTGCATTAACTCAGATTATGATTAAGCTTAATACGGAAATGAGATCATAATTGCTTCTTTTTTTACTTTATATTAAGAGAATTGTTATACACTGAAGTTCTAAATCAATATCCATTAGGAATAGTTTTTCTTTGAATTTGTGGTTGAGTTATTAAGTTACCGAAGGTCTATCTCAAACCAAATACATTTCAGTGGGCCCCTGATGGATATAACATTATTTCCATTTCAAGAACCACAAAATGATAAATAAAAAAATATTAACTGCATTTGCATTTGCATCTGCATCGAAAGTGAAAAATAATCAACATTTTACTCTCAAGATATTATTGAAATGCTAAATTTATAAAACACATATGACATCAAAGAACCCCCTTAAACCCCCACCTGGGGCTAGAGTGAGAGTGACATATGGACAGTAATTGGCTCGAACTGCCACCGTCCTATCAATGATAGCAATCTAATGGCTACACCCTCCTCCTCCGCCCTTGTCCCTGCTAAACCTGTTAAGTTTAGATAAGGATTTAGGCAGATTTAGGATCAGTTGACAGTTGCCTTTGAAAGGGAGATATGGCACAATGTACAGTTGGAGATCTCAAAATCTGTCAGTGTTAATGCAGGAATGGAGCCCTAATGCTGGATGTGCTATTTAGAGCTCTGTCTTGTTGACATTTGGACATGACGAGGTTATCTTGCTTTGTGAGCCGAGATGATACTGCCAAACACAGAAACCATCCCTATGGAGGAATTATAAGTCTGATCTATAATCTCGGATTAAAATGATAAAGGTGCCCTTCCATTACCGTCTGACATTTATTTCCTCTTGCGGTGTTGCATTTAATGGCAGCTCCGGGGCTGATCTTGATAGATGTGTTTGATATGATTTCGTTAAACGTTTATGCCTAGTCATGCACTGTTTTGCAGAATACATGCTCGTGTGCACGTGTCGTGTATGACTGGACCGCCTCGGTGGTCTAGTGGATTGAGTGTCTGCCTTGAGAGTGGAAGGTTGGATGGTTTGATCCCCGGAGGTTGCTCTACCAAAAGAGGTTAAAAATGGTACTTCTTATTAACCTGCCTGGCACTCAGCATGGGGAGAAAGCAAGGATGAGTTGGCTCAGAGTCAGTATCCTATGTCTGAGTGGGGTATCTTGACTGACATTTCCAAGAATTAGCATCATGATGGTAAGGTCTACAATAGGTCCTCAGCAAGCTATTGCTTGTCACAAGAGGCAACAAAATAGCTCGGGCAATCAGGCTTTGTAACTTGGTTGTTTGCTTGTCACCATTTCCAAATTGTGTGGATTGATGCTCATGATGTCAATCACTGGATTGTCTGGTCCAGACTTGATGATTTAGACCCGTTAAGTTCCCAAGCTTGCCATAAAAGGCGACTATGGTTGTTGTAAGAGGCAACTAACTGGATCGGACGGTCAGGCTCGCTGACTCGGTTGATGCATGTCATCGTTCCTAGTTGTGTGGATCGATGCTCGTGTTGTCAATCACTTGATTGTCTGGTCCAGACTCCATTTCTTACAGACCGCCGTCATATAGCTGGAATATTGCTGAGTGCGGCATTAAACAACCAAGAAAACAAAACCAAAACTTGATGATTTACATTTGTTAAACCATAATAAAGTTGTTTGTTACTGTCTCTGCAAATCACATCTGCTCAGCTAAATACATGTAGTCAACTCTAAATGTCAGCCTGTGACAATTAGTTCACTCAAAGGCTAAATTTGCTCTAAAAATAATTACAAGTCTTCAGGATTATGATAGCTCTTCAGGCAATTGGTTACAAGGTCGAACATCATAATGACGCACCTGACACAATGATGGTATACGGACAGAACATTTGTCGTAAACAAGCAACACCATCAGCCAACCAGCCAGATGTGTTTCAGGCTGCCATGGCATGGCAGGAATAGTGCTGTGTCGTGCAAGACAATGAATACTTACTTTTTTATGCAAATTGTATGGATGGTGGGTCCTACTTTTAGGAAAGGACATGCTTACCCTTTTTGCCAACACCTGGTGTCATCAGAGACTATAATAGATCAATTATATGGTCTCTGGTGTCATCACTGATTTTCAGTGATCCATTCATAGAATTTTCACAGCTATTTTGCCCTTTACTCCAAATGGAATATGTTTCGACGAATAATCAAGACGGGTTATTTTCTTGCATGGATGCTTTATATTTACATGCTTATGAAAAAGGGGCCACAGCCGTGGTGTAGTGGATAGAGCATCTGTCCCGAGGTCTATCCCCGTCCACATCACTCCAAGAGACATTGTTAGCCTGCTGGGTGCTCATCATTAAGGCTAAAACAAGGACTGGTCGGCTCAGTCATTTTAATCTCTGAGTGGGGTATTCATGTTAAACTGTGGCAGTGGGCTAGCACTATAAAAACAGCATTAGTCAGGACTAGTACAAGCAGCCACACACATAAGTCACTAAGTAAGTGCAATAAGAGACACTTTTTTCACCTCACCACCACTTTTGGAAAAAAGGCACTTTCTTGTATAGAAGAAGAAGAGGTGAGGTGAGGTGAAATTGGGTTTAACGTTGCATCCAAGATTATTGCAATTATATAGCGACGTGCATGTACGTGTATTTGTTTTTGTGGCTGCTTGTACTAGTCCGGACTGATGCTGTTTTTATAGTGCTAGCTCACTGAGATACATGCCGCAGTTTAACATGAATACCCAACTCAGACACAGTATACTGACTCCAGCCGACCAGTCCTTGTTTTAGCCCCTTTATGCCGAGCGCCAAGACAGGGTAACAACAAGTACCATCTTTTAACGTCTTTTGGACCTTCTGCTCTCTTGGCGAACGCTCTACCACTAGACCACGGAGGCGGTCTAGAAGAAGAAGAAGAAGAATATTTATTGTACATAAACACCCACAGGGGGCAGGGTACAAAACATGAACATGACTAATTAAAACATTGACATCGTTTAGTTCGATGGATGATATAATCCATGAGTTGATCAGATTATGGATACCATAATCAAATTTAATTGCCCATTATTAAGAGTTCATATAACACATGAGTGCGTATCATACACGAATAAATAGGTCTTGTGTACATTGATCAATCAGAAGGGGTGCTAATTGGAATTGTTCACTTGCCAATATATCAGCAAATATTACCGTGGGCGCTTATTAGAGCGGGGCGCTTATTACGTCGAATACAGTAATAACAGTTTTGAGAGGCAGCTACCTAGGGCAATTCCTCTATAGTAATTTGGGTCACCTTTGTCGCCTTCCTTATAAATTGGTACAATGTAGGAGGAGTGCCACTAGGTGGGGTATTTTCCGCTGTCCAAAATAAGATTAAATAATTTCAGGTAGTGATCTGTATAGAAACTGGTTGAAACAAGCATCATATCATTTATGATGAGGTCGGGCCCACCTGACTTTCCATGTTTCAGTTTTCTTATAGCTGTCCATAGCTCTTCAGCGGTGATGCATTGATTGAGATTTTCATCATGCTCTGATGTTGTTGTTGAATTGACCATTGAGAAATGAGTGGGGCGGTGGGGTTGCCTAGTAGTAAAAGTGCTGGCTCGTCACGCCGAAGACCCTGATTCGATTCCCCACATGGGTACAATGTGTGAAGCCCATTTTCTTGTGTCCCCGACCGGGATTTTGCTGAAATATTGCTAAAAGCGGAGTAAAACCATATTCACTCACTCACTAAGAAATGAGGCTAATGTTACAAATCATTATGGAAGTTAACAGATGTAGTGGTGTGACTAAGAAGTAGACTTCAATACTTCAATGCCTTGAACTCACAGGGATTTATCTAGGATTTCATACTAAGTGCCCTAAGCAGGCAAATTGGAAAAAAATCACTATTGTGTTCATCCCAGGTATTTTATTCATTGTATTCAATTGTTATCCCAAATATAACATTTGTTACATTTGACCACTTTCTAAATGGCATTGTGTATTCATTGCTTTCGGTCATGGGAGTCGTGCCAATTTACACTTGTCAGAGGGGTACACAAAGTATGTGATCTAGACTACCAGTTGTCGGACTTTCATTTTGTGGAAGCCTTGGAGGCTGAGTAGGTTAGATTGATGACTTTGTGTGCTGGGGATCAGGTGCCTCACTCTGGCAGTGTGGGTTCGAATCCCGGACGGGACTCAACCCAAAAAAGTACAAGAATCTGTACTTTACCAAGAAAGTGTTATCCCAAATATAACATTTGTTACATTGTATTCAATGCAATAAAATATAACTAAGCATTAGAGTCTCTTCCTCTTTGTTGGTCCTGGCTGGTATCGGTGATGCTCAAGTATCCTGTGATAAATCATAACATTAGTTGTAACTATCAGTACATGAATTGGGATTTTTTCATTCCAATTTGGCAATTTTAAGTGCAGCTGCTGCAGACTTGGGGCCAAATATTTGCCACTTAACATGTCTAGAGAAATCTGTGCTAAAAGAATAGAACACTGTAAAAAAGGTTATAGGTTTTTAGGAAACTTTTTTCTAATATTCAGGGGTCAGAATTATCCGTGGATCTGTGAATTTCCTCGCATTTTAGTGACCACAAATTTGTTAAAATCTGATGGCTTCCCCCATAAACACCCCCAAATTATGGACCATGCTCCATTGCAAGTATTCCAGTCATATCGCGGCGTGTCAGCTTAATGTGGGAGGAAAGCCCGAAGTGATGCCCGAAGTTTACCACTTCAGTGAAACCCATGAGCACCGATATGGTGCTGACAAACCTAGAAACATAATCTGGGCGACCTGAATTTGATATTTCATTATCAGCAAGTCTTGGAACAGAGATGGTGTTCTTAGGAAACGTACATACAAACATGATAAAAAGTTCCCGTTGAATCATAGACTTGCTCATAGTTACATTTTCACTTGATATTTGAAAAAAGTTTTCACTCCTTTTGGCTGTATGTGTGTATTGTATTATTCCATTTACAAACGAGGGAAGAATTATCCTCTTCTCACCAGAACATAAACTTTTAAAACACTTAATAACTATGGCTACCCTAACAGACTGAAACATTTGGACCTACTTTCAATGAAGTCAGTTCAAGCCAGAGTATCCACACTATGTTGTGTGCTCATAAACTTGAAATTGGAACTGTTAAATATCATAACGCTAGAAGATCAGACAGATCTTGTAAATGTGCTCAATGAACAAGAAAGATAAATATATGGTTTTCGTTAGAATGCCCACATTATAACTTAAATAGAACAGAAACCATACACCTCATTACACCTCATTGCGTCCGAAATACCAAACCTTAAACAATTACAAAACAAACAGACATATGATTCATTTCCTTGAAAGTAAATCACAGTCTGTTATACCAAAAATAGCTATATATATTGATTCAGGTTTTGAGCTTAGAAGATGTCCACAAACATAAAAGTATTAATAGTAATAGTAAATCAGAAGGATGAGATCAGAAGTATGTATATACTGTTCACCCACACATATCATTGTTGTCACAATAACTAACTGTATGACCCGTGAAGATTCCGGGGTAGAATAGGTCTTCAGCAACCCATGCTTGCCGTAAAAGGTGACTATGCTTGTCGTAAAAGGCGACAAACGGGATCGGGTGGTCAGGCTCGCTGACTTAGTTGATGCATGTCATTGATCCCAATTCTGTGGATCGATGCTCATGATATCAATCACTGGATTGTCTGGTCCAGACTTGATTATTTACAGACCTCCATCATATAGCTGGAATATTGCTGAGTGCGGCGGTAAACAACAAACCAACCAACTAACTGTATATTACGTTCATATAAATAGTGAGTGAGTGAGTGAGTGAGTGAGTTGGGTTTAACGCCGCTTTTAACATTATTCCATTTTATATCACGGTGTGTCAGCTTAATGTGGGAGGAAAGCCCGAAGTGATGCAGGTCTCAGACGTTTACCACTTCGGTGAAACCCACGAGCACGGGTATGGTGCTGACAAACCTAGAAACATAATCGGGGCGAACCTGGATTCGAACCCACAATCATAGGTTTCTGGCATGCCCAAGGGACGCAACTCTGCACAGCGAATCGCGGTGCCTTAGACGACTGGGTCACCCGTGCCCCCTCATATGAATAACATATTGTACTATCGTATCATATTGTATTGTGTTCATCATGTCAGAAGTCGAAAATTTTCAAGTGTCAGAAGTAAAAAAGCTACCGGTAGTAGTCAGTAGCCAGAACATGTCTTATATTTTTCATATCAATATTTCAAAGATGTTTTTCTCAACCCAAAAGTCACAATGGAAGTGACTTGACCTAAGATCTGTAATCTGTCTCTACATAATTGGATTATCAGAGACAAAAAACACAATTATGAAAATAATAATCACAGGTTATATGTCTGTAGCTCAAATTTAAAACAAATTTCCTTTGAGTATAAACCTATTATAGCACTGTCAGGATTAATGACAAGGTAAAAAATATCAGTACATTCTGGATACCAAAGTTAAAGATAAAAGGGTTTGATTTTGACTATCCCTACGTCAATTCTGTAAAATGCTCAAAAAACTGTCTGAAGAAAATGTCTATAAACATGGACATTCAAAACTGTTGTCTTGTTCTGGAACCATGCACAGAGGGTGTCAAAGACGTGTATGTGATGAGAGAACAATAACAGAATAATAGCTATCATTTGAGATGTCAAGGAGTTAGATGTTTTTATTTCAGTAGTCCCATGTGTTTTTCATTATCCCTGCTAATCTTTAAAAGTCACGATGAGAAAAACAGGTATTTCTGTAAGAAAACAAAGACCAGAATACCTGCCGAGCTGTCATGAGGTTTGAGTAAATCAGTTCCAGGTTAACAGTACCATTAGCCTGAGGTCATACATGTTTCTGCATTTCAACAGATTTCTAAACATTTAAACAGCATAATGACTATCAGGTGGCATCTTTATCACTGGTCAATTACCCGGAGCAGGCCAGATGGCAACCACACGTTTCCCTTGGGACAGCAAGATGGCTTTCTGGACATATGGTGGGGCAATTAGTACATGCTTGTTGTGATACCAACATAATCTGTCAAACATCAATTAGACACAGAGAAAATCAGGAATGAAGTTGATGAGGGTTTTATAGATTTCTAATTCACAGAGATGTCTGGAGTGATTGGCATTTGTTGTTCTATTAGCCCTTTGATTCGTGTTCCATACATCTTATTTTCATCAAGCCATTAATTAAAGATACCAACAGCAACAACAGTCATGTCCTATGCATACAAACACTATGAGTGATATGAAGGATATTTGTCTATCTTGGCTGCACCATTCTTAAAGATATATGCTTTGTCAGACCACTGTTTGACAACATAAATCAAATATTCTTATTTTATGAACGTCAGTATTAAAGTGAGTGAGTGAGTATGGTTTTATGCTGTTTTTAGCAATATTCCAGTCGTATCATGCCGGGGGACACCAGAAATGGGCTTCACAGTTTGTATTGTACCCATTTAGGGAAACAAACCCGTGCCTTAGGCATGACGATTGAACACTTTAACCACTAGGCTACCCCACCACCCCTCAGTATTAAAAAAACACAGGGTTTCTCTGCCAATTATTCAACCGAGATCGCATCTTGGTAAAACAGGATGTTTAGTTGATGACAGTAAAGTACTTTCACATCATATTAATTGTTGTCATTTCCCTTGGACCTGACTGTATTCCTCTGCCAAATTTAAAGTACATTTTCACGTAAATCAAACATTATGAAATTATGAAATATGACTTTTGTTTATGTTGATGGCATGTCTGCTTATCACTTGATGTTAAGTGAGTGAGTGAGTCGGGTTTAATGCCACTTTTAACAGTATTCCAGTTATAGCACAGCTTGTCAGCTTAATGTGGGAGGAAATCCCGAAGTGATGCAGGTCTCAGACGTTTACCACTTCGGTGAAACCTACGAGCATGGGTATGGTGTTGACAAACCTAGAAACATAATCGGGCCGAACCGGGATTCGAACCCACAATCCTAGGTTTCTGGCGTGCTCAAGGGACACAACTCTGCACAGTGAATCACGGCGCCTTAGATGACTTGGCCACCTGTGCCCCCTCTTTATGTTAAGAAAACTATGTACAACTAATAATAACTTTTATATGATGGTGTCCATCTTTCCACATCTTTTTGTCAGCTTCTCACAATAATCTAGTTCCATTTCATTGAATAATGAGAGAAGGGTAGTCTAGTGGTTAAAGCATTGGCCTGCTAGGCTGAAGACCAAGGTTCAATTTCCTCAATGAGTATACAAATGAAACACATTCATAGTACATAAAACCAAAACTGCTCACCATCATGTTAAATGCACAAGGCCAGAATTATATGAGAGAATAGTTCCTCAATGGCCTGTAAAGTGTTTGCTGATTCTGCTAAAGAAATGTTAATGTTGACACTTTTGAAATATTTCTGAAAACTGCAAAGTATGTTGAAATAACCCTGAACACACACACTCAATTATCGGCAGTTCCAGCAGAATGTGACTTGACATTCCTGAAGCTCCTCGCACCAATACTTCATTCATTACAGTTCACATAAACTGTGTAGGTGGTGTGTCACACACAGCGATGGAGCTTGCAATCTACGGATTCCCCTCTTGCTTGGTACTAGGACATCTTAGGAGTGAGTGGGTCCTATTTCTGTTAAATCTTGATATGTCTGCCACCCTTGCTCCCTTGATACTATATTAAAGACAGTTTGGCAAGACTAAAGTACCTGTTTGGGGCCAGTTATTATGCTGGTTGTTTTTTGCAATATCAAATAGTACCAGCAATGGTAAATAACTGCAGCTTGCTTTTGCACTTTGGCATTAAAATGAGAAGTTTGAACACTGCTAAGTATATATACTGCCTCCCTAGCTACAAACTTGAACACTAAGTATATATACTACTTCCCTATCTACAAGCTTGAACACTAAGCATATATACTACTTCCCTAGCTACAAGCTTGAACACTAAGCATATATACTACTTCCCTAGCTACAAACTTGAACACTAAGTATATATACTACTTCCCTAGCTACAAGCTTGAACACTGCTAAGTATATATACTACTTCCCTAGCTACAAGTTTGAATACTAAGTATATATACTAATTACCTAGCTACAAGCTTGAATACTAAGTATATATACTACTTCCCTAGCTACAAACTTGAACACTGCTAAATATATGTACTCTTTCCCTAGCTACTAGCTTGTACACTGCTAAGTATATATACTACTTCCCTAGCTACAAGCTTACACATTGTCATAATCTCATCCGGTGTGAAATGCCAAGTTAGACAGTCACTTGATGGTAGTTACTACATAATAAGGCCTCCAAGCTGACCAGTATTCCGGCTGATTGCTGATAGTGCAGTCTGGAGTGTCTCCCATGGGTTACCGGGAATGAATGTGAGGTTGACTCTCTACACAGCCATATTTTCACAGCAGGGGTCAAGTGGAGCTAGGGGTTGTCATCTAAACAAACCAGCTCTCCCTAGGGAAGACAAAGAAAGGATGGCAAAGCCAGTTTTAGTGTCCTTAGTAATGTTTGTTTTCATGGATAACAATTATGACACTTTCAGGGCTATCAAACCGTCTAGTAAAATTGTCATATGTTAGTAATTGTTTGATGAGGGGATGGTATTTACGGGCATTTAGCCACTCTGTCACTCACAGCACTAAATACTGCACACTTGGGATAAGGGATTATTGGACGTATGTTGTGACCCCTAGGCACTCATTTACATCAGGTCTTAACAACCCATATCTTTGTCTGTCGTAAATGTTGTTGTTTAATGCTGCACTCAGCAATATTCCAGCTATATGACGGCGGTCTGTAAATAATTGAGTCTAGACCAGACATTCCAGTGATTTACTGCGTCAACATTGATCTTTGCAATTGGGATACGATGACATGCATCAACCAAGTCAGCAAGCCTGACCAACCGATCCCATTAGTCGCATCTTAAGACAAGCATAGTCGCCTTTAACGGGAAGCATGGGTTGTTGAAGACCTATTCTACCCCGGATGTTCATGGGTACTGAAGTAAATGAATGATATTCTATATATTGTATGTCTGTATATATAGGTAACCTTAATCCCTGAATGTAAAACAATGCCTAGCAGAACAAAAAAATACAGTTTAAATGGTAAATCAACATGTCTGGTGATTTTTTAAATCAAATTTCCAATTTGTATACTGACCGAGTTTCTTATCACCCGTTTGTTTACCAGAAATTTGCTGAAGGCCCCGGGTACAGTGTAATTTTTTTCTGCGAATTTTATTTTAAAAAAAATACTTAATCTGCTAGAGGGGTTGTGCATTATTCTTGGGTGCGCACTATACTCAAGAAAATACGGTAATGTATTCCATATATTGTATGTCTGAGTGATGTATTCTTTAATATTGTATGTCTGAGTGTGAGATATCCTATATATTGTATGTCAGAGTGTAGGTATATATTGTATGTCAGCATGTTGCTTTGAAATGCAGGTTCTACACATTTACAGAAGGTCCTATGTTCTACTAATGGGTCCTGTCTTTTCTCTTCCCAGTAAAACATGTGAACCTAAGCATGAAAATGCTGCAATATTATTAAAACTAGTTTAAAACCACATTTTCTCACTGTTTCAAGCTAACAGAAACATTAATTTTAAATATAGAAATATATGTTCAAATTTGAATACTTTCAATGAATCATATCATTTCTATTTGTATAGTGCTTTCATCAATCAAAATGACTTGCAATGAGTAGAATGTTGTAGAATAGTTGATAATATAAGAATTAGAGAGTAATCATTACATAAGGACACATCAGCAACCTAGCAGCTGTTCATGGTGATGTTAATATTACAAAAGACCCGTGAAGATCCTGGTAAGAATAGATCTTCAGCAACCCATGCTTGCCGTAAGAGGCGACTAACGGGATTGGGTGGTCATGTCATCGATACCAATTGCGTGGATCGATGCTCATGATGTCAATCACTGGAATGTCTGGTCCAGACTCGATTATCTACAGACCGCTGTCATATAGCTGGAATATTGCTGAGTGTGGCGTTAAACAACAAACAATCAATATTACAAAATTATTGATATCATCCTCTTGCCCACCTGCTGAATTGCTCACTCACCTAAACTAACTTAGTCGCCCCTCACGCCCACTCGTTCAGTTGCTCATTCACCCAAACACCCACCCACCCACTCGAGTGCTCACCTCTCACCTGCTTGCTCAGTTGCTCACTTACCCAAACACTCACTCATTCGCTTACTCACTCCACTCGGTCGGTTGGTTGCACACACATTCTCTGCCGCGCAATCGGTTTCTCACTCACCCAAACACCCCACTGGTTCACTCACTAATAGATCTTGTGTGTATAAAGAGGATCATGTTTTCATGGTTGATGGTCGTTTTACGATTCCTCCCCTATATCACAGAAACATCAGGGAACCTGTTACGCGTCTTCAGATTACCCACCAACCCATGGTAATCTAAACACCCTGTTAGAACCACACTTACCCTCTAATGCCTGCAAGGAACAATTCCTCGCCTATAATTATAGCTACTATCTATAAGAACAAAAGCTACCCATTGATTTCCGAAGTAGGAGATTGTAGTCCACATCCGGCAGTCCATCTCCCATTCCTTGCCCTTTATCGATGGAGGGAAGCGGACCGAGGTATTGAGAATCTGATCGTGTGGTTTACTGTGGTCAGTGTGTGATTATTTACTTGACCATTTGTCCCTGTCGGACCCAACTGGTATCAGGTGTATCACAACAAATAACTGCACAGTATCGGTAATTCCTGGAGAACTCTATACCCCTGTGCTCCCTGTGTGGATGGGAGCATTGATGGAGCCGCTCTTAGCTCACCTCAACACAGACAGGTAGCTGTCTGGCCGTGACTCTTGACCCTTCATGCACATACTGACAGGCATGTGTTGTCTGTCTCAAAGTCCCTGAATCATATTACTCAATTATGTTCCCTTCCACCCAGCCCTTACTAAAATGCTTTAGCCCTAAATGAAGCAAGTCTAGATTTTCCACACTCTATCTCACAGTCCCTAAACCATATTATGTTCGCTTCCACCCAGCCCTTACTATAATGCTTTAGCCCTAAATGAAGCAAGTCTAGATTTTCCACACTCTATCTCACAGTCCCTGAACCATATTATGTTCCCTTCCACCCAGCCCTTACTGTAATGCTATAGCGCCAAATGAAGCAAGTCTAGATTTTTCCACAGGTTCTGAATCACCCATCTTACTGGGGCTGCTTTTCAATTTAAATGAAGTTGCTTGTTTCTATTAAATTATATATTTTCAGAGACTAAGCATTGGTCTAAGGAATACACCACTAGAACAAGTTCTTAAATCAAGGGAAGTGTCATAGCCTATTGGTTAGAGCTTTGCCCATCTCTCTGTCAAATTCCCCACATTTTAAAGAAGCGATTTTTATCCTTGTGTTCTGTGATTATAAAGCTGGAACGTTGCAAAAGCAGTGTAAAACATATCACTTCGGGCTTTCCTCCCACATTCAGCTGACAGGCCCAGATATACCTGAAATACTGCTCAAAGTGGTACTAAGCCAAACACACTCACATTTTGAGGACACAGGATCACTCACTCACTCACTCACTCACTCACTCACTCACCTGAATCAAAGATGGAATACTTGTTATAAATGACAAATACCTGCCATAGACAAATCATATTTTGTTGAATTAATCTAGCATTCACTTCTTTTTTTTTAACTGGTAGGATCAGATCCTTTTATTTGCACAAAAACCCTCATGGGATAAATTTTCTAAAAATTACTATCAACAAGCAATGATATATAACAGCTGATTAGACACAGAGATAAGCATACAGAGCATAATGTATCATCAAAGTAGAATTAGTGAGTGAGTGAGTGAGTGAGTATGGTTTTACAATATTCCAGCAATATTCCAGCAATATCATGGCAGGGGACACCATAAATGGGCTTCACACATCAAAGTATAATAAGAATTCATCAGGAGAGCCTCCTTTTAGACACATTTGAGTTCCAGTTTTAGGAATTACAGACGCAGAGCATGTTTGATCCTTTATAGAATCTTCAGATTTTCCATATACCTTGTATGGCCATCAATAAACGGGGAAACAGTTTGTCCTTATGTTGACTGTAGCTCACCTGTCTTGTGTTAATGTATTCATACATGATTAACAGAACAGATTTGGATTATTTATACAGTTTTTCATGCAAGAAAATATCTCCAAGAGCTTATCTATTAAGAACTGACCGAAACTTAAGATGAAATCAAGTGGTATGTTTACCCCCAAATCTGAAATCACAAAGCACATACCTAAATTTTTTATTGTTTTTAAGACATGTAGGCGTCGTTCCTTGTATAGGATAAAATGAACAATCACGACTTCCCCAGCTGTTCACGGTAAATTCTTTACCACTTGGTTTGAAACTCAATAGAAGTAAATCCCTTTACTTAGATCACACAAACCACTTTTCTTATTTTTGGAAAGCTTTGACTTTCCTCATACAAATATACCTCTAAATTAAGTCAACATGATTTTTCCCTTAAAAGTAGAACCACCATTGTAAAAGAAATATATCACATTTATGTGATAGTGTTCTGTGCCTTAATTGAAAAACTTTGACACTTCTTGGGTGTGAGGTGCCAGAGTGTTATAAGTCTCATCACTGTAACACCTGCTTAACTTACTCTATCAAGTGTATACAAACAAGGTCTGTAGACACAGCCCTGCTACCTGTCCAAATATACACACTGATTGGCCAAAATATGCCAACTATCTATTTGATTGGCCAAGACCAGATAAGGCACAATACCGACAGCCTTCTATAATTCTCTCAACAAGGCAGGGGGAGATAAGGCACAATGTGGATTCATAATCCACTGATCCCGTCTCAGGCCTGTCACATGGTGTTTGTTCATCTTTAATAGACAGACAGATAGTCTACACCTCGCAATTGCCGGGACCCCTTATCTGGTGGGAGAGATCCAAACAAACACAATCAGACGCAGGAGATATAGCTAATATCGGGGGGCTACTTAGCGCTGTCTGAATTACCTGGGCCGGTACATTCTGAATACATAGACCATTATGTGATGCTGTTAGGACGTGTGCTTTACTTCACAGATGGGCTTTAATGGAGTTATATCAGTTTAATGTGAGTTTTGAGGTAATGGGGTGTTGAGAGAAGATGTATTGAATTGTGAAAATTTGTTTTAGTCTACGTGAAAGTGTCACATGCACGCATGATCTTAGCGCTACAGCTATCTTGAGTATGTGTTAGAGTACCAATCATCGTAGTTCTGAGATCACTTTGTGCAGATGGGCCCTGAACTCAACACGTTAAAAACTACAGTAAACTTCATCGGATATACACCCAGCAACTCTCCCCCTACCAGCTTTACAAACCGATACCAGTGAGAATTGTTAGAAAGTTGCAGTTCCCGTGAAGATCCGGGATAGAAAAGGCCTTCAGCTACCCATGATTGCCGTAAAAGCCGGCTATGCTTTTTGTGGTCAGGCTTACAGACTTGGTTGATGTATGTCATCGTATCCCAATTGCGTGGATCGATGCTCATGATGTCAATCACTGGATTGTCTGGTCCAGACTCGATTATTACAGACAGACGTCATCCTGCAATATGGTTGAGTGTGGGGTTAAAGAACAACAGCAACAGCAGCAGCAACAGCAGCAGCAACAACAACAAGAAGTTGCAGTAGCCACAAGATTAGTAGAAATGACTAACATTCGCTTGGACTTCTTTTGTGTATGTCATCTTGAGGACAATTGAGGTAGCTTCTGAGACTAAACAACCTCTCTTCTGAAACTACCAGTACACCTAGCCACCCATCTACCCACCCAACTAACTAAAACCATCTACCAAACTACCTTGCAACCAAACCATCTAGCCATGTACCTATCTACCCAACCACTTTTCAATTGGAACCTTCTACCCACCCACCTAGCAATCAAAACCACCTTCCCATCTACCCAACCCATCTACATACCCACCCTTCTACTGAAACATTTTACCCAACCACCTAGCAACCAAAACCATCTTCCCATCTACATACCCACCCTGCTACTGAAACCTTTTACCCACCCACCTAGCAACCAAAACCACCTTTCCATCTACCCATCTACAAACCCATCCTTCTACTGAAACCTTATACCTAGCAACCAAAACCACCTTTCCATCTACCTATCTACATACCCATCCTTCTACTGAAACCTTATACCCACCCACCTAGCAACCAAAACCACCTTTCCATCTACCCATCTACATACCCACCCTTCTACTGAAACCTTCTACCCACCCACCTAGCAACCAAAACCACCTTTCCATCTACCCATCTACATACCCATCCTTCTACTGAAACCTTATACCCAACCACCTAGCAACCAAAACCACCTTTCCATCTTCCCATCTACATACCCACCCTTCTACTGAAACCTTATACCCACCCAACTAGCAACCAAAACCATCTTCCCATCTACCCATCTACTTACCCACCCTTCTACTGAAACCTTGTACACATCCACCTAGCAACCAAAACCACCTTCCCATCTACCCATCCTTCTACTGAAACCTTATACCCAACCACCTAGCCACCAAAACCACCTTCCCATCTACCCATCTACATACCCAACCTTCTACTGAAACCTTATACCCAACCACCTAGCAACCAAAACCACCTTTCCATCTTCCCATCTACATACCCACCCTTCTACTGAAACCTTATACCCACCCACCCAGCCACCAAAACCATCTTCCCATCTACAAACCCACCCTTTCACTGAACGTACCTTATTCAAACCAACCTAGCAACCAAAACCACCCTCTTGTCTACCTATCCACTCATCTACCAACACACCCTTCAACTAAGACCAAGCACCTAACTACTCTATGGCCAGGCCCTTACCCAAACATCTGCGCAAACCACTCTCCAACCAAGCAATACTGACTTGGATAACTTTTAAATGAGTTTCCAAGAGAGCTTGTGTGTTTTGTCAATATGTAACACCATTGTGTTGTGTGTACTCAAATTTTTTTTCTGTCAAAGAAAGAAAAGGTAGCCAAAGTGTCATTTTATTCTTCATCAAAAAGTGAAACCTTGTGAATGTGTTGTTACTGAGCATGCCAACTTTGAAGATTTTTTTATTGAGTTGAGGAGATGTCTGCCACAGATGATTTTGAGAAAATGTTGGTTGCCATGCTGCTAATTGTGTGAAAAAATATATTCTTCCTAACTAGACTCTATTCAACAAGACATACATATATTTGAGAAAAACATTTCAACCACATTAATTTTACAGACATCAAAGACTGTGTTAAAGCTTATACAGAAACTCCTGTTTATTGTTTAAAGACATTCTCTAAAGCTGACAGGCTTGTTTTTCAATCAGCCATTGAAGAAAGTCTTTGAACATGGACACCACAATTTCAACACTGGTGTAAGTATCAACACGGCAAATCCCTAAGGGTTGCCGTGATTTTCCAGATAAATGGCAACAATACATCCTCAAATACATCAATATACTCAGATTATCAAAAACTCCCAAAGGAATAATCTCAAAGGATCCTCTTTTCCTGAAAACTACTCTCCAGATCTGTTATGATCTAATGATCAAAACAGCTTCTGTCCCTCTCAACACTAAAGTACTAATGTCTGGAAAACTGACCACATGAATAGCTAACTGACCATCTGAACTGGTCAACTGGGAATTAAGGGTCACTACCCCTTGATCTGATTTCCCCGCAAAGATAAAGAACATAATTGAGATGACCATCAGATGTTTTATCACTGGTGGTCAGTGGTGAGGAAAATGCTATTTCAGGTGTTAAGGCAGCCGCCTTGGCACCTCAAGTCTATTAAGGGTAATAATACTGTTTTATGAGCCAGAAATAAATATTGACCAAAAACACAATTAACACTTTAAGAATTCATTAGACCTTCTTGATTTGTTTGTCGTAATCTCCAATAGATTTTAAGATATTTGGATAAGATACTGCAGTTTGGACAGTATTACTTGATTTGTTTCATTTGATAAGGTCTACCTCTATTAATTCATAAACTGTTAAGATTATAAATATAAATAGAGATTATTATATGAGTATGTGCATCACACTGATTTTAAGAAAAGAGTCTCAGAATTCATGTATTTCCTGATTGAGAGTGAGGGTAATAGATGAATTCTCACACAAGTTTTGTAAAATCAGTATGACACATATGTGAGTGTAAAAATTTTTATCGCCCATTATTTCTTATGAGCTACCCTTAAGAAAAACGCAGTGATCACCATCGCTGTGCTAGAAAACCACAATTTATTGAATGACAAATCTTCAGCTTTGGTGTCGTTTCTCGTGTGACGCCATTCCTTACATCACATTAAGATTGGAATAAAGTCAACAACGCTCTCCAGATGACATAAACAATACACTGGTGTGCTTGAAGTGATATTTGCGCTAGTGCACATACAGTGTTATGAACTTGGTTATTTGTTTTGTTTGTTTGTTGTTAAAGGCCGAACTCAGCAATATTGTGATACGATGACATACACATCCACCAAGTCAGCGAGCCTGACCACCGATCCTGTTAGCTGCCTCTTTCAACAAGCATTGATGCCTTTTACGGCAAGCATGGGTTTGCTGAAGACCTATTTTAGCCCAGGTCCTGTTATTTCCAACCCTATGGGTAATAAATGGTGTTATCAATACCTCTTATCTACTGTGTACAATTATGTAGTTCTACAATGTTGAGTTATGTTATATGTTATATGTTATATGTGTAGTATAGAGTTTGTACAATGGCCTTTGAGGGTTTTTTGTGAGATAAAATATATTGAATCTTGAATCTTGAATCTTGCTTCTGGTTTACTACCGACCTGGATTACTAGATGAATGTTTTTATTACCGGTAGTTGTGAAGCTTTAATGAATGAGGAAAAGTGTATTGGAAATGTTTTAGATTTAGTAAGACATTATGACATGTTTTGACAAATAATGAATTTTATCTGGTTTTTTTAACTAATGAATGAACATAGTTGTTTGAACACACATTGCCATTGAGAAAGTGGTCAAATGTAACAAACGTTATATTTGGGATAACACTTTCCAGGCCTCAAAGTTGCGACTAAAACGGTAGCCAATGCGACCTAAATATCAGTTTGTCTACTGTCTAAAATTCAGAGGTAGCCATATGACTACCTAGTAAAATATCTTGTGGCGACTAAATTCTATTGCTACACATCTGTAGACACAAAAATGAATAACAGCTGATATTGGAAAACATGTCTGCTAATTATTGTACTCGAAAATAATTCCTTCTAAAGTCGACAATGAACCAAGTACATAAAAATTAATGTAATTCGTACTCTATTTGAGTTGACAATGCTCATTAGATAAGCGAGGATATACTTATATGATCTAGTAACATAAATTGTATCATTGCTCAAGTCACAAGTAACAAAATGCAAGTACAGCTTCTATTAAGATACAATTTCAAGACTTGTGCTGTAATTTGTAACCTGTTATTTGATCAAGATAATTTCAAATGCTTTTGGCTACCTACAGTATTGGCTTGACTTCTTGAATTTACCTCTGGCTATCTGGAAAAAAATACTTGTAGCCATATGGCTACTTGGTAAAAATTAAACTTTGAGGCCTGCTTTCTTAGTAAACTACAGATTCTAGTCTCAGTCATCCTGGGCATGTTGACATCATGTGTAACCAACTATTCCTGATTGATTTGTGTCTTTCATGACCGGTTGTACCCCCAAAACCATCATGGAGATGTCTGTTGTTACTTGCTGTCCCCATGCAGGAGGTCGGCCTCCCAGAGGCCATGACTGCAATGAGGCCCTTCACATCCACTTCCTCGACTGCTAGATCGAACTAGGCCTGGCAGACCCATGGGGGGACTCTGTGGGCCAGTGCTGGTCAGTGCTGGTCAGTTCATCAGGGAATCTCTTCACCTCATTACTGGACACACAAGAAATTGGACAAAGATGAGTGTCTGGCCATGGTGCATCAGAGCAACTTAAGTACCTGGCTTTAGCTGCCTGTATCCACACATGGAAGGTGCTGTCTGAGCAGAATGTTAATAAAACATTTTTATTTAAAGCAGATGAAAATTATTCGAATCATGTCTCTGTTTTTGAGTATTACAATTTGTCACTGGAATACAGTGTATTGCCTGAGATGTAATTGATAACCACTCACTGTCAAGTATCTCCTGTATTTAAAGGTGCGGTGGGGTAGTCTAGTGGTTAAAGTGTTTGCTCGTCATGCCGAAAGACCCGGGTTCGATTCCGACACGGGTAGATTAGGTGAAGCCCAATTTCAGGTGTCCCCTCAGACATGATTTGCTGCAATATAAAGGTCTTAAAAACCTCCCTCACTCACTCACTCACTCACTCACTCACTCACTTACTCACTCACGCACTGGTCTAAGGAATACACTGCTAGAACAAGTTCTTAAATCAAAGGAAGTGTCATAGCCTAGTGGTACAGCTTTGCCCATCTCTCTGTCAAATTCCCCACATTTTAAAGAAGCGATTTTTAGCCCTGTGTTCTGCCATTATAAAGCTGGAACGTTGCAAAAGCAGTGTAAAACATATCACTTCGAGCTTTCCTCCCACATTCAGCTGACAGGCCAGAAATACCTGAAATACTGCTCAAAGTGGTACTTAGCCAAACACACTCACATTTTGAGGACACAGGATAACATGTTTCACTCACTCACTCACTCACTCACTCACTCACTCACTCACTCACTCACTCACTCACTCATGTATTTAACAGAGTCACACTTTCATTTTCCTGGGTGAGTTAGGTAAAACAGTAATTTGGACACGATCCAGTTTGTAGCTAGCTAATGCAATAAACACTATATACTCCAATATGTCAAATTATGCACTATCAACCCCATATTGTCTCCAATTTGCCAAAGTGAGGATATTAGCAAAGTCTGAAAATTGCTGCCTTTTGTAGTGAGTGAGTTGGGTTTAACAAGGCTTTTAACAGTATCCCAGTTATATCACGGCGTGTCAGCTTAATGTGGGAGGAAAGCCAGAAGTGATGCAGGTCTCAGACGTTTACCACTTTGGTGAAACCCACAAGCATGGGTATGGTGCTGACAAACGCTGACTTTTGTAAGGAGGCGAAACTCACAATCAGTGGTAATGTTAAAAAACAGTCAGTGGTGTCCCTGTCAGGACCCATGTATTGGTTTATGAAAAAGTGAGTGAGTGAGTGAATTGGGTTTGACGCCGCTTTTAACAGTATTCCAGTTATATCACGGCATGTCAGCTTAATGTGGGCGGAAAGCCCCAAGTGATGCAGGCCTCAGACGTTTACCACTTCGGTGAAACCCACAAGCACGGGTATGGTGCTGACAAACCTAGAAACATAATCAGGGCGAACCGGGATTCGAACCTACAATCATAGGTTTCTGGCTCGCCC
Organism: Haliotis cracherodii; assembly: GCF_022045235.1. Taxonomy (NCBI): domain Eukaryota; kingdom Metazoa; phylum Mollusca; class Gastropoda; order Lepetellida; family Haliotidae; genus Haliotis; species Haliotis cracherodii. The sequence continues at coordinate 25,050,573 of NW_027266268.1, forward strand.
AAGGGACGCAACTCTGCACAGCGAATCGCGGCGCCTTAGACGACTGGGCCACCCGTGCCCCTTATGAAAAAGCCATCCAACACAGGGCTGTGGGCTTTATGTGAGTGAGCCGTGTTGTATCAGCAGACTTTTAGGGGATTAAGTGGTTTCTGTGTATGACCTGGCTGAGGTAACCGTATGGCGCTTGTGTTTGTCCAGACTTGGCCATTGTGAGATGTGCTCATTCATAAGAGGGAAAAGTTTGTCCGGGGGACAAACATAAAGTCCGAGAAATATAGTTCTCTTATTAAAACAATATTTGCACAAAATAACAAATAAAATCCAAATGTAGCCCAAGACAATGCTATATTTCATTTTCTTTATTACAATTAGGGCGACGTTTCGGTGTAGATCCTAATACCTTTATCAAGCAAGTGATGATCACTTGCTTGATAAAGGTGTTAGGATCTACACCGAAACATCATCACTTGCTTGATAAAGGTGTTAAGATCTACACCGAAACGTCGCACTAATTGTAATAAAGAAGTTGTTCATCCTTAGAACTTGTCTTACTTGCTTAACCTGATTGTGGTCTGTACACTGTACACAGGACCACGTGCCAACTCATATTACTCTGATATTGTCAATACAGTTTTGTATGTGGTACATCAATCGTTATTTGAGCATTTCAATTTATAATGTGATGGCTTGATGATAGCACTTTAGCTCAGGACCACGTGATTACTCTGATATTATCAAATCTATTAACCTTATATCAATGAATATGTATTATAAAAAAAAAACTGGACACTTGGTTATGTAAATTAGCTGGGACTATGATTGATGGGAGATAGATGTTCTTTCTTAAAAACGTGGTGAAGATGAAGTGCTCGGTATGGCGAGTGACAGAACATTTTATAATTTGAATCTGCTTCCAATTTTCCTGACATTTGTCCTTTACGGGCCAGGCCTCATTGACACATAATTGACACGAAGTTATCGATGACTTTGACAGTATTCGGAACCTATGTGGAAGACATCAATCTAACTGTTGTTTGAGCTGGTTTTGCTGAGATCTCAATTTATAATGTGATAGCTTGATGCTGGCGGTTTTGCCCATTACATAGTTTTTGTTTCAGTGTAAAAAGCACCTGCTGGAGTAATGGGTCGGCTTTTTAACTCTACATGCTTGAGAGTTCCCAAATCTATAAATTCTAATCCAAGGCTAAGAATACTTTTAAAAATAAACAGTGCCACTACAGAATTACAAACATGTGGTAAGGTTTAATTTTGACCTGTGTTTAAGTGAGTGAGTGAGTATGGTTTTACGTCGCTTTTAGCAATATTCCAGCAATATCATGGCGAGGGACACCAAAAATGGGCTTCGCTCATTGTACCCATGGCGGGAATGGAACCCGGCTCTTCGGCGTGATGAGCGAACGCTTTAACCACTAGGCTACCCGACCGCCCCTTCTGTGTTATATGTATAAGTTTGAAATTATAATATGAATACAGTTCAGTCATCTGCTTATGTCTTTGCTAGATCTAATTTTAAAGGGGCGGTCGGGTAGCCTAGTGGTTAAAGCGTTCGCTTGTCACGCCGAAGACCTGGGTTCGATTCCCGACATGGGTACAATGTGTGAAGCCCATTTCTGGTGTCCCCCGCCGTGATATTGCTGGAATATTGCTAAAAGCGGCGTAAAACCTAACTCACTCACTCTAATTTTAAAGTAATATTCATGATGTTTAAACTACACCAACGACAACACAGCCTCAGCTACAGGTGATTAAAGAATGTTGTAATTAACGTGTCACACAGGTAAATCTGTACTCCAAGACAACACCATCCCAGCTACAAGTGATGTAATTAATGTGTCACACAGGTAAATCTGTACTACCAAGGCAACACGTCCCAGCTACAGGTGATGTAATTAATGTGTCACACAGGTAAATCTGTACTCCAAGACAACACCGTCCCAGCTACAGGTGATGTAATTAATGTGTCATGTTTTGTTTGTTTGTTGTTTAATGCAGCACTCAGCATATTAAAGCTATATGACGGCAGTCTGTAAATAATCAAGTCTGGATCTGACAATCCAGTGATTGACACCATGAGCCTCGATCCACACAATTGGGATACGATGACATGCATCAACCAAGTCAGCGAGTCTGACCACCTGATTCCATGAGTCGCCCATAGTCGCCTCTTACGACAAGCATAGTCACTTCTTACGACAAGCATAGTCGCCTCTTACGAAAAGCATAGACGCCTCTTACAACAAGCATAGTCGCCTCTTGTGACAAGTATAGTCACCTCTTACAGCAAGCATACGGGGGTAGTCGCCTTTTATGGCAAGCAGCTACAGGTGATGTAATTAATGTGTCACATTGTGTAAATTTGTACTACCAAGACAACAAAGTCTCAGCAGAGTTAATGTTAATGGAAGTTTGCAGTGTGTTCAGGTTAAATCCTGACAGCAAACAGACTGCATTACATTCCTCCAAGCTGTGCACCTCAATGGCGAAGGCCCCATCATTGCAGGCTGACTCACATGGTACTGCTTACAGCAATGAACCACATGAAAGTACCAGAGACTTAAACTGTAATTGATGCAGCCTGAATGAAATGATGGAATCTGTTTCGAAAAATTAGTTGCAGTAATTGCAGCAGAGTATGAACGTCTTGTAACTGGAATCTGCTGATAGGGATCGTAAACTGGTCTAATTGCTCCCTCATTAGGACGAGCTCAAGGTGTGTAATGCTGAAGAAAGGGTTTTAGTGTTCATGTATATACATGTGGTGATACTGGAATTGAGTTGTTTCATGTAAAAAAATTAAACATTAAGAAGGAACTAATAGGTAAGGCCAACTGAACTGTGGATAATGAACATATGTGGCAAATCTGGTGATATTTAAACTCCTGCATTAACTTCCTCTGACTGAGTCTGTGTCCCAGAACCGAGAAAATATATTGAAAAAAGGAGTCTAGAAGGACTTGGCAAATCTAGATTGCCTGTGCTCCTGAAATAAAGCTTTGTCCAGGGGCTCCCATTTGTTTTGGATTTTTCAGATATATAATTTTAAAATAGATAACTTTATTTCTGGGACTAGATGTTAGTCTTTCAATGGACCCTTGATGATCTGGGGTAGAATAGGTCTTCCGCAACCCATGCTTGACGTAAAAGGCGACTATGCTTGTCGTAGGAGGCAACTAACGGGATCGGGTGGTCAGACTTGCTGACATGGTTGATGCATGTCATCGGGTGGTCAGGCTCGCTGACTTGGTTGATGCATGTCATCGATCTCAATTGTGGAAAGGAAGCTCATGATGTCAATCACTGGATTGTCTGGTCCAGACTCGATTATTTTACTGATCGCTGTCATATAGCTGGGTGCAGCGTTAAACAACAAACATATAAAACGTAGTCTTTCAATGAGGAAGCTGGAATATCGCCATCTTCCCGAGTCAAGAGAGTTAACTGACTTTAAAAGTCCAGTTTCCACCCTTGCCGAACTAGGCTGGAAATACTGGGCTCGATCGTAGCGTCTCCAGTGGCTATTACCGGTTATATCCCTTCTAAGCCGACCAATCAGATTCCACTTCTCATATCACTTGTGTTTGCTTCACACAAAATGGTGGCGCCCAGTCAGGACGATCTGATCGATAATAAAGATCTATATTGTGATAAAACGGGTCTTACATCGCAAAATGCATCAAATCACGTGAGAACCTTGATTAAAAACATGAAAAGATTTGGAAAATATCTGCTGACAACGAGTTGGCGGTGCACATGCTTTGCAAATCCTGCAATCGACAGAAATCTGCACGACAGTTTACGAACCAGATTTCGATTTCGGTGTGCGATTTGGATTGGACTATGCATACACTCGTTAGCCCAGCCAAAATGTAACTCCATAATATCAGCCTAGTTCGGCAAGGGTGGAAACTGGACTTTTAAAGTCAGTTAACTCTCTTTCCTCGGGAAGATGGAATATTGCTGGGTGCGGCGTTAAACATATAAAACATAATCTTTCAATGAGGAAGCTGGTGTTTCTTCACAGATTTGTTTTATGTTTGACACATTCATGATATAAAGATTACTCAAATATTCAAACTTGGATCTAAAGTTTGTGGATTTATGTTCAGAAACCAAAGAATATTGAAAGTGTCCAAAGATTCATTTTCAAAGGCTTCCTAGTATCGGTAAAAGAGTATCATCAAGCACTGTGTTTTGAGAACTAGATTGATATCATCCTTGTATAAATAACTGTTGGCATTTTAAATTAATGATGGTGTAGATTACATGGAATTGGTTCATTTCATTTTGCAAATGCTTGCCGTAGTATGTTGAAAATGTATGATGATATGGCACAAAATAATTAATGTCTTCATTTCTTTACATGTGCTTTTCGTATCAATTAATTCTTGAACCTAAACAGTACAATGAACTTGCCAACCTATAGTGTGTAGGAAGAACAATGTTTAAGGTACAGAGAAGTTATTATAATCCTAATTGACCATTGTGAAATGATTTATTGCAGATGTAAATACACTCACACAGAAGAAAAATATCACTTTCGGTTGGGTGCCTGTATTATACAGAAAGTAGACAATAGTATATTCCTACCCATTACCTTGTACATCCAACTAAATGTGCTTCATCCAGCTTCTTAGAAAGGAATTTAAATGTATAATATTAAATATGCGTGCACAAATGATTCAATCTTCCAGTTTGCACTAGGTCATGAGGCCATTGATTCTTAATAGGCATGTCTGCCTCTTTGCCATAGTCTGCAGAACCTTGTACACATTAGATATACATGTTGTCTGTTTCATAATGTCAGCACAAGATAGTGACAAAGAAATTTATTGATGCTCAATCAAAAAACAATTTTTAGTGTCTGAGAATTGAGAATTGTCAAGGCTGTCATGGAGGGATATGTCACGACAAAATGTCAAGCGGACATGGTTTTGGGTCAGTCATCACAATGAGGATTATTCTGTGAGTGGAGCTGCCGGTGTATATGGTATTATATATGACAGGCGATATGATGTTTTATTCACCACTGGTGTCCCGAGAGAAGGAGAGCAGGGCTATGCCTGTCAGAAGGTGTTCAGACAGATAATCCCTCTGACACATCGACACCTTTATATGACATTGACAGCCTCTAGAGCATTCTCGTCACCTAGAGCCTACGTGATGCTTTTGTTATATATCATGATAAGTAATATAAGTAATCGGTGAGATAAAGGTTGCCGGGAGTTATGATGGCGTTATTGATACTGATCCTAATTCACTATGCAATAATGGGGTTGTTATCATTTTCTGAGTGAGTGCCACAATGTGTGGGGGCAAGTATAGGCAAGTGTTATTGATATCAAATGACTGATTTCTCATTCAGTCAGATTTATCTTGTCATGATGTAAGGGTGTGCGGTATTATTGGTATATTGATAAATTGAGGTTCATTCTTTCCATGATACGTACAACAATATCATTTTTTCATGCTCGATATAACGGGTGATTTCAAGTAGTGATTTTTATCATGTGTTTAATGTCATATACTTGTCAAATGCCTTCGCTGCCCCAGATCATGCATCCAGGGTCCCAAGATGGCCGCGTATTTATTGACTGAGTAAACATTATGTTGTACCAGCATCTTGTTCTGTTCCATGTATGAACTTCAGTTCAAACCTTAAAGGGCAAGTTCACACGGAAATGAACCATTTTTTCTTGTACTTTTTCCACATTAAAAGTGTTAACATAGAAGTGTCACAGACAAAAATATAAAAACATCATATTTAATAAACATATTTTTTGCACTAAAACGATTTATATTTTTCACATTTACCATGTGTTCTATTTCCATAACAAAAACACCATGGCTTATGTCCCTTGCAATATGACGTCATTGGTGCCAATTGATAAACATTATGACGTCATCATGATTTGTTAGAGCCGCTTCACGTGGTGTAGGTACAGTTTTGTGATTCTAGCATCTCAGATGCCAGCCAGAATTGTGTTATGCTGAGTCACCACTGCGCCGGAGTGTGTCGTAGACCATATTGTTTTACCGCAAACTGGTCCTGGATATCTTTTGCGTTGAGAATAGACAGGGACCCAGTTGAATTGGCACCAATTACGTCAGAATCTAAGGGGGATAACTCAGGCCTATTTCGCTCGTAAAACGAAGGCCTCATAACGGAATATCACTTTCACACTATTGTGAGCTTCCTACTTTCACTGTGAAAAAAATGAGTGTATATTTTCAAACACAGATACTAACTAATTCTAAAATTGCGTTTTGTTTAGAAAAAGAAAGAAAGTTATTTTTGCGTGTACACTTCCCCTTTAATGTATCAGATTGCTTCAGAATTCAAAATTTAGAATTATACAATATATTGTGATAGGTATCTCAATACAGCCTTGTGCATCGCAAAATATTGTGATACACTTTAAACCTCCAATACCCATTCTTGAAAGGATGATATATCACTTCCATGTTTCAATATTGATATAGATAATATATAAAATATCTTTAAACAACGTTCGAAAGACAATTTTCAGCAGATCTGGCATAGCGAACTTCTTGCAAGTTCATAAATGTCATATTATGCTTGTTTTAAAACTTATGTTAAATGTGAACCTTAATTGTCATTCTTAAATTCGCAAACTATGAAAATAATCCTCATGAGACTCAGACTGAGTTGTCATACTTTTGAAATTGAGAATGGACGTCATTATAAAATCCCGAGAAATTTAAGTAAATGCAAACTTTGTAAATTAGATTGTGTTGAAACCGAGTACCACTCCCTGCTTATTTGTCCATCACATGTCAAGTTACGGCAACTATATCTCAAAGCAAAGTACTATCGTCGTCCTAACATTCATAAATTTGATATGCTTCTGTCATCACCAGATACATATATTGTTAAAAATCTAGCAAAATATCTATATTATGCAAATGAAGTAAGAAATGCGAAACTGAATGTTTAAAACCTGTCTGTACTTAACTTTTGAACACAAAGGCCTGTGGCCTATATGTATTGGAAATACAATGATTGAATGTAGATACTTTCTTCAAGACATTTCATAACACAGTATTCAAATTCTATATTTCTCTCTGACACTGATATTGTAGTTTTATAGACCTGTGAAGATTCGGATTACAGTTGATCTTCAGCAACCCATGCTTGTCGTAAGAGGTGACTGACGGGATCAGGTTGTCAGGCTGGCTAACTTTGTTGATGCCCAATTGTGTAGATCAATGCTTATGATGTCAATCACTGGATTGTCCTGTCCAGATTTGATTACCTGTACTTACAGACCGTCATTGTATACCTGGATTATTGCTGAGTGCAGTGTTAAACAACAAACACACCAATGGCATAGTTTTAGGCCAGGCACCCAACGAGGTGGCACAGGAGGTGAAAAGTTAAATGAGCTTCAAGTCTGTTTTTGTAGATTCAGTGTCAGTACCACGGATCATTACCAACTCATACCTCTGTAACATAAGAACACAACCTCAATGAAGAAATAAACGACAAGTGGGAGTTGTTTATCGTACAAAACACTGCAGGGGAAATAGACCATGTGGGGTGCAAGTCCATTTTATGAACAAGGGGGTTAAGTTTGGTATTTCCCAGATATTATCACAATTTTTATGTCAGTTACCTGAGCCTTTTCTCCAAATACAGATTGCTATATCTCTCAAAATTTTGAATGCGATTATTCCGCCTTTGTGTTTTCTGCGTTGCCCAGCTACATCTATGGGGAACACCTCACTAGACACTCCCCTCTCCAAGATGATGTTGTCCAATTTACGTCATCAAGTTGCGAGCACATGTTTAAATCTACAGAAGTGACGTCATGGTTGAAGAATGTTTTATTGTGAAATAAACCATTCTTCATTGTTCTTTGCAATGTTTTGTGTAGCTTTGTTATTTTGAACATCAAAAGCTGAAAAACACACTTTTCTGTTGTCATCAATGTCACCATCAACAAAATGATACTATGACCTGGCATGTAATTGCTGTGCAGAGTTGCGTCCCTTGGACACGCCAGAAACCTATCATTGTGGGTTCAAAGCTTGTTTCACCCTGATTATGTGTCTAGGTTTGTCAGCACTATACCTGTGTTCGTGGGTTTCCCCAAAGTAGTAAACGTCAGAGACCTGCATCATTCCAGGCCTTCCTCCCACAAAAAGCTGATATGACAGGAATACTGTTCAAAGTTGCGTTAAACCCAACTCACTCACTCACTCACTCACTCACTCACTCACTCACTCACTCACTCACTCACTCACTCACTTGCACATATGACCCGTGAAGATCCGGGGTGGAATAGGTCTTCAGCAACCCATGCTTGCCGTAAAAGGCGACTATGCTTGTCGTAAAAGGCGACTAACGGGATCGGGTGGTCAGTCTCGCTGACTTGGTTGATGCATGTCATCGGTTCCAATTGTGTGGATGGATGCTCATGATATTAATCACTGGATTGTCTGGTCCAGAGTCGATATTTACAGACCGCCGTAATATAGCTGGAATATTGCTGAGTGTGGCGTAAAACAACAAACCAACAACAATACTTGCGCATATTATAGTTAATCTGTCAGATTACCTATTGTAATATGAAAGAATTGAGTGGTCCTTAACTTCTTTTGAGTCGTATACAAACAAACACTATTAACAGTTGTAGACCAAAGATGTCAGTGCAGGATGTGATGCCTCGTCTGCTTCTGTCGGTGTCGGACTGTTAATTCTCACTGAGGATTTCTTCTGCAAAACAGCTACACAGATAAAACTAAAACTTTTGCAGAATGCCTAGCACCACAGTGGGGCAATTTGTTCATGGCATTAAAATTGGAAAACCGATAATGGCCACCATCTATTTCTGACTTCTCCTGGAGCATGAACTGCTTGATGGGATGACCTGAATCTTTTTGTAGACATTCCTGAGGGGATTCAGGTTTGTTGAAGGCATCAAACTCCAAGTTTAGTTTGTTATAAAGTTTGTTCTGGGCAGCAGGATTAGCTGTCAGCTTTAGTTATTGGGCACATTTTGTACATTTTGTAAATCAGTTCCTTTAATATCAAGTCAACTGGTTCTGGTTGGCTATGAAACTTTTATGTACATGTATCAGTATCAATAATGATGATAATAATAATAATAATGATAATTCCGGGTTTGCTACCAAGAATACAGCCCTTCTGACAATTTGGGTAATGCAGAAGGCTGCAGTGTTGGGGAGTCTTCACCTTCTCCGAAAAGTTCTGGGTGGGTTTGGCTTGGCAGTGCTTCCTGGGAGAAGTCCCATTCGCTGTCTGGGCTGCATGTAGAGGGGGCAAGGGCCCTGAGTTGATGATGAGCCTCACCAGTCTGACTGTGCCAGGATCACCCAAACCCTCTTTGCTGCATTTTTTATTTTAATCTGTAAATAATAATAATAATAATAATAAGAAGAAGAACAACAACAACAACAACAATAATGAGCCTAACCATACTGACTGCCAGGACCACCCAAACCCTTTTTTTAATTTTGACCTGTAAATAATAAAAAATACAATAATAATGTCTTTTATATAGCGCAATATTCCTCATCACAGAGGACATGCTCTAAGCACATACATGAAGAGTAAGAAAGTCAGTGGCATTCATGAAAGTTTTCAATCCATATTTAAAATCCGAAAAAGAGGGAGCACTATTCAGGGTCAGAGGGAGAGGATTCCAAAGAGATGCAGCTGATGCACTGAAAGATTCTAACCTAAATGTTTTAGTTTAAAAACCGGGACGTCAGTGCCTAGATATGACTTTTCTCTGATGATTGGTAGCCATGTTTTAGTAGTTTGGTGTTGTGGGAAATTAATTAATCGTCACATAGACACTCATGGTGGAAATTGTTTTTTCAGAATCTCTATGTGAGAAGTACAAGGAGACTTCCATCTTCTGTGTTGAGTTTTATATGGGGAACAATCTGTTCTCATGCAATGGTGACTTTGGAACAGAAAATTTATGTTAAAAACAGGTTAATGGCTGATTATGACAGGTTAATTGTGTCATTTTATGCAATCAGCAATATGTCAAAGGAGTATGTTTTACTCTTCAACTCTGGGAACAATAATAATTCAAATTTAAAAAAATAAAAAATTAATGGTGGAATAATCCTTAACTTGTTTTGGGTAGTATAGGATAACTCACTTGGACACTGTGCTATACCGACTGACACTGTAATTCTCCATTGGATAACATTGGCTTCACAATCCTTCATTCTGTGACATGGACAACAAGAAAAATGAAATCATAAAACCAGAAGACTCAGATTAGCAGTATCTTCTATTAATCACTGGATTGTCTGGTCCAGACTTGATTATTTACAGACCACCGTCAAATAGCTGGAATATTGCTGAGTGCGGCGTTATACAACAAACCAACCAACCAACCAAAGGGCATGATGGTGTATAGCCAGCTTCTTGAAAACTGATATCTGTGATGTTTGTTGAAACAGGAGAACTGATACTCCATCATGAAACCTGCCTTCCACTTCTACATTTGGCCTGTGAAGATCTGGGGTAGAATAGGTCTTCAGCAACCCATGCTTGCCATAAAAGGCGATTATGCTTGTCATAAGAGGCGACTAACGGGATCGGGTGGTCAGACTCGCTGACTTGGTTGATGCATCCAATTGCGTGGATCCTCATGATGTCAGTCACTGAATTGTCTGGTCCAGACTGGACATTTACATACCACCATCTTATAGCTCCACAACAAACCAACCAACTTTACCATTCAAAGGTTGTCAGTTACAAATGACAGATTCATGGCCATTAGCGGATAGTTGTTATGATCAGTTGGCTGATTTGATCACAATTCAGATAACGAGAGTGACATTTTGAAGAAGATGTCTTCATCGAAGGTTTGGATTTCAGTCCAGGGTATTTCATGGTGTTTTAGTTCTTGTGTCATGTTGCTGGAATGGTATGTACTTATGCCAGATATGTTTCACTTCAAGTTCTATGAAAGTTTCAGCACAGAAGGAGTAGGAGACCTTGAAAGTGGGGCATGACTACTTAGAGGGTGGATACAGAGAAATTAAAATGTTAATATTATGTTATAACTCACAGTACCATTCACTCAGTCACACTACCATTCACTCAGTCACACTACCAGTCACTCAGTCACACTACCAGTCACTCACTACCAATCACTCAACCACACTACCAGTCACTCACTACCTATCACTCAACCACACTACCAATCACTCACTACCAATCACTCAACCACACTACCAATCACTTACTACCAATCACTCACTACCAATCACTCAACCACACTACCAGTCACTCAGTCACACTACCAATCACTCAACCACACTTCCAATCACTCACTACCAATCACTCAACCACACTTCCAATCACTCACTACCAATCACACAACCACACTACCAGTCAAACATTATCTACCCGTTAAGATTTGGGGTAGATTAGATCTCCATTAACCCATGCCTGCCATAAAAGGTGATTATGCTTGTCATAAGATTTGACTTGGTGCTGATGATATGATCACTGGATTGTCTGGTCAGGACTTGATTATTTACAGACTGCCATCATATAGCTGGAATATTGATGAGTGCAGCATAAAACAACAATCAATCAACCAACCAAGCAACCAACCAACCAATCAATCACATACATTTACTCAGTTATTCTTATCCTCTTATATTTCATTCACAGTCGCTGTATTTTAATTCATCATTCAACCAACTGATGAGGTTCATGTGCAAACTATCCTGGTGATTAAGGAATCTCTTGACTTCAACTCAAACGGAAATCCTGATGACAGTGGGTGTCAGGTATTCTACTTACATTCCACCTTCACACCAAACAAAAAATATCGCTTCCATTAAAGTTCTGCAAATTTAACAAAAAGTCCGTGGAAGTCAAGTAGTTGAGAAAGTTGAGTCTGTTTGCTTCATCAAGCCATAGAGTGTCTGCATGTAGAGCATCTGCAGGTAGAGCGTCTGCAGGTAGAGTGTCTGCAGGTAGAGCGTCTGCATGTAGAGTGTCTGCATGCATAGCGTCTGCAGGTAGAGCGTCTGCAGGTAGAGCATCTGCAGGTAGAGTGTCTGCAGGTAGAGCGTCTGCAGGTAGAGCGTCTTAAGGTAGAGTATCTGCAGGTAGAGTGTCTGCAGGTAGAGTGTCTGCAGGAAGAGCGTCTGCATGTAGAGCGTCTGCAGGTAGAGTGTCTGCAGGTAGAGTGTCTGCAGGTAGAGTATCTGCAGGTAGAGAGTCTGCAGGTAGAGTGTCTGCAGGTAGAATGTCTACAGGTAGAGCGTCTGCAGGAAGAGTGCCTGCAGGTGGAATGTCTGCAGGTAGAGCATCTGCAGGTAGAGCATCTTCATGTCGAGTGTCTGCAGGTAGAGCATCTGCAGGTAGAGCGTCTTCATGTCGAGTGTCTGCAGGTAGAGCATCTGCAGGTAGAGCGTCTTCATGTCGAGTGTCTGCAGGTAGAGCATCTGCAGGTAGAGTGTCTGCAGGTAGAGCGTCTTCATGTCGAGTGTCTGCAGGTAGAGCATCTGCAGGTAGAGTGTCTGCAGGTAGAGCGTCTTCATGTCGAGTGTCTGCAGGTAGAGCATCTTCATGTCGGGTGTCTGCAGGTAGAGAGTCTGCAGGTAGAGTTTCTGCAGGTAGAGCGTCTTCATGTCGAGTGTCTGCAGGTAGGACGTCTTAAGGTAGAGTATCTGCAGGTAGAGTGTCTGCAGGTAGAGTGTCTGCAGGAAGAGCGTCTGCAGGTAGAGCGTCTGCAGGTAGAGCGTCTGCAGGTAGAGTGTCTGCAGGTAGAGTATCTGCAGGTAGAGAGTCTGCAGGTAGAGTGTCTGCAGGTAGAATGTCTACAGGTAGAGCGTCTGCAGGAAGAGTGCCTGCAGGTGGAATGTCTGCAGGTAGAGCATCTGCAGGTAGAGCATCTTCATGTCGGGTGTCTGCAGGTAGAGCATCTGCAGGTAGAGCGTCTTCATGTCGAGTGTCTGCAGGTAGAGCATCTGCAGGTAGAGTGTCTGCAGGTAGAGCGTCTTCATGTCGAGTGTCTGCAGGTAGAGCATCTGCAGGTAGAGTGTCTGCAGGTAGAGTGTCTTCATGTCGAGTGTCTGCAGGTAGAGCATCTTCATGTCGGGTGTCTGCAGGTAGAGTGTCTGCAGGTAGAGCGTCTTCATGTCGAGTGTCTGCAGGTAGGATGTCTTCAGGTAGAGTATCTGCAGGTAGAGTGTCTGCAGGTAGAGTGTCTGCAGGAAGAGCGTCTGCAGGTAGAGCGTCTGCAGGTAGAGCGTCTGCAGGTAGAGTGTCTGCAGGTAGAGTATCTGCAGGTAGAGAGTCTGCAGGTAGAATGTCTACAGGTAGAGCGTCTGCAGGAAGAGTGCCTGCAGGTGGAATGTCTGCAGGTAGAGCATCTGCAGGTAGAGCATCTTCATGTCGAGTGTCTGCAGGTAGAGCATCTGCAGGTAGAGCGTCTTCATGTCGAGTGTCTGCAGGTAGAGCATCTGCAGGTAGAGTGTCTGCAGGTAGAGCATCTTCATGTCGAGTGTCTGCAGGTAGAGCATCTTCATGTCGGGTGTCTGCAGGTAGAGCATCTGCAGGTAGAGCGTCTTCATGTCGAGGGTCTGCGGGTAGAGCGTCTGCAGGTAGAGCGTCTGCGGGTAGAGCGTCTTCATGTAGAGTGTCTGCAGGTAGAGCGTCTTCATGTCGAGTGTCTGCAGGTAGAGTGTCTGCAGGTAGAGCGTCTTCATGTCGAGTGTCTGCAGGTAGAGCATCTGCAGGTAGAGTGTCTGCAGGTAGAGCATCTTCATGTCGGGTGTCTGCAGGTAGAGTGTCTGCAGGTAGAGCGTCTTCATGTCGAGTGTCTGCAGGTAGAGCATCTGCAGGTAGAGTGTCTGCAGGTAGAGCATCTTCATGTCGGGTGTCTGCAGGTAGAGTGTCTGCAGGTAGAGTGTCTGCAGGTAGAGCGTCTTCATGTCGAGTGTCTGCAGGTAGGACGTTGTTTGTTGTTTCATGTCGCACTCAGCAATATTCCAGCTATATGATGCCGGTCTGTAAATAATCAGATCTGGACCAGATAATCCAGTGATTGATATCATGAGCATCGATCCACACAATTGAGATAAGATGACATGCATCAACCAAATCAGTGAGCCTGACCACCTGATCCTGTTAGTGAACTCTTATGACAAGCATGGGTTGCTGAAGACCAATTCTAAACCAGGTTTTCATAGGTTGGAGGTAGGGTGTCTGCAGGTAGAGTGTCTGCAGGTAGAGTGTCTTCTGGTAGTACATCTATGTTGTGAGGTCAAGGAGAGGCCACTGGTTGATCATGACTCCTGGTGACCTGGCAACATACATGTTGACATCGCTTCAGTTGTTCCGATAATCTTCCTCCAAATAGGGAATTAACAGGGACTTGATATCAATGGGAAGCAGAGATAGCTGAGTGCATTTTGCTCCTCATGATTAGGAAGTGCCTGGCCTACAGTTTGTAATCATTAAATGGCAGCATCCTTCAATGCTGTACTCTCTAATGGAAAAGTTATTAAAGTTCCGCCTACCAAAGTTTGTGGAGCTGGTAATGGGTACCTTTATGGCTCCCTCAACTGGGACGCAGCCAGTTTGATGGTAAATAGATCACTGTAGTGCATATTGAACATATTTGACATTTTACTAATGATCCCTAATAGATGGTTTCATGTTTGGAATTGGTTAATGAAGTTGTGTTAATATTTTCCATCTGTGCATCTTGTGGGTTGTGGAGATCAGGGGTTCGTCTCGAGGCCATCTTGCTCTGTGACCTCCTTGAGGTCGGGGCTCATGAGTGCCTCAGAGATGGGACCTGGCAGCTTGACATTTATAGGATATTTTAATTGGTTGTAAAGCATTCTAGTATGCCTTTAATGAATCCAAGTAGTGTTGAGCATTTCCTTAATGTCTTCTGTTAAAAATGTCAAAGAGTCACAAGTTTTGATTGTCCTTCCATGTCTCAGTGGGTTCTTCAGTAGCAAGTGTCTTTTTTTTCAAAATGTCAAAGGTTCTTTGATTGATTTTTTGTTTTGTTATAAAAAAGATTAACGCTACGAAACACTAAAAAAGAAATTAGGAACCTGATTTTATGAATGCCTGGATGTGCACTTGAATATTGCATTAAATCTTGGATTCTTTATCATAAAACTGTTTTGATTGTTGGGATTTATATTTGAGTTACATCTAAATTAATTCTTACTTACTGTAAAGTAAACCAGTTTAAAGATCTACTGTACATAGGATAAGCACCGAGGATGTCCATGTACAGTTCCCCTGAGTGTGCTGATTGTGCTGGTCGGAAGTGCTGGAGACAGAGCTATGGGTGCTTAAAGAGGATGATTGCTCTTGGTTGTATGTATACACAAAGCTTACTAGGTATGCTGTTTTACAGAAATGAATAATCCTGATGTATCTGTTGAGGCTGTTTGTGAAATGGAAAGGAAAGCTTATCTCGAAAAGACTTCCATATTGTGTCAGTGTCATGACAGACAGACATTCTTTATTTCCTCCAATAATTGAAGAGTACGTATCATGTGTACTTGTTTAGACCTAGACAGTTGTAAACATCCAATCCCAATATAGACAGTTCATACCATCCCATCCCAAAGTAGACAGTTCATACCATCACATCACATCCCAACATAGACAGTTCATACCATACCATGCCAACATAGACAGTTCATTACATCCCAACCCACCCAATGCCAACTCAAACCTCTCTAGCCCATCCCTCACCAACACCCTACCCACCGTCCACCAACACCCAACCCTCTAAACAAATTACTTCTCCCTAGGGTATGTACTGTGGTTGCTCCGCCCCCCCACCCACCACCCCACCCCACCCCCACCCCATCCTCATGTACACCCAGTCTCTACATACTCTGGTCTATCATAACGAAGAGGTCATGTTCCCAATGACAAATATTTCCTGTCCAACCATGCAATACGAGATATATGTTATCCTCCAGGAGCTGACTACACCCCGTAATGCCCTACTAAACCCCCTGGAACAAGGTTCTGCATCTTCTCACCATGTTCTGTTCTGTGTCGGTCAGGGCATTTGATGGAGGACCTCAAGATAAGGGAGATAACCACACTACAGGGGAGAAAACTCTGTTTCAAGATGGAGGTAAGATTTCTTAGATTGATGATATGTGAATTCTTTTTATGGCATCTTATTCTTGTTCATCAAACAGGTATTCAATTTTGATGTGTTTTTATCATATATATCATTGCCGATACTCTCTGACTAACACATATCGAGGAGCACAACAACAGTGTACTTTGGTGCACCTCAAAGATGATTTGACAAAAACAATTAAAAGGAGACTGGACTCAGCAAATTGGTAGTCAAATTTAATTCATGTCCCTCAAATAACAGTTTCTTGGTCTCCCAGTTTATAATGTTTGTATTATGGTAATTGTGATATTGCTAACTCCATGAAGCAGGACCGGTACTTATTGCCACGTGTTGACAAGCCTCACTCAGTTGACAAGCTTCACTCCCACAACTCACTTCAATTAACCCTTGAGCTATGACTCCAATCAGTGTCACTTACCTGTGGTGATTGATGTTGACGATAGCGTCCTATCACCCTTGCAAGTCGTGTACATGTAAACAACAAACAAACATGCTTGCAAGGGAAAACCTACCACATATATTGGAATGATTTCTATAGGTTTATAATCTACCAAATCAAGATTACATAAACAAACAAACATCCACCATACCCAGCTCCCTTAGTTCCCCAACCCCATCGGCACCTATTCCAAATCTCAAAATTCCAAAATTCTATATAAGCAACCCCTAAAGCCCCCTCTTGGGTTGCACACACCACTTTCGCCCCTTTCGGAAACACATTAAATGGCCTGGCCGGGCACGTGTGCGAAATATGCATCGGTCGGAAAGCGCACGTTAAATCTCCAAAGTAAGTAAGTAAGTATGTATAGATTAGAAGTCAGTAAACATTAATTCTTCTGAAATTTCCCAGATGGAAGGTTAACACTAACACACAATATTGTGAATGACACCATGGTCCTGGAGACAGTGACTGTTCAGAGATCAAAAGACGCCATGACTAAGCTGGCTGTAGGCATCATATTGTATGCTGGACAGACATTATCGCATCCTTCAAAATAGAAGGAAACTTTATGACAACAGTTCGCAGCGAGATACTGGTGAGCTCAACGATACAGAATATCTTTCCAGCAGGAACACTCAGATCAGCTGATTCCTGCCCTATTCAAGAGATTCCAGGATTGACCTGGGCCTGTGTATTTGGGAACTCTACCATGTCTAAAATAGTATCGGTGGCTTCAGGCAAGGAAATGGGTTTAATTTCTGAGCAATTAAGGTGGTTTCGATGCTTTTTTGACAAATTGTTTTAGTGTTGAGAAATTTTGGTGTTTGGAAGAATTGATGTAATGGAACTGTTATTTTAAAAAAAATGAGTATTTCAAGGTTGATGTTCTTTCAGCAAAGATGTTGTGGAGGTGTTAAAGGCAGCTTTAAAACTGCATTCCAGTGCATCAATGAATGAGTTCTGTGAATGAAGCCAGAGTGCGTATGAAACACAATGACACCTGTCTCCCTGAGCCAAACATGGCCACTTGATCAGTGCAGGGCTGCATTCTGTCCGCAGGGGCTCTGCAAGTGCATCCATCACTGTCAGCGCATGTGTATTACAGCAGCCCGGACACACTACAAAGACCTGCTTATCTGCATCAGTCACATTCCCAGCATACACATACACACCTAGCTTCCATGATGCCATGGCCGGGACTACCTGCGTGCTCCAATACCTTTGTTTGTGGTCTGACTGTTGTTTAATGCCACCCTCGGCAATATTTCAGTTATATGACAGCAGTGGGATTCTGAGTTTGTGAATTTGGTTTAATGCTGGTTTGAACTGCAGATCAATGATATCACAGATTTTCAAGTTGAAATAACTCAAAATCCTGCATGTAGATATTTGCTGCTTTGAGATACCAGTGAGCATGGGTAAGGTGCCAACAACCCAAGCATTGTAAGCGGAGTGAGTCTGGGATTAAAACCCTTAATCATAGGATCCTAGCATGTCTAAGGGATGCAACTCTGCAACTAATGGTTTAAGTGATATTGAGTATTGTATATCCTGGTACCCTGTGATATTAAGTATTGTATATCCTGGTACCCTGGTGATATTAAGTATTGTATATCTTGGTACCCTGGAAATTTTGAGTATTGTATATCCTGGTACCCTGGTGATATTGAGTATTGTATATCCTGGTACCCTGGTGATATTGAGTATTGTATATCCTGGTACCCTGGTGATATTAAGTATTGTATATCCTGGTACCCTGTGATATTAAGTATTGTATATCCTGGTACCCTGGTGGTATTAAGTATTGTATATCCTGGTACCCTGTGATATTAAGTACTGTATATCCTGGTACCTTGGTGATATTAAGTATTGTATATCCTGGTACCCTGTGATATTGTGTATTGTATATCCTGGTACCCTGGTGATATTGAGTATTGTTTATCCTGGTACCCTGTGATATTAAGTATTGTATATCCTGGTACCCTGTGATATTGTGTATTGTATATCCTGGTACCCTGGTGATATTGAGTATTGTATATCCTGGTACCCTGTGATATTAAGTATTGTATATCCTGGTACCCTGGTGATATTGAGTATTGTTTATCCTGGTACCCTGGTGATATTAAGTATTGGGTCTTCGGCATAAGGCTACCCCGGCGCCCTTACCACAAAAAAGGCACTGGTAATCTTATACAGAACTCAATCACGAAAAAAAATAGCAAGACAAAATGTCTTATTGACAAAATACAAAACATACAAAAAAATGCAACATAAGTGTCGACCAGCATTTCAAGGAAAAACATATGTACTTTTGAATTCTAAATACATAAGATTTGAAAGAATTACTTTTCTCCATGTTCAATGTGAATACGTATTGATGAGGCATTTGAAACCTCCAAAATGTGGATGAAGTAATTTGAATGGATTGGAACTAGAAGTGTTGATAATTTGTTAGCCAATCTGTCATTGGTTTGATGGGCTTGTGTAACTGATTAGTTTCTCCCTGTCAATTACAACCAGTGATGGTCATTGTGATGGAACAGGTGCCCTGTACTGCTGTCTCTAGCTACTGGATACTCCGCTGGCTTGAACATCATTTGGATGCATTATTGTAGCAATCAAAGAAAAATTGTTGATCAGAATATGTATACTCCCAAGGGAGCTGAGAATGAAACATTGACTGCACTCTGATCCATTTAGACCGGGGTAATACTAATGCAGTGCTTCAAGCATGCATTATGAACTTTATTAATATAATTATTATCATATACAGATTATAAAAATATGTGAAGCAAAGTAGGTTTGGGTGATCCTGGCACAGTCAGGCTGGTTAGGCTCATCATCAGCTCAGGGCCCTTGCCCCCTCTACACGCAGCCCAGACAGTGAATGGGACTTCTCCCAGGAAGTGCTTCCTAGTCAAACCCACCTAGAGCATTTTAGGGTGTGAAGACTCCCAAACACTGCAGCCTTCTGCATTGCGCAGATTGCCAGGAGGGCTGTATTCCTGGTAGCAAAGCTGGGTACTCTCCCAATGTCTGTGAACAGATTGGATGGTACCAAACCTAAGGCACAGAGAACAATGGGGAGTCGAACATCTTGGTACTTGGTACTTGGGATGCAAGCGTGACATTTCGAAAGCGAGGTCCGCGTGTTTGTTATATATTTCCAGAATCTTGTCGATCACATTATGTCAAAAGGGACAGAAAGTTTGATGATATAAATGACTGCATTGGATTTATCATTTTACACAACACCCTCTACATTTACATTTCTTTTGTGTGAAAAATCCTTGTCACTTAGCTGGACAAATGAAGAAATACACCAACTGGTCTTAATAGGCGACCAGGCTCGGTGACTCTCACTGTATTGTGTGTTACAGAGTGGATCGTTGCTTATAACTTCAATCACTGGATTGTCTGATCCAGACTCAATTGTTATAGGCCACCATCATGTACTGGAATATTGCTGAGTGTGCATTTTTCAACACACATGCATGCACACACTTTACAAGTATGAAGGTGCCATGTTACAACAATAACACTGAGATGGCATTGCAAGTGTCTCAGATGACATTATGAATGTCTCATCCATCTATCTCACACCGGTGCCCTGGAACACCTCCAGCAGCACCTGAGCTCTCTCAACCATCATACCAGATGTTCCTAATCCATCAAATATATGGAAAAAATATGAACACTTTCAGCTGACAGAAATGTTTTTTCACTTGATCCTACCAAAATGACACACATGGATTTTCTGGTAAATGCCATGTCTTACGTATGCCATCTGTTGGCCAGCACCTGCTGAAGCCAGTTTTTACCTCAATCTGACTTTGATGTGTAATATCCATAGCAACAGGTGCCTATATATAAGCATGGTATAAATCCTGTATACCCTCGTGTGTTGAGAGATGGCATCAGCTAGGTGCTACTTCATTCCTGTAAAGCTTGGTCCAATCAGATTCTACATAGCATGTGCACAAGATAAACACAAATTTGAGAGGGAGAAAAAAACAACTTCCCATACTGTTAAATTGTAAAGGACTTGAAAAATGGTCATTTTTCTTTTCCCATATCATAACTTTGATTTTTTGACGAGCTGTGTTTCATCTGTTGATCTTAAAAACTGATTCCCTGATACTTTGAGCACGTTGATGCTGGCAACATCATCTCCTGCTGGGGAACAGCATCTGATACACTACACCTTCATCAACATTTACGAGCCAACATGATACAAGAACACAAAAGAAGTAACAGAACTGACTTATTTATTCCACAGTAAATATTAAGTGTTCAAGGATAAAGAGCTCTGTGCTTCATGTCAGCATGCATTGAGCCTCAGTTCAGATAGAAGTCAACAGGGATCCTACTGTAAACTTGTTGTTGACAGCATTGATCAAAGTGAAAATATGCCGCGAAGATCCATGTTAGAATAGGTCTTCAGCAACCCATGCTTGCCATAAAAGGCAACTATGCTTGTTGTAAGAGGTGACTAACAGGATCGGGTGGTCAGGCTCGCTGGCTTGTTTGATGCATGTCATCATATCCGAATTGCGTGGAGCGATGCTCATGATATCAATCACTGGATTGTCTGGTCCAGATTTGATTATTTACAGACCGCTGTCGTATAGCTGGAATATTGCTGAGTGTGGCGTTAAACAACAAACAAAGTGAAAGTACAGTATCTGTAATCTTCATACCATACCTATCAGGCTATGTATACATGGTGATGTCATCTTTGTTGATTCCTTAGTGTTGCCTGTTGTTTGTTTTGTTTGTTTGTTGTTTAATGCCACACTCAGCAATATTCCAGCTATATGATGGTGGTCTGTAAATAATAGAGTCTGGACCAGACAATCTAGTGTTTGACATCATGAGCATCAATCTTTCCAATTCGGATACAATGATATGCATCAAACAAGTCAATGAGCCTGACCACCAGATCCTGTTATTGGTTTTTATGACAAGTATTGTCACCTCATATGAGTGAGTGAGTATGGTTTTATGCCGCTTTTAGCAATATTCCAGCAATATCACGGCGGGGGACACCCAAAATGGGCTTCACACATTGTGCCCATGTCGGGAATCGAACCCGGGTCTTCGGCGTGACGAGCGAACGCTTTAACCACTAGGCTACCCGACCGCCTTCACCTCTTATGACAAGCATGGGTTATGTATGCCCGTACCTTCCCCTGGTACATTTTTTACCCATTTCAAGAACATCTGGTAGAGTAATAATTATTGTATCATGTAATTTTTGTTCCTTTTATGTTCAAAATTTGATTTTTCTTTAAGACCAATGAGGTTAAAAAGTCTGCCTTTTCATTAATTTTAAGCAATAAATCTCATCTTATTTTCTAAACAACAAATGCGAGATGTCAATCATCTTAACACTTTTGTTGAATTTCATGACACTTTACAAAGTTTTCCATGACTTTGAAATTTGCCAATTTTATGGGGTCAAAGAAGGCCCTTATCATACCCGTTCTTGACATGCCGAGACACAAGATAACTCGTAGCGTGTCATCACTCACAGGCAGTTCTTCGTGTTTGACAGTAAAAGACATTTGTCTACCATTTCTGGTAAACGTGGTTTCATGTGACACAAGATTTTGAAATATGGCATTGAAATTGAAACTAACATACCGAGATAGATAACATACGTTCGTAAGGTGCTTCTGAACGTGAACAATCATTGTTTTCTTCTCTGCACGATACCATGACTAATTACTGACTTCTTCACGCCTTGTGTTCTGTGTTGCGTCCATGTTATGTAGACCTAGCTTGGCAAGTTAATTACCTAACATACCAAACCTATTTTTCAGTCAGTTGCTAATTATATACACATTGAACATTTGCGGTTCCAAAGACATACTGTTTATTTATATTCGTTTTGAAATGAAGCAAATGCCCTCATATTTACACCCATGAACACTGAAACACTATATATTCGCTGCACAAAAAGATGTGTCTATAATGGCGTGATTAGCGAGCTGTAAAGCATTCTTCTGGAAACTTCCATTATCGGTGAAGATGCATTTGTGTTTTCCTTAAGCTTCCTGGAAAAAGCAGAAGAACTATTTTAAGTTGGTCTACCTGTTTTACAGAAGCTTTCCTCGCACTCTGACAAATCCACCACAGAGAGATGACCGTAAAGTGCCATCTGGGAATTGGAAGAAAGTGCAGGTTTATTTCTGTAACTAATCTTTTAAAACCATGTGTCTATAATCCCCATCACTGTGAATTCCTTGTCCCTGAATACCATAAGCAAAAGCTCTTCTTTCCTTGGAGAGTGATTAGCTGGTAGGGTGTGTTTATGTTCAGCACAATATGTAATTGGTACAATAGGAATGGAAGCACCATTGTAAACATGGGATATGCATGTCTGGTTTATAAAGGAAGCACCTGTTTCGGAGTTATCAGCCCTTGTATCAGTGTCTGGTCTGTGATTGGTGGGATTCCTCCAAGACAGGTGATATGCGTGGTAATGACCCCCAGATGGGCTGGATGCAAGCAGAGGTGGCCATCAGTCGGAGCTGTACTGCACACCTGGGAGGTGTACATATCAAACAGATTTCTTCCTACGCCCACTCCACAATACCGTGTGCCTCATGCATGCACCGACAAGTAACACTATATTACATAAGTAAAACTTCACATTGAACCTGAATTCTTTTTGCAGATGGTTGTTTTTTCTGATGAACAGGTTACCATGTTAACACTAGGAGTATAGATAATTTGTCACTAACTGCATTTCCTGGAAGATGCATTGGGTAACATAGTCCTGATTAGCAGGGTTGCAGAGTAACATTGCCCCGATTAGCAGGGTTCCAAAGTAACATTGTCCAGATTAGCAGGGTTCCAAAGTAACATCGTCCGGATTAGCAGGGTTTCAAAGTAACATTGTCCAGATTAGCAGGGTTCCAGAGTAACATTGTCTAGATTAGCACAGTTCTAGAGTAACATTGTCCAGTTTACCAGGGTCCCAAAGTAACATTGTCCAGATTAGCAGGGTTTCAAAGTAACATTGTTGTCCAGATTAGCAGGGTTCCAAAGTAACATTGTCCAGATTAGCAGGGTACCAGAGTAACATTGTCCAGATTACCAGGGTTCCAGAGTAACTTTGTCCAGATTAGCAAGGTTTCAGTGTATAGAGTTTATTAAATAGATATTCATGTTAACAAAATTTGGAGTAAAGATAATGTCTCTCTAACTTTGTTTGCCTGTAGACATATATGAAGTAACATTATCCAGATTAGCAGGGTTCCAGAGTAACATTGTCCAGATTAGCAGGGTTTCAAAGTAATATTGTCCAGATTAGCAGGGTTCCAGAGTAACATTGTCCAGATTACCAGGGTTTCAGAGTAACATTGTCCAGATTACCAGGGTTTCAGTGTATAGAGTCTATTAAATAGATATTCATGTTAACAAAATTTGGAGTATAGATAATGTCTCTCTAACTTTATTTGCCTGTAGACATATATAAAGTAACATTGTCCAGATTATCAAGGTTTCATTGTACAAAGTTTACAGGTCAGTGTGATCTGGAGGGTCTTGCAGGATCACACAGAAGACAAGATTACTATTCATTCTGTTGTAATCCCTTCACAGTGCCATTCACTTCATTCTGGTTACTGTGGAGTGTTTTACTATCAGAGCGTTCCTGTGTCCTGCTGATAGATAAAAAGAAACAACATTTGTCATTCATATCAATTTATTGGAACCATGTGTTAGAGCTAGGGGGTTAACTGGGATGATCAGTGCAGCAGAATGTATTGTAAATCAAGAACATTTGGCAACAGTTGCAGTGAGCGGAACAGGTTGTCATGTAGTGTGTCTTCTAAGGAGTTCACATACCATGTTGTAATTACTTTCAGTCAGGCTCAGCAAGGCAAAAACTGGAACTTTTTGTCCATTTCAATTTGTATGTTGTTGAACTAATCAGTAAACTAATTGAGGTACATACATTGTCATAGACTAACATCTAGTCTCTAAAATAACCATATCGTACAGAAAAAACAGTTGTTCAGTTATCTTAATTAAAATATAATAAAAGGGAGCCCAGTGACTCTCTTCATTTTCAGATACTGCAGTAATCTAGACTTCACAACATTATAGACTTGCATGGGCTGTATTCGATATATATTTGTATCAGGGTCTGTAAGACAGACTAACATTGTCATAACACCCAGCTGTGTGATGTGATTTTGTTATGATAGTCAGATTGTGATTGACAGATATATGGGTGATGTTTGTGATATTGACACAAGTACATATACAGCAATTGTGCTCAGCTGTGTGATATGATTTTTTTGTGACAGTCTGTGTCCGATTGATTGACAGATACATGGGTGATGTTTGTGATATTGACACCAGTACATATACAGCAATAGTGCTCAGCTGTGTGATATGATTTTGTTGTGACAGTCTGTGTTCGATTGTGATTGACAAATATACAGGTGATGTTGGTGATATTGACACCAGGACATATACAGCAATAGTGCTCAGCTGTGTGATATGTTAGTTATGACAGACTGTGTCAAATCATGATTGACAGATATACAGGTGATGTTGGTGATATTGACACCAGGACATATACAGCAATAATGTTCAGCTGTGTGATACGATAGTTATGATAGTCTGTGTCAGATCATGATTGACAGATAAACAGGTGATGTTTGTGATATTGACACCAGTTCATATACAGCAATGGTGCTCAGCTGTGTGACAGGACAGTTATGACACTTTATGACAGATCATGATTGACAGATTAACAGGTTGATGTTGGTGATATTGACACCAGTACATTTTCAGTTGTAGTGACCAGCTGTGCGATACAATATGCTGTTTTTCAGGATGTTAATAGTATTGTCAGATATCTATACATGTCAGTGTTGGATGCCTGAGAATCTGCAGGTAGAGTATACCATAACTGTTCACCACTCCGCTAGGTGATACAGGATATAAGCACCAGAGGTATATGTCTGTGTTAGGAAACACAGGACATCTACATACATGACACTCTGCTAGGTGATACAGGGATATAAGCACCAGAGATGTATGTCTGTGTTAGGAAATACAGGACATCTACATACATGACACTCAGCTAGGTGATACAGGGATATAAGCAACAGAGGTGTAAGTCTGTGTTAGGAAACACAGGACATCTACATACATGACACTCTGCTAGGTGATACAGGGATATAAGCACCAGAGATGTATGTCTGTGTTAGGAAATACAGGACATCTACATACATGACACTCTGCTAGGTGATACAGGGATATAAGCAACAGAGGTGTAAGTCTGTGTTAGGAAACACAGGACATCTACATACATGACACTCTGCTAGGTGATACAGGGATATAAGCACCAGAGGTATATGTCTGTGTTAGGAAACACAGGACATCTACATACATGACACTCTGCTAGGTGATACAGGGATATAAGCACCAGAGATGTATGTCTGTGTTAGGAAATACAGGACATCTACATACATGACACTCAGCTAGGTGATACAGGGATATAAGCACCAGAGATGTATGTCTGTGTTAGGAAATACAGGACATCTACATACATGACACTCAGCTAGGTGATACAGGGATATAAGCAACAGAGGTGTAAGTCTGTGTTAGGAAACACAGGACATCTACATACATGACACTCTGCTAGGTGATACAGGGATATAAGCACCAGAGATGTATGTCTGTGTTAGGAAATACAGGACATCTACATACATGACACTCAGCTAGGTGATACAGGGATATAAGCAACAGAGGTGTAAGTCTGTGTTAGGAAACACAGGACATCTACATACATGACACTCTGCTAGGTGATACAGGGATATAAGCACCAGAGATGTATGTCTGTGTTAGGAAATACAGGACATCTACATACATGACACTCTGCTAGGTGATACAGGGATATAAGCAACAGAGGTGTAAGTCTGTGTTAGGAAACACAGGACATCTACATACATGACACTCTGCTAGGTGATACAGGGATATAAGCACCAGAGGTATATGTCTGTGTTAGGAAACACAGGACATCTACATACATGACACTCAGCTAGGTGATACAGGGATATAAGCAACAGAGATATATATGTCCATGTTAGGAAACACAGGACATCTACATACAAATAACACAGCTAGGTGATACAGGGATATAAGCACCAGAGGTGTTCTTTGACGTAAAATATGATTGACAGATATCCACTCTGTTCATAGGGAGTAGTATCACTGATATTGACACAGCAATGTGCGTGTTATGTACACAGGCCTGCCTTTCATCACTCATAACATGATAACTTGTTACTTATAATTGGCTGGCATGCATGTTGTTAGCAGAGGTGTGGGACCCAGTGTTTCTCTACAAGAACAGAACCAGCATATTGGCACAGAGTGTTGAAACTCAACCCATCACTAACACATGGTAGTCAGCCCACTTCCGAGCCTCCGAGCCTCCTAGCCTCCGAGCTTCCTCTTGTGCAGGTGGCTGGGTATAGGCAGACTAGTTAGGGATGGGGATGCTTGAGAGAGATCTGCTCCATGTGTAATATTTGACTATTTCATGCTTGGTTGTTGGATGAAATGAAGACAAATGGTTTCTGTGAACAGTTGTGTTTTGTCAGTACGTTTGTGTTTTGTTCTCATCTGAAAGTAACCACCACATTAGAACACCACAAAACAGTCACAAGGCTAAGACTCAGAGCTCCCGACCTTCAAATTGAGAGAGAAGATACTTTAACATTCCAACAGAAGAAAGATTATGTACCTTCTGTGATATTGATGAAATAGTAGACGAGGAACACTTCCTGTTACAATGCCCTCTCTAAAAAGATCTGAGACTGGAACTGGAAATTATCACCCGCCTTAGCTATGCATCCAATATCACTGAAAATACTTATAATCAACAAATGACTTTTACAAAAATCATATCCTATTTCATTTACAAAATGTTCATGCAAAGAAAATCTGTATCTCTTCTCTAGACAATAATCATAGCAATATTGATGAAGGAGTAAGCATATACTCCGAAACATAGCATTCCTCACAATAAAGAAGTTAACATCCATAAATTCTCTTCCTTCATAATTGAAATGACAAAACATTTACTCTCTCACCCACCTCAAAATGCCATTCAAAGACCTCATTTCAGTTTTTCTTCTGTATCGTAATTGAATATTTTTTGTCCTAGATGACATCCCATCTTATACCTGTATAATGCTGTAGAGTTCTGGTCATGTGATACACCCATATGTTTTTGCTAGGTCTTTTATTTTAAGTCTGTATTTTCCTCAGGATGTCAAGTTGTAAACAATGATCAGTTCAGGGCAGGAATAGATATCCATCTAACTAGTTAATAAATTCTCTGGTAAGATATATCTGGTAATATTGGTTCATGCAGATCAGTTAATACTTGAGATACATTTCCAGTGGAACCAATATTCAGGAGGTTTGAACACTCTATTACATAGTTCACAGACTTTGTGTGAAAATACCATAAACGTGCTAGTTGTAGCTGTTTGTTTATGAGTCCCGTGAAGATCCGGGGTAGAATAGGTCTTCGGCAACCCATGCTTGCCGTAAAAGGCGACTAAGCTTGTCGTAAGAGGCGACTAACGGGATTGGGTGGTCAGATTTGCTGACTTGGTTGATGCATGTCATCGTATCCCAATTGCGTGGATCGATGCTCATGATGTCAATCAATCGATTGTCTGGTCCAGACTCCTTTATTTACAGACCTCCGTCATATAGTTGGAATATTGCTGAGTGCGGCGTTGAACAACAAACAAACAAACTTTTATGAAGTTATTTATGTGTTGTGTAATACATTGAAAAATAAGTAATTATTTGTGACATATTTATTCAGAACAAGTTTAGGATTGTTCTTTAGAGTGATGGATGTTTCAGCTGACAGAAGAACACTATTAGCTAATGTTACAAGAGCATGTTACGAGTACATAAACTCTGTTTATTTCAGTATGTATTGTTTCAACACATAGTATTTTAAGTAGAACACAAAACCCCTCGCTAAACTGAGGTATTAATGTCCAGGGATGGTTGCCATTCCCCACCAAAGTACAAATACTTCCTATTGTTTTTGTTGCTGAACTTGTCAATAACAACTGCTTGTGTTGTTTCTCCTGTAAACAGGGCTTATCTGCATATCAATGCATGCTCCTTCAGGGGGGACACCGGAACAGCAGGATGTTGCTTTCTCACAAGCACCTGCTGCTGATGTTATCACCTCCCCCACTGCTGTAGCATTGCTGATATCCATCAATGTCACCCCATGTTAATTGCATGGATCATTTCTAACACTTAGCCTACACTGTAGATCTGTGCAGAGGATCCCGTGATCTATTGCAGTTGCCTTGTAACCTACACATCAACGCTTACATTCGACTGATGCAGTCCCTGAAATAAAGTTATGTATAAGCTTAAATAAAAATATTTCTACAATGGCACACTGAAGTATTAAGAATTAACCTTCAAGTGTCTTTTTGGAAGGAACTTAAATTGGATGTGTAGGGTCTGGTAGAGATGAGAATAGTGTGGAATTTTACACACACACACATGCACATGCACACACACAACACACACACACACACACACACACACACACACACACACACACACACACACACACACACACACACACACACACACACACACACACATGCACACATATATATATTGTCAAGCATGGGTTGCTGGGCTGCTGAAGACCAAGTAAAGATAAGATTTACTGATGAACAACTTCTTTATTACAATTATGAGCGACATTTTGGTGTAGGTTTCAACACCGTTATCAAGCAAGTGCTAAAGACCAATTCTAACCCAGATCTTCACATTGATATCAGGCAGAGAGAGCCATATGGCTCAAGTCTAGCTAACATTGCACATGTTCATGCATTATATTTATATAAATGTATGGATGTTCGTTAGCTTCTTTTGAGTAGTATATATATATATATATATAATGCATGTGCAGTGTTATTACTTGAGCCAAATGTCTCTCTTGCCGAAGTTTGTACATATGGCTATATGGCTCTGGCTATGCCAGAGAGGAGTGCATACTTCCATGGTGAAGGTTAAATGGGTTTAATATGGAACAGACACCGTTCATCTGTTGAACCTGATGCCATTCACTCAATTCATTAGTCATCATTAATTCAATGATTTAAATGTTTCTGTTTATAAATTTAATGTTGAAAATGAATATTGGTAATTAGGACAACATGTCATTTGGAATTATTGATTTTCAGTCCCTTTTGGTATAATGTGTGCACCCCTTTTTACAATTAAAGTCACTGGTCACATTTAAAGCATGTTTTTTTGTGGTTTGCAAGTAGTTCACATTTGTTTTTAGCCAATTATGTCTGAAGATCATATGCCCTGCTGTTGTGTTGCTCTTCAGTATAACAGATGTCATTGACACCATTGTACCCGTGAAGATCCGGGGTAGAATAGGTCTTCAGCAACCCACGCTTGATGTAAAAGGCGACAATGCTTGTCTCAAGAGGCAAATGTAGGCAAGCAATCTCTGTTTTCAGTCTTAGAGTTCTGTATAAGTGATCTCTGGTTACCGATAGATTTATCAACACTACATTTAACACTTGAAACCTCATGCGGTGAAAGCACAGGTTGTTTGTTTCTGAATGATCATCATATTTCAGGATGATTTGAGGCGTTGTTGATGGGCACTCAACTTGCACTGTTGTAGGGGATTCAAAAATAACAGGAGCGGTCGGGTAGCCTGGTGGTTAAAGCGTTCGCTCGTCATGCTAAAGACCCGGGTTCAATTCCCGACATGGGTACAATGTGTGAGGCCCATTTCTGGTGTCCCCCGCCGTTTTGCTGGAATATTGCTAAAAACGGCATTAATTCAAACTCACTCACTCACTCAAAAATAACAGTGTCAATATGTATGTAAGGTCATGTGACATGGGGTTTCATGTTGACTTTTAGGATTATTGCTCTTATATGGCGAGATGCATATATGTGTGCGGGCGGGCGGGCGGGCGGGCGGGCGGGCTGGCGCATGTGTATATTATAAGCCCACAGTATACAGACTCAGAGTTGTTGTCCAGTCCTTGTTTTAGCCCCTATTGCACCAGGCAGGGAAACAACAGTTACCATCTTTTAACATCTTTAGGAATGACGTGGCTGGGGATTGAAGTAAGAATAAGTTACATAGGAAAGACCATGTAAAATGGTTATATAAAAAGCAAAGTGATATCTTAAGGAAGTCTTTTAAGGTCGTAGTGACGCTGCTGAGATCGAACAGACTTCTGTTCTCCGCAGTTGCTCTATCCAGTATCAGGTATGTGAGACCAACATATAGTCTGGGAAATCTTCCATTACGCAGTACATTTCTTTCCTCTGAAATTGAAACAAATAATTGTCCTAATGCTGTGCAATAGAGCTGGCTAGACTTGCTTTAATTATTTAAACTCTAAACCTTTGGGGTTATTATTAGAAGGCATATGAATATACCAAAATATAATTGTTCCAAGTGATCTTGGTACATATACTCCTGTACCTAAAACAGCAAAGTCTTTAAATATTGATTAAATCTTTCTGTACATTCTTGATGTTCTGTCTGTAGAACTATATTGTCTTACTGGTGTGAAATTACTTACATGAAATCTCCATGGTAACTATCTGTATTGAGCAAGACAACCTATTTTCTGTGTGTCATGAGCGAGTGAGTGGGCTGGCTTTCCAACCTTTCTGCTTCCATTCCTTACAGATATCATTCAAATTAATGGATACCACCATATATGGTATTGTTTTGAAACAACGCTGTTTTCCTTACCGTTAAATGTCAAAGTTTGTATGATTACGTGTGAAGCATTTTTTTTATGTCTTTCTGTATCTTTCTTAACAAGAATTTCACTTGATGTTCAGTTACATCTTCTCAATGCTGTTTTTTTTATATTTTTGTTATTTTTTATTTTTTTATTTTTTTATTAATGCAATATTGTAATACAGAAACGGTTGACGCTGTTATGTGGTAGATTAAATTGTAATAAATAGGACTGTGAAGTGTCAAAGGAAGAAAAGAGAAGAGTGGAGTGGACAGTGAAGTGAGTGAGTGAGTTTTTAACAGTATTCCAGTCATATCATGGCGTGTCAGCTTAATGTGGGAGGAAAGCCCGAAGTGATGCAGGTCTTAGACATTTACCACTTCGGTGAAACCCACGAGCACAGGTATGGTGCTGACAAACCTAGAAACATCGGGGTGAACCAGGATTCGAACCC
This sequence comes from Haliotis cracherodii, assembly GCF_022045235.1. NCBI lineage: Eukaryota > Metazoa > Mollusca > Gastropoda > Lepetellida > Haliotidae > Haliotis > Haliotis cracherodii. Next base: position 25,082,466 of record NW_027266268.1, read on the forward strand.
ACAATGATAGGTTTCTGGCGTGCCCAAGGGAATCGCAGGGCCTTAGACAACTGGGCCACTCGTGCTCCAGAGTGGACAGTGGAAAGGGGATCAGTAGAGAGGAGGCAGGCATGGGTGGGGGTGGTAATGAATACTTGATTCGTGAAATTTAAGACATTGCCATTTATTACTGAATTTCATGCAGTTTTCTTCAAAACTGTATTTTTCAAGATTAAAATTGTACCCTATTGTATTTGTAGGGCGTCATATGTAAGTCAGTACAATTATTTCTGGAATTGTAAATGTATTTTTTTATAAAAAGAAAGATATGTATGATTCACCAAAGTTCTATCTCAACACTGTTTGTTTAAATTTACCTGCTGGAAAAGACAGCATTTGCCAGACATTTAAGCCAGACAACAATATTACAAAAGTAAGTGAGTGAGTGAGTTTGATTTTATGCCGCTTTTAGCAATATTCCAGCAATATCAAGGCGGCGGACACCAGAAATGGGCTTCACACATTGTACCCATGTCTGGAATCGAACCAGGGTCTTCGGCGTGACGAGCGAACGCTTTAACCACTAGGCTACCCGACCGCCCCATATATTACAACAGGTAGGTTGTAGATGTCCACAGAGAATACTAAACTCATTCTTGTAAGATACCATTTTTACGAAACGAGTGGACTTTCTATGGTATCTGACCGAGCTAAAATTTCACGATAAAATGTAATGGGATCCAAGTAGAATGACTATGCAGGTAAACTACACCTTTATGAATGAAAGAGCGAGGAGATGTTTGAATGTAGAATGGTATGTCAGCTGTTCCCCCCACATGTTTCTAGTGCCCCTGGCAACACTAACTGCCGATATGGTCATCAGCTGTAATACAGCAGCCATTATAAACAACCTCTCCACAAATAGCCTGACATTAAACAAACTTATCACCCATTTGTATTGTGACCATGCGTAAATGCTTTGTGACCGATGCCCAATATTTTATTAGCAAGTACAAGCATATGTGTAAGAAAAATGTTTACGAAAAACAAACTTCAAGTTTTTCTCATCTGTTATTTTTTGTTGTCAGGGAAACTGTATGCACAGATAATTCTCTTCATGTTTTATTGTAAACAGCCTTATTGCTACTTTTGTAACAGCATAATTTGCACTTGAGGTTTGGTTGTTGTGATAATGTTTTTATTGTAAAATCTGAGTGTCAGCAACTTGCAGGAATAGAAATTGTATTTAAGTTGTTTTCTTTTCACAAGAGAGAGCTGTTGTGTTTGAAATCAGTCAGCGAGAAAGAGATGGCGGTGGTAAACATGAACAGCATTTACAGACTTCGTTTTTGGAAGCTTTTTAAGAACTCATTATTTTTGGGGAAGATTTTTATTCACAAAATTTGCATATATTGGAATTGAACTTCTTTTTGTGTTTTCAAGAATTAAAATGACATCGCTTTATGTTGTATCTGTCCGTGGTCAACGGGTAAAAAATGCACTGGGTTGACCTTCAGATTCATACATCATGACAATTTACGCTAAAGAGTTGGCGAGGGAGGATGTAGTTCTTATTATGGGTGTAAATGAAACTCAGAAATCCTGATTTCCCACATAAATTTCCCTCCAGCGTGTTAATGGATGTGCTTACAAACCACAATCATGGCATATTAACCAGAATCATTAGCGAACAAAGGGATCAGCTATTACTTCATTAATTACATGTTCCAACCATTATCACAATTGGAGGGAAATTCCTGAAGGAATCCGAGCTGTAATTGGATGTAAGTTAAGTGAAGTCAGACGTATGGATGATATTATTAGCCAGGAAGAATAGCAGGAAGGTCTCCGAGAGCTCTGGGGGTCAACAGGGGTCGTACACGGGTGTCGGCCGCTACTTTGATCACATACGAGGGATGTAACATATTAAGATTGGAGATCATTAGGGAGGAAGGGGTATTAGTTTTTTAATGTGTTTGTAGCAGAAATTGTGTTTTATCTTTAATTTGAGTGTTTGCGTGTTACAGATCTGTAGCGAGCTTTGATTTGCTGCGAATTCCCACACATGGTTTGAGCCGAGGGGATAAATTATGTAATACAGACATCGTATTTTAAGTCATTGATTGAGATGGATATGATACAATGGAGATCACTGGCTTCTCAGCACTATGGGTTACACTAGGAAATAGAATTAGATGCTGTGTATCACATGTGGTGTGTATATCCAGTGTGAATTCGAAAACCAGTGGGAGCGGTGAGGTAGCTTAGTGGTTAAAGCATTCGCTCGTCATGCCGAAAATCCGGGTTTGATTCTCCACTTGGGTGCAATGTGTGAAGCCCTTTTCTGGTGTCCCCCACCATGAGGTTGCTGGAATATTGCTCAAAGCGGCGTACTGACTCTAAAACCAGGGTCCCATTCTACAAAGCAATCTTAGTGCTACGATGATCGTAAGTCTATATTGAAGTATTGGCATTACGATCGCCTTAGCAATAAGATCACTTTGTGAAATAGGGCCCAGTATGGTAGTAAGATCAGCTTGATGTTCACGTTGATGAAAACAACGAACATGGCGTGATGGTGATTATGACAATAGCTTCTGTTCCGTGATAGCATCCAGTATCATCTATGCAAACACAGATATAACATGTAAAATGATACGGTTCTTCACAGTTGATATTAAGACTTTTTTTTTTTTGTTAATAATTCTCTGTGATCATTCATGAATTTTGCTTTTGAATTATTGAACAAAGTCCAATGATAATCTACTCAAGAGACGTCAAGGAACACCGAATCTGTCATGGCAAAAACTTCTTTTGAGTCATTGAAAGTCATAAGATAAAATCATGTGTTCTTTAACTTCTTTTGAGCAGTATATAATAAGATCTACAAAGGTATTATGAAAACAAATGTTTTGGAAATGATTTGGAAGCATTAATTATATTACATGCCCTTCAACTCTTCCTTGATTATGAATTTTACCACCCCTTCTCTTGCAAAATAATCTTTAAAAATCTCCCCAATCTTTATAATCAGTGTTTCAAATGTGACACTTTCCTACTTCATTGTCAGCTAGCAGTTATAGGAAGATTTTTAATTTAGAATTAAACAAGAAAATGAAACAATTTTAATGGAGAAATGAGATGTGATAAATTCTTGACGTCGTTTCGAAAGTGTGCACATGACATTTGAATAGTCAACAACATCACAAACTTTTTTTCTTCAAAATGCAAATCATGAATTCTGCGTGCGACCAGCCAAGAGTCTGGCAATTACAGTTTAATTGTTTTTTAATTATAGTTGATGGATGTGTTTGATAATGAATCTCAAAGCTTTCTCATTTTGAAGTCCAAATTTGAAACTTAAAAAATTGAAAATATCAAATTGAATTCTTCACTTGACATCTTGAAGTGATTTCTAGGCACAGATTTATCCCACACCCCATCACCCAATCTGAAGGCCGTTCTGTCTCAATCAGCAAAACAAGAGACTGACCTGGCTTTACACAAGGATTTCCGATAGGAAATTGATCATCCTCGCCATGATAACAGGAATTTATCATTGCACTTATGTTGAATCTACTCTATTTCACATCTAAATATATGAAGATAAATTTTGGAGGTACTCAGTGAAGTTTTAAAAAGTCAGAATTTAAGTGCTGCAACTTAAATGTCACCAGAGTATGCAGCATGCTTGCTGAATCCAATTGCTATTGTGTAGGGTGAAGGTTGATTGGTTTGTTGTTTTACGCCGCTCTCAGCAATATTCCAGCTATATGACAGCGGTCTGTAAATAATTGAGTCTGGACCAGACAATACAGTGATTAATGTCATGAGCATTGATCCACGCCATTGGGATCGATGACGTGCATCAAACAAGTCAGTGAGCCTGACCACCCGATCCCGTTAGTCGCCGTTTACAACAAGCATAGTCACCTTTTACAGAAGCATGGGTTGCTGAAGACCTATTCTACCCCGGAATCTTCACCGGTCGTAAGGTGAAGGAATAGGTAGACGTTATTGGCTATGTGACAGGAGGTGAAGGACATCAGTGTGTTTCTTATCACTCTAAGTTTCATGAAGCAGACTTCAGAATGGTATTAAATTAAAAAAACAAGTAAAAAGCTGAAAGCTTACTTAATGCCTGGTTTAAAGTTCCTTCGCATATATGGTGGAAGTGCTGGTTACAGGTGCGGATGTCTTCATCACAAGGAAGCAAAAATTTTCATTTCATTGGTTTTTTTAAATCCTTATTTTGTTTTCAGGTGAGATGAGTTTTGGGTGCAGTTAGACAGTATTTTGTCTGTGTTATGAAATATATATAGCTTTGACAATAAATTCTGTCTTGCATCTTATCTGAAGGGATTAGATTGGTCCCAAGCAACCTATACTGGTCATAAGAGGTTTGCCAAATGGTGGAGTGCCATGGTATCAGTCAGACAACTGTATTGATGGTGGAGGCATGGTATCAGTCAGACAACTGTATTGATGGTGGAGAGGCATGGTATCAGTCAGACAACTGTATTGATGGTAGAGTGGCATGGTATCAGTCAGACAACTGTATTGATGGTAGAGTGGCATGGTATCAGTCAGACAACTGTATTGATGGTGGAGGCATGGTATCAGTCAGACAGCTGTATTGATGGTGGAGTGGCATGGTATCAGTCAGACAACTGTATTGATGGTGGAGGCATGGTATCAGTCAGACAACTGTATTGATGGTGGAGTGGCATGGTATCAGTCAGACAACTGTATTGATGGTGGAGTGGCATGGTATCAGTCAGACAACTGTATTGATGGTGGAGGCATGGTATCAGTCAGACAACTGTATTGATGGGGGAGAGGCATGGTATCAGTCAGACAACTGTATTGATGGTGGAGAGGCATGGTATCAGTCAGACAACTGTATTGATGGTGGAGTGGCATGGTATCAGTCAGACAACTGTATTGATGGTAGAGTGGCATGGTATCAGTCTGACAGCTGTATTGATGGGGGAGAGGCATGGTATCAGTCAGACAACTGTATTGATGGGGGAGAGGCATGGTATCAGTCAGACAGCTGTATTGATGGTTGAGAGGCATGGTATCAGTCTGACAGCTGTATTGATGGTAGAGTGGCATGGTATCAGTCAGACAGCTGTATTTATGGGGGAGAGGCATGGTATCAGTCAGACAACTGTATTGATGGTGGAGGCATGGTATCAGTCAGACAACTGTATTGATGGGGGAGAGGCATGGTTCAGTCAGACAACTGTATTGATGGTGGAGTGGCATAGTATCAGTCAGACAGCTACATTGATGGGGAGGCATGGTATCAGTCTGATTAGGGAGTGACTTGGTATAATTCCAACCTGGCAGAGAAGAGATACAGTCAGTATTTGTCATGCAACTCCTTGCCACTAAAACTTGCAGCTAGGAGACCAGCGGGTGCTGAGACCAGCATCACCCTTTGTGTAACATGCCTGGGAAACATTTTTGAAACTACAAGAATTGTAAAAGCAGCGTGTGGTATGTGGTCCTCTCGTTGCTCCTGTTTATATATGTGCTCATGCATGCACACGCTGGCGCATGTTGAGTTGCATGTGCATGTTTATGGCTGGGGTAATTAGACATTGAAGACTGCAACATGCGTGCACTGCAATGCATTTCCTCTTAAATGCAGTGCACGTGGTGTCCTGTTTGTTTTCTACAATGCGTGTTCGATGTGTGTTTCCTCTGATGTTGCTTGACGCTGCATACTCCGACATACAAAGATGGCCTTTGAATACTCATGGAAGATCTGCAGGGGTTCATCTTCCTTCTAAGAAATATGCCGTCTTGAAAGTACAGACAGCTTTTTTTGGGCGGAAATATTTGATTCTTGAAGTAAGAATAAGGATGGTGAAATGGGGTTTAGCATCATATTCAAGATTGCTGCACTTCCATAGCGACATGCATGCATATGTGTGTGTGTGTGTGTGGCTGCTTGTACTAGTCCAGACTAATACTTGCGTTTTAGATACTATACCACAGTTTAACATGGATACCTTAATCAGACACAGTATGCTGACTTTGAGCCAAGGCAATTGAAGATCCGGGGTAGAATAAGTCTTCAGCAACCCATGCTTGCTTTAAAAGGCGACTAAGCTTGTCGTAAGAGACAACTAACAGGATCAGGTGGTCAGACTCGCTGACTTGGTTGATGCATGTCATCGATCCCAATTGCATGGATCGATGCTTATGTTGTCAATCACTGGATTGTCTGGTCCAGACTCGATTACATACAGAAAGCTGTCATATAGCTGGAATATTTCTGAGTACGGCAAACAAACAAACAAACAAATTTTGAGCCGACCAGTCCTTGTTTTACCCTCTTTATGGTGAGCACAAGAAAGGGTAACAACAAGTACCATTTTTTATCATCTTTTGGTATGACGAGGCTGGGCCTTAAAGTAAGTATAGATTACATAGCAAAGACCATGTACAACTGTCACAAATGTTATATTTTGGATAATACTTTCTCAGTTAAGTACATATTCTAGTGCTTTTTGGGGTTGAGTCTCGATTGCAACCCACGGAGCCATCGAGGCTTCCACAAAAATGATAAAAAGTGATACTTTCAGGTCAATTATTTCTAGTCAAGGACATTAACCCCTTAAATCGTTTCATTTTCTATCATGGACTAGATACATAATTAATAACAGGAAAAGTAATAATTAATCATATCTTCCCAAAGGTGAATGCTAAATAGAGAAGGGTAATTTGAGCTGACGTGAAATGAAAATCAATATTTTGTTATTTTTAAATAGATCCTTGTCAGGTGCGTCTAGTGATTATACAAAGTAGAATTTAAAAATAAATAAATTACCTTTCGGTATAAGTAAAAGTATTGGGTTAGGAAAATATTTTGCAAATGAATGGATCGACATGATGTTGATTTAATATGTTCCAAAAGGTGCAGACTGACTCTATGAGTTTTCCGTCGCCCAGCAAGAGGAGTGTTCAAGGAATCAGTGCTTAATGGCTCATAGTTGTATGAAGTCTTCTTACTTAAATATTCCAACAGATCCTATCTCCCCACTATGTGGCACCAGGGCTACTCCGTTCGTATCTTGTGATCATATTGCCCAGAACAATTGTTCAACATTTAGCGAAGCGATATTTCATCCATTCTCTGTGTGTTATGATCATTAATCAATTACAATGTCATTGAATCAGTTTCCTCCCAATCTTAAGAATCCCTACCTCGTATCAGCTGTGAGGATAATTCACTATCAAAGTGTATCCTTAAGCTAGGGATATCCTATTTCCCTTCAACTGACTTTGTTTTTTACCAAAATAGCTGTATATATTTGTATATACCCTTCTGGTATGAGCCAGTAATTATGTATAAAAGATCTATAGCGTATAAAGAGTCCGCAAATGATTGGAAAGAGTTCAAAGATCGCTTTGCTTATGTGTTGTAAAATGATATTTTTGAATGTCCTTTTTTTAGAACAATATCAGTCTCTTTTCGATGCCAAGTTGTACAGAAAGTACTCTCCGATTTCAATCTGATACACAACAATGTTATAAACATGATCCTTGACCTTTCACCCCTTTGTCTACAAGTAAAGCAGAGGGTGACATCTTATTTCATTTACAGATATTTATTATGATTTTTTACAAGAATGTTGGCCTAATCGAGCTATTTGTTTTCTACTGAAATCACCTCTGGATCACATCTGCTCCGACATCTACACGTGGTAGCAGTTTGCTCCACAATAGTGCTCTTTCCCCACAAGCTCGGCACCAAAGGCGAGGAAGACGTCGGCATCCAGTGTATGTCCGACCATCACCGGTATGAAAGATATTTCCCCAAGAACTTGCACTTATTCCTCTACGGCCGGGACGTGGTCAGGGGGCATTTATTGCGCACTCACTGAAAGGACATAAGTCTTGCTAGTATGGTAGGGGAAGGAAAATAGTCTCTCTTGGGTGCCGATTGATACCAGTATGAGGAATTTTGAAAGGGACATTAGGCATAATCCCAGCGAGAAATGTAAATGGTAAAGGTATGAGAGTTATGCCCCTTGGTGGTCATTAGACGTTGATAGGTATAGGGAATGCCTTGTTGATTGGTTGTTCAGTGTCATAGGTGTGCTCAATCCTAAAAGGTAATAGAGAAACTTAAGAAAGTTGGAACATGTGAGTTTGGGTTCTTGAAAAAGATACTATTTTCCTCATTACTAATTGACATGTTAGGGTGTTTTTTATGTTGGCTGAAAAAGCATTTTGCTTTAACTAACAAATATCTTGCAACTATATTGTCATAATGGAATGTTTAGACAACGTTTATGACACTGATGTATGTCTCAGAACATTTATCTAAATACTGATAAATGGAATTGATACGAAAGATGATAAGAAAGCTCCAGTAGTCAATATGAAATATGACACATGCAGCACTAATAAAAAATATTATAGGTTAATGGTTACACTTCTCGTCTTAATGAGGACACAGGATAGGGGCTAATCTGCTTCAAGAACAGTAAAAATACTTTATAATTCTTTAAAAATGGCTGTAGGTTGAAACTTCATTTGCAACAGCTGTTTCAAGGAGCACTCATTTCAGAGATTCATGATGATCATACTCTTCGAACACGCTTAAACAAATTTCACCACAGAACATAATACAATTGATGTCCTTAGTAAAGTCAGGTCTTCAGCCTTGAACTGCAGAAATACTACACAGTTAGTGCCATTCACTTGATTATGCATAATGTTCGCAGTAATACACTATGTTTATGCCAATCGAACAAAAAGATTGTGTATGTTATGAGAATAAAATTTGCAACAGTAAAACAGCTTTTGAGTTCACGCCCACATGTGGACCATGAAGAACAGTGCCTGTCAAAAATAACCTCCCATCGAGAAACGTCTGTCATTGTAATTATAAGACATGGCATATGGTTGTAATCAAGGGAAGAACAATTGTGTTATATATAGCTGCCGTTTTACTGCGGTATTTGTTATGTAGGTAGCAGGGTGGAGATGATGCAGGCGTTGTTTACGTCTTGGCACTAAAATTCAAGTTACTGTAAAATACACATATAATAAGCTGGATATCGCACATATGTTCTCCACTGCAGTTCCCAAGGATGTGAAAGGAAATGTATGTTTCATCCAATCTGCTTTCATCTTATTGTTTATGGGAGCATGTTTTCTTAGGTAGACATGGCTTTTGGATAAAATAAACACTTTTATAGCTTTCTCTGTAAATTTTTATTCAGTGCAAATAAAAGCATCGTGAAAGCAAGTTGAAGGATGCATGGTTTGTTTGGGGTTTGTTATTACAGGTTGTGGTGAGGGCAGGTTTTGCTGGGGCTTCAGCCCACACATGGGTGCTCCTGTGCATGCTTGATTGAAAGTTCACCCTGTTTAGGAACATCATTGACTGTAAGAGTGAGTGAGTGAGTGAGTGAGTTGGGTTTAACGCCGCTTTTAACACTATTCCAGTTATATCACAGCGTGTTAGCCTAATGTGGGAGGAAAGCCCGAAGTGATGCAGGTCTCAGACGTTTACAACTTCGGTGAAACCCATGAGCACGGGTATGGTGCTGACAAACCTAGAAACATAATCGGGGCGAACCGGGATTCGAACCCACAATCATAGGTTTCTGGCATGCCCAAGGGATGCAACTCATTGACTGTAAGAAATAGGGCTGGGACGAGTCCAAATTTACTACCCGGGTACCCACACCCCTATACTAGACCCTACCCGGGTGCCCGCTGTTGGTGTCAAGAGATAGGTACAAAATGTTCAATTGGGAATAGTTTGACAGTAGCCCTGGCAAAATATATTTAGATACACGTATAAAACGATGTGGTCATGCATACACTGAGGTTGACTGACGTTTAAGCTTTGTTCAAACATATATAAATCAGAAGGAACGTGTTCATAGTCATGAAGAAATGCGAACATTAGAGACTTAAAATTGTCGTGTTACCATGCAGTTATAAAGTGAATTTTTGTCATGAAACAATATATCACATGACCACGGGTCCGGGTAGTCCTGTGGGTACCCGGGTCCTACTCAGGATCCACCCCACCCAGGTACCCGAGTTACCCGTCCCAGCCCTAGAATGTAAATGTACAGTTAGTTGTGACAACAATGATATGTGGGTATATATAAGGACGTTAAATGTATACTCAGACTTCATGACTTGTAGTGTAACCATAGAGTTACTTTTTGTCATGAAACAATATATCATGTGACTGACCACGGGTCCGGTTAGTCCTGTGGGTACCCGGGTCCTACTCAGTATCCACCCGACCTGGGTACCCGAGTTGCCCGTCCCAGCACTAGTAAGAAAGTTTTCATTGCATGAATGATTTAAAGAATTATCATATTAAATGTACACGTAAAGCATTTTGTTTGTTTGTTTCTTATTTAATGCCACACTTGGCATTACTCCAGCTTTATGGTAGCGGTCTGGATATAATCCATTCTGGACCAACAATCCAGTGATTGATGTCATGAGCATCGACTGACGTAATGGGGATATGATTACATTTGTCAACCAAGTCAGCAAGCCTCGTAAAGCATTAAAGAACATTAAACACTAAAGGTGTGATCTTGTCAGCTTGCCTAGTATGCATAATTGTGTGATCTTCGCCACATCTAAGCTTGTCTACATATGCAACATTGTCCTGCTTGAGAACATCACTGTCTATAAGAAAGTATTTATTGTGTCAATGGTATAAAGAATTGATAGTGGTATAAAGAATTATCATATTAAATAAACATGTGTTATGGGTAATTGTGTGATCTTCGCCACATCTAGGCTTGTCTACATATACAACTTTGTCCTGCTTGAGAACATCACTGTCTATAAGAAAGTTTTTTTTGTGTCAATGGTATAAAGAATTATCATATCAAATACACACGTGTCAGAGGATGACTTCTTTTTTTTATCACAATGTGTTTTTTCAATGGTGTGCACTTCACCACATGTCTGTGTAGACAGGCACTATAAGCCTGGATTTTTAGAAGGGGGACTGTACACCTCCTATATGTTTATACACCCCAGTTCATATTCCATAAAAAAAAATTCTTGAAGGACACTTGAATAATCAAGGGGTATTGGTTAATTACTGCAGTACTCACAGAGGAAAGCAAGGTTTCATTCTTTGGTAATATTGGTTGGTTTTGTGACTTGACAAACATTGGTTCTTTGGACATGTCTTGTTTCTTTCCATTGCCATGGCAACCATGGTCAATATTCGATGGTCCTCCAACACCAATGTTCAGAGGGTTCGGTTAAGGAGAACATAGGTATAAGTCTGAGTTTAATCCCACTGCCATGGCAACCAAGGTCATTATTTGTTGGTCCTCTGCCACAATGTCAGGAGGGTTCAGAGTAAGAGGGCAGATGTAGTGTCTCAGTTTTATTTCACTGCCATGGCAACCAAGGTCATTATTTGATGGTCCTCTGCCACATTGTCAGGAGGGTACAGTGTAGGAGAACAGATGTAGAAGTCTGGGTTTTATTCCACTGCCAAGGCAACCATAGCCTACTCTTGATGGTCCTTCAACACCAATGTCCGGAGGATTCAGTTAAGGCGAACAGAGGTAGAAGTCTGAGTTTAATTCCACTGCAATGGGAATCAAGGTCATTATTTGATGGTCCCTTCCAACAATGTCAGGAGGGTTCAGAGTAAGAGGGCAGATGTAGTGCCTACTCTTGATGATCCTTCAACACCAATGTCCGTAAAAGCCGACTATGCTTGTCATAAGAGACGACTAACGGTTGATGCATGTCATCGGTCCCATCTGAGTGGATCGATGCTCATGATATCAATCACTGGATTGTCTGGTCCAGACTCGATTATTTACAGACCGCCGTCATATAGCTGGAATATTGCTGAGTGTGGTGTTCAACAACAAACAAACCAACCAACCAACAGGAGGATTCATTGTAGGAGAACAGATGTATAAGTCTGGGTTTTACTCTACTGCCATGGCAACCATGACCTACACTTAATGGTCCTCGGCCACAATGTCCGGAGGGCTAAGTGGAATCCACAGTTTATTCCATCAAGCTGTGAGGAGAACGGATCAAGCCGATATAAATAAACACCTCCACCTGGACGTCTACACTGCATTGAGTAGGGATGCGACCGCCCGACCGAGGGCTGTTATCCATGTATATGAGCAGATCATATAGACAGCAAATACCTGGCTGTGAATCATGAGTTCGAGCTGACCTGACGGCAAGAAATCCATGTAGATTGCTCCCACCCCTAGTCTAAAATATACAAGGAGTCATATATAAGTCGGAAATATACACAGGGTGAATCTGTCTTAACTTGATTGGTACTTCTCCAAAGTAAAGTTAGAAATACGTGCATTTCATCATACAAGGGAGGGAAATATGGCTGTGGGCTGGGGAAGTTTCCTGGGGAAGTCCAGCTGCACTTTTTGTTTGTTTGTTGTGTAACGTCGCACTAGCAATATTACAGCTTTATTATGGTGGTCTGAAAATAATTGAAACTGGACCAGACAATCCAGTGACTGACATCATGAGCATCGATCAGTGGCATATGATGACATGCATCAACCAGTCAGCGAGTCAGACCACCCGATCCCATTAGTCACCTCTTACAACAAGCGGAGTCACCTTTTGCAGCAAGCATGGGTTGCACCTATTTTCAGTGGCAGAGGGAATCACTACTGGTTGTCTGTTGAAGAATGAACTACTGTATTGAAAGAATATGTGAACAGTTAGTGAAATTTTTGCTTGTAAGTGAGTTTAGTTTATGCCGCTTTAAACAGTATTTTGGTGATATTACATTCTACCATGACATTGAAGAATGCTCAAATCTGATTGGTTAACAAGAGGTATCCTTTATCCTACTGATACCTCTTTTAAATGAAGCCTTTTCACACAAAAAACTTGCGTATGAAAACATTGATCTTTTGACAGTCTTCACATCGAGATGTATAGCAATGGCTGCAGGTAACCAATTAGAATAGAGGATACATTTGATATCAGAACAACAGCTTATCAAACATGATGACATCTATTTTCAGAACCCACAGAATTAAGTAGAACGATTACAAAAATTCAGTCTCTGTCGTGTCGTCGTCTGCAGCATGAAATGGCAGTAATCGCCAAGGTTTCATTCCTTGGTAACATTTGTTGGCTCTGTGACCTCAGAACCAGTGCCTGTCAGGTGAAGTGCTCGGTTCCAAATTAAAATGAGAGGTATTTAATCTACAGTGGGATTACCTCATCTATGTCCTAAGTATGTTAGCTCGGTGTGGGAGGAAAGCCCGATGAAAATTTCAGATGTTTACCACTCAATAACCACATGCATGGTTATTGTGCTGACAAACTTCAGAGTAAATCTAGGATTCAAACCCAAATCATAGGTTCCTGGCACAGCTAAGGAACACATCTCTGCACTGTGGATTGCGGGGCCTTAGATGATGGGGTGGTTCTTGCTCCCAAATTTTTTTTAGTACATAGTGGGCTATAAAATGTCCTTGTTTTCAGGCATATTTCGGTCTTGTACATTGGACAGCATAATTTTAGGTTTAATTCCTAAATGGATCGGAAGGGCAATTTCAGTTTGATAAGAACTCTAGATAATAGTAGTCCATTAGCTAATTTTTACATGGAAGTGTTTTGAGGGTGGTGGTTTTTTTAGTTTGTATAACTATGAGCTTTGCAATCCCTTCCATTCAGGCAATGGTGAGTGCTATTGTGTCAGATATATAGACCAATGAGCAGGAATGATGTTTCTTCTCGACCAGCTCTCAGCTCTACCATCAGCTGCAGCATCTTCCATCACTTAAATTATTCTCTTCAGTTTTTTATACACCATAAATACTTAATGAAATACCCAGGTCTTAACAGATTTTATAACTCCAGATTTTTTCTTGCTTCACTGGTAAGCCTTCCTAATTTTTACAAAAGTAGAAAAGAAGAAAAAATGTTGTGTTGGATGCGATATATGATTATTTCCAGAGTCGGATCAGGACCGTATCGCGAGAACCTTCAATCAATATTATCTAACAGAATCACCTGTGAGTTACGAGGGATTGTGGATTATCTGGAGTGAATGATTTTTTGTAAGTTCTGAGCTGAGGGACTTTCAAAATTAAATAAAGGCAGTTAGGATACCGTGGGTTTTTCAGTGATATCATCTCCGTCAGTGTGTTGTTTGGGGTCCTGAGCATTCTGACATTTTCTTCTGGCATTAACACTAGTACCACATATTGTTACTGAGGATTGTATCTCAAACAATCAAAACAGTGAAACAATATCCATGACAAACAGCATGATGCAGGACTTCTCACTGAATGAATTACTTTATTTACTGACTATATATACTGACTATACTGACTTTGTTTACTGACTGTACTGACTTTGTTTACTGATATTGTTTACTGACTTTGTTTACTGACTTTATTTACTGGATTTGCTGACTTTGTTTACTGACTTTGTTTACTGACTTTATTTACTGGATTTACTGACTTTGTTTACTGACTTTATTTACTGGATTTACTGGCTTTATTTACTGACCATGCTGACTTTGTTTACCGGATTTACTGACTTTTTTTACTGCCTTTACTGACTTTTTTTACTGACTATGTTTACTGGATTTACTGACTTTGTTTACTGACTTTATTCACTGACTTTACCGATTGATTACATTTAACTGCAAGACAAATTCATGGCTTATACAAAGTGCACCACAGAGAAATGGCTTATGTAAAGCAAAATACAGATTTATCATTTTCTGGACCTCCTGTAATCATTTTGTTACAGAATAAATTTGTATATGATAAACATGATTATCTGTGTAAAGAGAAGGAAGTCAGCCCATGAATAATGAATATTAACTTCATTTCACTGCAGACAAATATTTATAAGCAAACTTTGATCTATACATTTGTGAAAAACATGTCTTGATTTCTTGATGTGGGCGTTAGTGTATTGACACTTATCATATAACTGTTATACATTGTCTCTGTATATTGCTGTAAAATTTATAATGAACAAAATGAAAGTTGGTAAACTGAAACAAGAAAAGTTGATTTTTGATGGCCTCATACTATCAGGATCTCTCCTTAGTCTTGCACCATGACAGGATGGTGGCAGGGCGTGGAGTCGTCCCACAGATGACATCCTTACCTTGTCAACTTGCTGACGGGGTTAACCTCTTTGGTCATGTGGACAAGGCGTCCGACCTCGGTCAGAAGGTCCGTGTTTCGAATCCCATCACAGGACTCGGAAATATTTTGGCCGCTACATTGGCCATATGTTAAAGCATTCACTCATCTCGCTGAGGACCTGGGTTTGAATCTCCATTTCTGCTCAGGTCGCTTGGTGGCCTTTTTTCTTGCATGTTAATTGAGGCGATTATGCTTGTCTTAAGAGCCGATTAACAGGATCAGGTGGTCAGGCTCGCTGATTTGGATGATGCATGTCATTGTATCCTAGTTACGTGGATCAATGCTCATGATGTCAGTCACTAGATTGTCTGAACCAAACTCGATTATTTACAGACTGCCGTCATATATCTGGAATATTGCAGTGTTAAACAACTAACAAACAAAGCATGTCATTTGATGGGATCATCTCCCACCTCACCATATCAAAGGGGCGGTCGGGTAGCCTAGTGGTTAAAGCGTTCGCTCGTCACGCTGAAAACCTGGGTTCGATTCCAGACATGGGCACAATGTGTGAAGCCCATTTCTGGTGTCCCCCGCTGTGATGTTGCTGGAATTTTGCTAAAAGTGGCGTAAAACCATACTCACTCACCATATCAAATGACAATGACTACCCACCTTACGATCAAAACACACTTGTTGACATATTGACACATTGATGACATGATTACTGCTGGTCAGTGTTCAGCAAGTATGACTCAGTAGTGTTTAATTTGCACTGTTGGTAATTAAAATTCACTGTCCGAATCCGGAAACCAGATTTCCAGATAAAAACAACATTGCATGTCATATTTATTTTGTCATACCTAAATAACATGCGGTAAGCGAGGTTACCAAGTACCTGGAGTCTGGAAAGGCTGGGTTCTGCTGTAATCAGAAACACAGTGTGACAGTCCCATGGTTGCTGGGCTCTACATGGATATATGCAGTTGTAGATTTAGTGGTAATTTATCATAACTCCCAAACCTTAACATAGACTAACGACAATCATAGCACTGTTGGTTTTTTTAGAACACCACCCAGGGCCCTGTTTCACAAAGTGATCTTAGCTGTAAGGTGATCATAACTCCCATACTTTAATCTAGCCTTGTAACACTAAGATTCCTGTGTGGAACCAGTGAGTGAGTATGTTTTTACGCCGCTTTTAGCAATTTTCCAGCAATATCAAGGCATGGGACACCAGAATTGGGCTTCACACAATGTATCCATGTTGGGAATTGAACCCGGGTCTTCGGCTTGACGAGCAAACACTTTAACCACTAGGCTATCCGACCGCCCTTTGTGAAACCAGATCCTTGAGTCAGTTCCACAAAGTGATCAAAGCAGTAAGATGATTTGATTCGTCCCACCTAAAAATAAGCAAGGTTCCAGTACCTAGGGCCTGGAAAGGCAGGGTTCCGGTGTAATCAGAAACACAGTGTGGCAGTCCCATGCTTGCTGGGCTGGCTCTACAAGGATATATGCAGTTGTAGATTTAAGGCAAGCTGGAGACACCCAGGTTTGTACATCACTATGTGTCAACAGCTTCCATTGTCTGGCTGCAGGAGAAGGATTGGCCGGGACAACAGTTGGAAGATCAAAGCGTCTCCACACTGCAAGGTGTTTGTACACATCCTAACCTGCTGTGTGAGGTGGGGAAGATGAGAGGTCCCAAATGAACTCCCGGTCAAATAGGTTATTTGATCTTTATTATAAAGAGAACGAGTATCAAACGAACATTAAGCCAGGCTTTGTACCACACCGAAAAAATAGCTGGCTTTGAATTAAAAATGGAGATTAATGGTGGGCCCTCCAAGTCTTTTTACTTCAAGGAAAACAATATGCAGTGAGCATTTCTGGGTAGAGGGGATATTGTGACAAGACGATCATGCAATTATGTACCAGGTACACGGCTCTCATTAGTCATCTACACCGCTGTGAGGGAGATAACATGACACCCTACATGAGGAAGAACCAGCCATTAAGACAAAAACATACACTACCTTCCCTATTGTGTAAACTTTGACAGATGATGGGATGTTTGGTGCTTTCCTGTTCAGTCCAGCCACCGACTCGTTGCTCACGTCTCTGGTTCTCAGGATGGGCTGACAGATAAAAACGACTCTCTTTTCAGAGGATACTTTGTTCCTTCTCATAGTATCTTGCTTTCAGATAAAATATAACCCATCTGTTTTTTGTTGCTTGATGAGAAATTCTGATTGGTTTACATACAGACCAAGGACACCATTTGATATTCTGTGTGTGAGAGCAGATATAATTTTTGAAAGAGTCAGAAAAAACCAGATGATACTTTGTTGCTCTTTATAGTTACTTCATTTCAGATAAAATATAACCCATCTGTTTTTTGTTGTTTGATGAGAAATTCTGATCAGCTTATGGACTCACCGTTTGATATTCTGGGTGGGAGGGGTGGCTATGATTTTCTCAAAAAATAATTCTTTCCTAAATATTCAGAAAAAATACATTTGACTCAGGTTTTAGAAAAAAAAAAATGCTGTTCTTTTGGATATGCTTGGCATCCTGAAGAAACATGTTTTGAAGAAAAACTTTTCAGTTTATCCTTTCAGAGAAGTAATTGTATATCATCTTAAAGCAGTGATTGAATATTTTGTGTCTGACAAAAGACCAAACCCTCCTCAAGAATGTCAGATGGTACGTTAGCCCCTTTAAGAAAACTATTTTGAAAATGTTTTGGATCCGGTGACCAAGAAATACATTTAGCGATTTTAATTTCAGCCAAAAATCTAAAGTCTACTTTTATCCACTTAAAGGTTCTTTACTCTGGTAACAATTAACTTTCTGAATATACCAGAGCTAGGTGCCCCAATTGTCTACCACACCACAATTTGCAGTTCTTAGTTGCATGCCCTTGCTATGCCAGGATCTGCTGGTGGAGGGTTCCAATCCCTGTTTCTGCCTTATATTTCCTCAAATAGTGACAAAACCCTTTCCATATCCAATAGAAATCTCTGCATCAAGCAGGGTCCATTGTACAATTCCCACTATATCATGAGCATGTGTTTATGATTCACTAACATACAGTAATGATATCAGGTGTTTGCGAAAAGGTTAGTGTATCCTGCCCCACTGGTGACACCCATCACAAACACATGCAAAGCCAAGTCAATTGTTTACCTGAAAAGACACAGGAACATATAGTACAAGTCAAAAATATGGGAATTGCATCAGACATCGTTTTTGTCACTTCTCAAAAACATGGCCTGAAATACTGTTCACTTGAATTTTGCTTATGGAAACTCACACAATACAGCGCAGATATAGACAAAGCACATCCATTTGCAGTGTCACTTTTGATTCATTTATGGTTCATTTTGCAGTACTTACGATCAACTCAAATGATCACCATACGTATCGTGATAAGAACATGACATTATCCTGTATATTTGAATCTCACTAAATCATATGAAGTTAATTGACAATGAAGGATAATTTTGGCTGCAAGAAAACCTAAACCAGAATTGATTGATAAGCTGACTAAAGACATTCTCTAGCTGTGTATCGGTATGATTTTTTACTCCTTACGAATACAAAGTCATCATAATAATATTTACTTTCATAAATGTATTGATCCATGCAGAATCTGAGGGCTTGAGTGTCGTTGTGCAATTATTCTGCAATGTATCGAACACCTGGGCCCTTTCTACAAAGTGATCTTAGCACTAAGGTGATCGAATCTTACATTCCTTAACATAGACTTATGACAGTTATAGCACTGAGGGTTTTTTGTATAATGGCACCCAGGGTTCTGTTCCACAAAGTGATCTTAGTGCTAAGGTGATAGTAACTCACATACCTTAACATAGACTTACGACAGTCATAGCACTGAGGTTTTTTTCGTACAACGGCACCCAGGGTGATCTTAGCTCTAAGGTCATCATAACTCCCGTACTTTAACCTAGCCTTATGATAGTTGCAACACTAAGATTCCTGTGTGAAACCGGGCCCTTGAGTCAGTCCCACAAAGTGATCTTAGCGCTAATGTGATAGTAACTCCCATACTTTGACCCCGCCTTACGATAGTTGCAAAACTAAGATTCCTGTGTGAAACCGGGCCCTTGGGTCAGTCCCACAAAGCGATCGTAGCGGTAAGGTGATTGTAACTCTCATACCTTGACATAGACTTATGGCAGTCATAGCGCTAAGGTTGTATTGTACTACAGCCCCAAGGGCCCCATTCCACAAAATGATCTTAGCGCTCATGTGATACTTTAACTCCCATACTTTAACATAGACTTACGACTATCGTAGTGGTATGATCGCTTTGTGGCACAGGGTCCTGGACCCACTTGCACAAAGCGATCTTAGCGCTAAGATGATCGTAACTCCCATACTTTAACATAGGCTTACAATAGTCTTAGCGCTAAGATTGCTTTGTGCAAGTGGGTCCTGGTCTGTCCATACAGATACAAGAGGCATGTATTCAGGCAGGATTTGGAGTGAGTGTGTGAGTGAGTGAGTGAATGAGTAAGTAGGACTTTATGTTGCTGGAACAATATTCCAGTTATATCATGGCAATGACACAAAGAGTAGGCTTAAATTGTACCCACATTGGAATCGAACCCAGCTCTTTAGGTGACAAGGCAATGCTTAAACCACTGGACTACCCTGACGACACCTGCTGAACACCTCATGGCTCAGTGGACAAGGTGTCGGAGTGTTCAACTGACTGCAAATCCTTGTTTGATTCCAGCACGCCAGTTGGCCTGACATTCCTATGGCAGAGTTTAATTCAGATTCGAGTCAATAAGAATCCTCAAACTTAGTAAATATTGGTTCTGCATTGAATTTTTTTACCAATGATTTAATTTTGGCAATATTTCATTCAGCCATTGTGTGCTGTATGTTAAAAACTTAAAATAGTTCAGTAAGTACTTTTTAACATGAATCCCAAACCACAATATATTAATAAAAAAATATTAGAATCTTTCAACAATTATTTGAACAGAATTTCGGTAAGCATTTGATCAGTCTCTATTACTTCTTACAAGAAGAAAACTACATCTTAATTAAGGGACCGAGGGATATCATACACTACATTGGAAATTAGTTGCACACTGTAAACAGTTTTAGAAAGTTGAAGAGGAGGTCCTATGTCTACAATTTGATGACGTTTATTGAAAGGGTCTTAAAATGGACGCTGAAGGAGGGAGGTCAATGGTTGGAGCAGACCGGGAATTCTTTGGAAGGCAGAACATGGGGCTGTGTGGATTACCAGAAATCAATTGGACACCTCTCCAATGTTCCGCAGAGAATAAAACAGATGGTTTTGATCCAAGGAAAGCTTGGAAAATCGTGATTTCATCAATAATACCCTCCTGGTCTGTCGCTAAGGGGGGGTAGGGGATGACGGAACATTTGAACATAGTGCTTCAGCCAGCATGGGATGGATTGATGGAAGGAAAAGTTTACATGGATTAAATTGTCTGACACCTTCAACTTTGTGTTTCGATTTTATTGACCTGATCAGAAAAAGAATATCACTGTTGCAAAGACAACGAGTGTTGTGGGGATTGGGGCACAGATTAGTGCACGTTTAATTGCCATGTAGGTAGCCCAGTCAGAGATTGAATCACGATAATGGTGCTGGGTTTTTTAGTGTATCACTCACTAGAGAGTTTGAAGTCTACAATCAGGGCCTGAGTTGAACTGGCTGGTGCTGATAATGTTACCGAAAACATGGCTGCATTGGTTGGGAATGACACTTAAAGAAAGTTTTTAACTTGGTCATCAACAATATTGACAAAGATATTATCATGTCTGGATATGGTGAGATATTATTTTTCTGGCTGGACCTAAATGATATAACCTCAATATTTCAGCCAAGGTTTGAAAGACTTCAGATTTTTCAGATTGATGGATTTGTTTAGTGGGTTTTCATGTTATAACTTTTGCAGATTTTCGTTATCATCATCATCATCATCATCATCATCATCATCATCATCATCATCATCATCATTTTGTATCAGTGTATCAGTCACTGTTGATGCAGACAAATCAATACTGATGGACTGAAAAAGAATTCCATGGCACCATTCTAAACATCCACAACAACAACATCACCATCTTCGTCACTGACTTCATCACTGCCTGTCTCTTCCTCATGACAACCAGGCATCATTCTCAACATCCACAACACATCCACAACAACAACATCACCGTCTTCATCATTGTCTCTTCCTCATGACAACCAGGCATCATTCTCAACATCCACAACACATCCACAACAACAACATCACCGTCTTCATCATTGTCTCTTCCTCATGACAACCAGGCATCATTCTCAATATCCACAACACATCCACAACAACAACATCACCGTCTTCATCATTGTCTCTTCCTCATGACAACCAGGCATCATTCTCAACATCCACAACACATCCACAACAACAACATCAACATCTTCGTCACTGTCTCTTCCTCATGACAACCAGGCATCATTCTCAACATCCACAACACATCCACAACAACAACATCAACATCTTCGTCACTGTCTCTTCCTCATGACAACCAGGCATCATTCTCAACATCCACAACACATCCACAACAACAACATTAACATCTTCGTCACTGTCTCTTCCTCATGACAACCAGGCATCATTCTCAACATCCACAACACATCCACAACAACAACATCAACATCTTCATCATTGTCTCTTCCTCATGACAACCAGGCATCATTCTCAACATCCACAACACATCCACAACAACAACATCAACATCTTCATCACTGTCTCTTCCTCATGACAACCAGGCATCATTCTCAACATCCACAACACATCCACAACAACAACATTAACATCTTCGTCACTGTCTCTTCCTCATGACAACCAGGCATCATTCTCAACATCCACAACACATCCACAACAACAACATCAACATCTTCATCATTGTCTCTTCCTCATGACAACCAGGCATCATTCTCAACATCCACAACACATCCACAACAACAACATCAACATCTTCATCACTGTCTCTTCCTCATGACAACCAGGCATCATTCTCAACATCCACAACACATCCACAACAACAACATTAACATCTTCATCATTGTCTCTTCCTCATGGCAACCAGGCATCGTTCTTAACATCCACAACAACAACATCAACATCTTCGTCACTGACTTCATCACTGCCTGTCTCTTCCTCGTGACAACCAGGTATTGTTCTCAACATCCACAACAACAACATCAACATCTTCGTCACTGTCTGTCTCTTCCTCATGACCTGATTTGGTGGTTAGGCCCTGACTTGGTTGATGGCTATATCCCAATTGCATAGATCGATGCTCATGATGTCAATCACTGGACTGTCTGGTCCAGATTCAACACTCGTTTAATGTGGCATTCAACAACAAAAAACCCATAGATGTTAAATACACATAATGCTTACTACTGCGCAGAAGTTGTCACAGCCAATATTACACCACGAGTTAAATGACTGTTGTTACATGTTTCAGTAAACGTTATCACCTGACATTTGTGACATTGTCTAAAATTGCCCATTTCCAAGCGGTTTTATGCTTAATACATTCAGTATCTTGGCAAAGATAATGTGACATAAAATACGCTCCAACAACGGGAGACTTTTTATACATCGCAAAACACAATATTTTGCCAGTTTGAACAATTTTATGTACATTTAATTGTATGTTTAGTTGCCAGGGTATGTGATGGGTATAATGTTCCGAAGCCTGAGAGAAAACAGACCTTCAAAAATGCTTTGAAACTATGAACTTGTAACAGAATTAGAATTGATTTTATCAAGCGTTTCCTCTTGAGATATTGTCACAGACAAAAACGGTAAGTCATAATTTCCTGAAAGTTCAACATCCATTAGTGTCTTATGTAACACGAAGACTGCGAGAGTCCTGGGAAAATCGATTGGGAAACCTTCGATAAGATGCCTTGCTTCGTAATAAAATGTTGGAAGAATTACTCGCACTCTCATTTAGCCAGCCAGAAGCCTGCAGAGAAATTGATAACTTGATTTTGACTAATGATTTTAAGACGTCTTTAAAAAGCTGTTTTCAAGCAAAGAAAGATTGCATCTTTCCTTTTAGTGGAAAGAACTTTGAAGGAGTGTTTTCGGTTAAATGTTTTAATTTGATTTTAGTTCTCCGATTTTGTTATTCTTTTGAAGGGCAACTACCTCATTGAGGTGTACCCATCACTACAGTAAGTTTGTGCGTCTCAGAGGGATTGCTATAATACTGCTGATGCAATATGAAAGTTCGTATTTTTTAATCCCAATCTCAAAAGGGACATAATCCAGCTAGACTTGTTGTTATCATTAAACGTCTGCCATTTCATGTGTTCAGGTGGGAATTTGGGGGCGGAATGGGCTGAACAGAGGACCTTTATGCATGTCATGAGAGGGACCTAACCTGGGGTCTGGTGTTTACAACATGAGGCCTGACTCTGATGAAGGATTGCTGCACAGCCTATCAACCACTGGTTGTGTTGTCCAAACACAGTTGCTCAGGTGTAATATGAGAAACCCTTCCATCTGCACATCCTGGGGTAGAATAGGTCTTCAGCAACCCATGCTTGCTGTAAAAGGCGACTATGCTTGTCGTCTGAGGCGACCAACGGGATCGGTTGGTCAGACTCGCCAACTTGGTTGATGCATGTCATCGAATCCCAATTGCCGGGACCGATGCTCATGATATCAATCACTGGATTGTCTAGTCCAGACTCGATTGTTTACAGACCGCCGTCATACAGCTGGAATATTGCTGAGTGCGGCGTTAAACAACAAACCAAACCAAACCATCTGCACATCACTTGCTGTTTCTAACACATCCCGGGATTTCCCAATGCTCATCAGTAGTACAATTGTACAATTGTATATTATATACATGTATGTATGTGAAAGACATACATAAGAAGTGCATACAGTTAAATGAAATGGGATTGTTAAGAGTATTTTAGTGTAACATAAGTCTAAGCAACATATTTATTCCTTAAAGAGAACATTTATATATCATTTTAGCAATTTGGCTTAAATATTATTTTGGTGGCTTCATAATTAAGTTTAGAAGAAAACCTTTTTTCAAGTTCCAGGTCATGAAGTTTAGTATTGATGCATTATGGTTTGTTTGTTTTAATAAAGAGGACACGATAGTTAAAAGTGTTCCTCATTCTCGGCCCTGTTCAGGTTACATCGGATACAATATCTTTCAGCAGCTTTGATAAGGGAAAACAAGACCTATCCTCTTTTCCTGTCTCTCTCCTATCCTCTATCTTCAATCCATCTATCCTCTCTCCTCCTTTCGTTCCTTTCTTCTCTCCAACTCAATCCATCTATCCTCTCTCTTCCTTTCGTTCCTTTCTTCTCTCCGACTCAATCCATCTATCCTCTCTCCTCCTTTCCTTCCTTTCTTCTCTCCAACTCAATCCATCTATCCTCTCTCCTCCTTTCGTTCCTTTCTTCTCTCCAACTCAATCCATCTATCCTCTCTCCTCCTTTCCTTCCTTTCTTCTCTCCTTATCAATCATCTATTCTTGCCTTCTTTCCTTCCTTTCCTCGCTCCTAGTCAATCTATCTATCCCTCTCTCCATCTTCTTTTCCTCTATCCCTCTCCTACTATCCTTCTTTCCTTCACTGTCTTCTACTGAATCTATCTATCCCTCTCTCCATCTTCTTTTCCTCTATCCCTCTCCTACTATCCTTCCTTCCTTCACTGTCTTCTACTGAATTTATCTATCCCTCTCTCCATCTTCTTTTCCTCTATCCATCTCCTACTATCCTTCTTTCCTTCACTGTCTTCTAATCCATCCATCTATCCCTCTCTCCATCCTCTTTTCCTCTATCCCTCTCCTACTATCCTTCTTTCCCTCACTGTCTTCTAATCAATCCATCTATCCCTCTCTCCATCCTCTTTTCCTCTATCCTTCTCCTACTTTCCCTCTTTCCTTCACTGTCTTCTAATCAATCCATCTATCCCTCTCTCCATCTTTTCCTCTATCCCTCTCCTATTATCCTTCTTTCCCTCACTGTCTTCTAATCAATCCATCTATCCCTCTCTCCATCCTCTTTTCCTCTATCCCTCTCCTACTATCCTTCTTTCCTTCACTGTCTTCTACTCAATCCATCTATCCCTCTCTCCATCCTCTTTTCCTCTATCCCTCTCCTACTATCCCTCTTTCTCTCACTGTCTTCTAATCAATCCATCTATCCCTCTCTCCATCCTCTTTTCCTCTATCCCTCTCCTACTATCCTTCTTTCCTTCACTGTCTTCTAATCAATCCATCTATCCCTCTCTCCATCCTCTTTTCCTCTATCCCTCTCCTATCCTTCTTTCCTTCACTGTCTTCTAATCAATCCATCTATCCCTCTCTCCATCCTCTTTTCCTCTATCCCTCTCCTACTATCCTTCTTTCCTTCACTGTCTTCTAATCAATCCATCTATCCCTCTCTCCATCCTCTTTTCCTCTATCCCTCTCCTACTATCCTTCTTTCCTTCACTGTCTTCTAATCAATCCATCTATCCCTCTCTCCATCCTCTTTTCCTCTATCCCTCTCCTACTATCCTTCTTTCCTTCACTGTCTTCTAATCCATCCATCTATCCCTCTCTCCATCCTCTTTTCCTCTATCCCTCTCCTACTATCCATCTTTCCTTTACTGTCTTCTAATCCATCCATCTATCCCTCTCTCCATCCTCTTTTCCTCTATCCCTCTCCTACTATCCTTCTTTCCTTCACTGTCTTCTAATCAATCCATCTATCCCTCTCTCCATCCTCTTTTCCTCTATCCCTCTCCTACTATCCTTCTTTCCTTCACTGTCTTCTAATCAATCCATCTATCCCTCTCTCCATCCTCTTTTCCTCTATCCCTCTCCTACTATCCTTCTTTCCTTCACTGTCTTCTAATCAATCCATCTATCCCTCCCTCCATCCTCTTTTCCTCTATCCCTCTCCTACTATCCTTCTTTCCTTCACTGTCTTCTAATCAATCCATCTATCCCTCTCTCCATCTTCTTTTCCTCTATCCCTCTCCTACTTTCCTTCCTCCCTTCACTGTCTTCTAATCAATCCATCTATCCCTCCCTCCATCCTCTTTTCCTCTATCCCTCTCCTACTATCCTTCTTTCCTTCACTGTCTTCTAATCAATCCATCTATCCCTCTCTCCATCTTCTTTTCCTCTATCCCTCTCCTACTTTCCTTCCTCCCTTCACTGTCTTCTAATCAATCCATCTATCCCTCTCTCCATCCTCTTTTCCTCTATCCCTCTCTTCTACTCAATCCATCTATTCTCTCCTACTACTCTCCTTCCCTGCCTGTCTTCTTATCAATCCATCTATCCCTCTCTCATATCTGCTTTATCAAATCCATTGTTAAGTCAAACCGTTAAAGACAAGGCATGGTGTAAGCCATCAATCTCACTGCCAACTAGCAGGTGGTTGTTGAAACATTGGTAACAGAGCAGTCACATCCTGACTGAATTAAATATTAACGCCTGGCTAGCTGACAGTCAAAGTATTCATCTGAGGACATTCCCATCAGACCAACACACAGGTGTCCAAGCTCCAGTTTCAAGAAAACACTTAAAAGAAAACATGTCAACAAAATCACTGATTTCATGGTTGAGAGACATTGGGTCCCTTGGCTAATTACGAATTACACGGGTCAGCAGCCGAG
Source organism: Haliotis cracherodii (assembly GCF_022045235.1). Classification (NCBI taxonomy): domain Eukaryota; kingdom Metazoa; phylum Mollusca; class Gastropoda; order Lepetellida; family Haliotidae; genus Haliotis; species Haliotis cracherodii. Next base: position 25,109,306 of record NW_027266268.1, read on the forward strand.
AGGTGGGTTGTCCGCCTCTTAATGAGATGGCTGCAAAAAGTTTGAATTGAAGGCAAATAAAACTGCTCTTTACTGAGTTCTAAGAGAATAAAGATTGACCAGATGAGAGAATCTTGTCTTTTACAGAGTCAAAACTATCATAACACTTGTCCTGAAGATTAAAGAGTTGATATCACTTCAAAGGAATTAGGTTCACTCTGGGAGATATTGTTCTATATCACATCCTTTGGTATGTTTTTATATGCGACATTTAAAATATTTGTAAAGAGACCTTGCTCGGTAAATGTTAATAAAAATGTCCCATAAGTGTTTTTTTTAAAGTTTTTAAACCAATATGATTTCTGAACATCTTTATGGGCGTAATGCATTTTAATTACTTATGCTAATAATTGGCACTATCTATATTTGTTATGACTGAAATGAGTTTGTATCAAGTATAGATCCCATTAGACAAGTACCTATGGTTTTATGAAAATTAATTATTATAATATATGAAGGAAGATATATATTTTGTGGAAAGTAATTTATTAATACTTATGAGTCTTATTTAGTGGACATATCCAAATGGCTGGGTTTTGTTTGGAGACTTTTACTGTTTTGTGTTTTTTGCACAACATTTATAATTAAAAGTGACTAAAAACATTTCCCATAATCTCTGCTAAAATCAGAACCATGATCAACCTTACCTTGTTAGAATAGTTTAAATTGGATACTGTGTGAGGAAACACTTTGTTTTTGATAACACAAGGGGGATTATGGGACAGAAAAGTTCAGAATGTGTGACCTGTCAATGTATGGTTTGGTGCTCACACTATCAACCATGGGTTTGCCTGGTCCAGATGTGCATATGTACAGGGTGACACTAGCTTGCTGACCATGGCATATACCAGCATTTACTCACTCACTCAGTGATATGAACAGCTGAGACCCTACTGTTCTTCTGTTCTTTTATCCAGAGGGAGTGAGTTGGGTTTAACACTACTTTGAACAGTATTCCAGTTATATCAAGGCGTGTCAGCTTGGTGTGGGCTCTTCGCCTCTTAATGAGATGACTGCAAAAGGTTTGAATTGAAGGCAAATAAAACAATTTGCTTAGTTCTAAGAGAATAAAGATTGACCTAATGAGAGAATCTTGTCTTCCACAGAGTCAAAACTATCATAACATGATACAAGTCTCAGACATTTACCACTTTGATTTAAACCATGAGCATGGCACTGACAAATCTAGACACATAATTGAGGCAGATTAGAATTCGAACCCCATCTTCCCGAGGCAAAAGAGTTAACTGACTTTAAAAGTCCAGTTTCCACCCTTGCCGAACTAGGCTGGAATTCCTGGGCTCGATCGTAGCGCCACCAGTGGCTATTACTAGTTATGTCCCTTCTAAACCTCTCCTATGGACCAATTAGATTCCACCTCTCGTATCACTTGCGTTTGCTTCACACAATATGGTGGCGCCCAGTCAAGATGATCTGATCGATAATCAAGTTGTATATCGTGATAAAACAGGTCTTACATTGCGAAATGCATCAAATCACGTGAGCACCTAGATTAAAAACATGAAAAGATTTGGAAAATAACTGCTGACAACGAGTTGGCGGTGCACATGCTTTGCGAATCCTGCAATCGACCGAAATCTGCACGACAGTTTACAAACTGGATTTCGATTTCGATGCGCGATTTTGATTGGACTATGCATAGACTTGTTAGTCCAGCCAAAATGTAACTCCATAATACCAGCCTAGTTCGGCAAGGGTGGAAACTGGACTTGTATAGTCAGTTTGCTCTCTTGCCTCGGGAAGATGGTCGAACCCATGATCATGGGTTTCTGGTTGACCCAAGAGATCAACTTTTCACATCAAAATGCAGCACCTTAGGTGACTGGGCCAGCCGTTTCCCACTTACCGTATTCAATGTAATAAGCGCCAGGGCGCTCTCAAAATTAGAGGGGCGGTCAGGTAGCCTAGTGGTTAAAGCGTTCGCTCGTCACACCGAAGACCCGGGTACGATTACCGACATGGCTACAATGTGTGAAGCCCATTTCTGGTGTCCCCTGCCATGATATTGCTGGAATATTGCTAAAAGCGGCATAAAACCATACTCACTCACTCATTCAAAATTAGGAATAGGGGGCTCTTATTAGAATATTATGTTGGTGAAAAAAACAAGAGTTGAAACCTAAATTTCATGGTTTATGCTGACAGCCTGAAATGTTTATGTACGACAAATATATTTTTCCAGAATTAAATTGCCCATAATTAAGGGTGGGGTTAAGTCTTGGGTACATCGATCAGTTGGAAGGGGTGCTAATTGGGATTGTTACTTGCCAATATATTAACAAATATCGCCCTGGGCGCTTATTGGAGCGGGGCGCTTATTACGTCAAATACGGTATACTGAGACTGATTATAAGTAGCCATACCATGGAGAAGATCTCTGCCCCCTCCGCGTGAGATTGATGACCTAGCATCTTCCTGATCTAAACAACTGTCTCCTCCAGTCTTCTTAAACAATGATCTATCACAAAAAATCCATTATTTTGTACTTCCCTGATTTTTTCACTGCATCTATTTACAAAAGTCGCAGTATCGTTTGTAGCAGTAGAAATTTGTCTAGCTTAGGCTAATTTGATAAACAATCTCGAAGATAAAGGAAGTTATGTATTTGTCTCCCATTCATGTCTTAATGGCAATCCAGAAATACAGATCAGTTTTTAGCATCCAGATCCTAGCTGATTAAACCTGCACACTTGACATGCTGTAAGTCTGATTGGTTGCGTCACTCGCCTGAACTAATGTTAAGTTTGCAGCCTGTATTTCCAGGTCCGGAGACATCAGTTTTAACGTTTTCATTGTAGTAGAAAAGTGCCATCATTTATCATGTATTTAGTGATAAAATGCTATTTTCTGTCAAAATATATAATTGATATCAAACTGAAATGAAATAATTTATGTCCAAACTACTTTCAGTCCGCGTCAGTGTCACTTGTTTTCAGAGTAATCGCTAAGAGAATATGTGATAAATAGAACATTTGTCTTCCTTGTCAAATCACAAATCACAAGGACCCGACAAATTTGGCATTTTCATTCATGGCTGTGGCACTTTTGAAAGTATTAACTTAAGAGGTCACTCGATGAGATACACTTGTTAATTTTCCTGAAAAACATACATTATAATGTTTTTGAGAACTAACATGTTTAAACATTACACATTTTAGCTATGTTTTTAATGAGGGGTGGTAAGAGGCTGACAGCAGTAAATAAAAGTGATAAAACCCTTTCCATATTCATAAAAAATTGCTGCTAAAAGCAGTGAGTGAGTTTGGTTTAACACCGCTTTTGACAGTATTCCAGTTAAATCAAGGCGTGTCAACTTAATGTGGGAGGAAAGCCCGAAGTGATGCAGGTCTCAGACGTTTACCACTTCAGTGAAACCCACAGGCACGGTTATGGTGCTGACAAACCTAGAAACATAATCATGGCAAACTGTGATTCGAACCCACAATGAAAGGTTTCTCTCGCGACCAACGGACACAGCTGTGCAGAGCGAATTGCGGCACCTTAGACGACTGGGCCACCCATGCCCCTGCTTAAAATGGAGTCAATTGTACATATACATATATCATGAGCCTGTGTTTATGAATCATTATTAAACAGTGAGGATAATAGATGTTCAAGAACAGGTGATCATATTATGCCCCACTTGTGGTACCCATCACAAACACATGCAAAGACAAGTCAATTGTTGACCTGAAAAAAACATGGGAACAATGGGTACATGTCAAAATAGGGAATTGCATCTGACATCATATTTTTTTTATGCATCACTGATAATGGAAGCTGTAAGCATTGTTTGCACTCTGCAATATTCTAGCAATAAGAAGGTGGTCTGTAAATGTCCTCCACTTGTCTACCATGAAACTTTTTGAAATCTTTACTGAGACCTTGAATGTTGCAGCCATGATCAAACAACTTCTGAGCAGGAGTTGTATGACGTTCTTTGAAATCTTGGTAGAAGGAGCATGCTCGATTGTATCTCAGAAGTTGTGAGTTGGAAACAACAAAGACCCGAGCTGATGGAATATTGCTTGACATGAAGGGAAGGATGAAAGTTTGTATTGGAAAGTTGAAGTCATCCCTCTTGTCATACAGTCTTGTGGAGAGTGTTTTGTCACTCTGAATCTTTATAGATATGAAACAGATGAGGCGGTCTCACTGCTGCAGGAACCCATGCTTGCCGTAAAGGGCGACTCTGCTTGGCGTAAGAGGCAACTAAAGGGATCGGAGGGTCAGGCTCGATGACTTGGTTGATGCACCTCATCACATCCAAATTGCGTGGATTGATGCTCATGATGTCAATCAAAGGATTGTCTGGTCCAGACACCATTATTTATTGATCGCTGTCATGTAGCTGGAATATTGCTGAGTGTGACGTTAAACAACAAACAAACAAACAAACAAAGAAACACAGAATTGTTTGACAGGTTGACTTAGGAGTTCATTGTGTAAGTATGGTGGATTATAAACTGAATTTATTACTACTATACAGTTGACCAGTTTTGGTGAAGAAGGTTGAATGATAATCCCTACTTTCTCTAACTTGATAAGATGAAATTTGCAGATAAATCTAGTGAGTTTCAACCACATTTCCTGAACATATCTTGTTTAAGCAGCTTGAGGGACTTACCATATCAGAATTCATCCATGTCAACTAATAAATATAAATACTAAATACTACCAATCAGGAACCCCATACCCCCTTTAACAAGCTGTATTCCCCCCTTTAACAAGCTGTATTCCCCCCTTTAACAAGCTGCATTCCCCCCTTCAACAAGCTGTATTCCCCCCTTTAACAAGCTGTATTCCCCCCTTCAACAAGCTGTATTCCCCCCTTCAACAAGCTGCATTCCCCCCTTTAACAAGCTGTATTCCCCCCTTCAACAAGCTGCATTCCTCCCTTTAACAAGCTGTATTCCCCCCTTTAACAAGCTGTATTCCCCCCTTCAACAAGCTGTATTCCCCCCTTTAACAAGCTGTATTCCCCCCTTCAACAAGCTGCATTCCCCCCTTTAACAAGCTGTATTCCCCCCTTTAACAAGCTGTATTCCCCCCTTTAACAAGCTGCATTCCCCCCTTCAACAAGCTGTATTCCCCCCTTTAACAAGCTGCATTCCCCCCTTTAACAAGCTGTATTCCCCCCTTTAACAAGCTGTATTCCCCCCTTCAACAAGCTGTATTCCCCCCTTTAACAAGCTGTATTCCCCCCTTTAACAAGCTGCATTCCCCCCTTTAACAAGCGGTATTCCCCCCTTCAACAAGCTGCATTCCCCCCTTTAACAAGCTGTATTCCCCCCTTCAACAAGCTGCATTCCCCCCTTTAACAAGCTGTATTCCCCCCTTCAACAAGCTGCATTCCCCCCTTCAACAAGCTGCATTCCCCCCTTTAACAAGCTGTATTCCCCCCTTCAACAAGCTGTATTCCCCCCTTCAACAAGCTGTATTCCCCCCTTCAACAAGCTGTATTCCCCCCTTTAACAAGCTGTATTCCCCCCTTTAACAAGCTGTATTCCCCCCTTCAACAAGCTGCATTCCCCCCTTCAACAAGCTGCATTCCCCCCTTCAACAAGCTGTATTCCCCCCTTTAACAAGCTGTATTCCCCCCTTCAACAAGCTGCATTCCCCCCTTCAACAAGCTGCATTCCCCCCTTTAACAAGCTGTATTCCCCCCTTTAACAAGCTGGATTCCCCCCTTTAACAAGCTGTATTCCCCCCTTTAACAAACTGCATTCCCCCCTTTAACAAGCTGTATTCCCCCCTTTAACAAGCTGCATTCCCCCCTTTAACAAGCTGTATTCCCCCTTTAACAAGCTGCATTCCCCCCTTTAACAAGCTGCATTCCCCCCTTTAACAAGCTGCATTCCCCCCTTTAACAAGCTGCATTCCCCCCTTTAACAAGCTGCATTCCCCCCTTTAACAAGCTGTATTCCCCCCTTTAACAAGCTGGATTCCCCCCTTTAACAAGCTGTATTCCCCCCTTTAACAAGCTGCATTCCCCCCTTTAACAAGCTGTATTCCCCCCTTTAACAAGCTGCATTCCCCCTTTAACAAGCTGTATTCCCCCTTTAACAAGCTGTATTCCCCCCTTTAACAAGCTGCATTCCCCCCTTTAACAAGCTGCATTCCCCCCTTTAACAAGCTGCATTCCCCCCTTTAACAAGCTGCATTCCCCCCTTTAACAAGCTGCATTCCCCCCTTTAACAAGCTGCATTCCCCCCTTTAACAAGCTGTATTCCCCCCTTTAACAAGCTGCATTCCCCCTTTAACAAGCTGTATTCCCCCTTTAACAAGCTGTATTCCCCCCTTTAACAAGCTGCATTCCCCCCTTTAACAAGCTGTATTCCCCCCTTTAACAAGCTGCATTCCCCCCTTTAACAAGCTGGATTCCCCCCTTTAACAAGCTGTATTCCCCCCTTTAACAAGCTGCATTCCCCCCTTTAACAAGCTGTATTCCCCCCTTTAACAAGCTGCATTCCCCCTTTAACAAGCTGTATTCCCCCTTTAACAAGCTGTATTCCCCCCTTTAACAAGCTGCATTCCCCCCTTTAACAAGCTGCATTCCCCCCTTTAACAAGCTGCATTCCCCCCTTTAACAAGCTGTATTCCCCCCTTTAACAAGCTGGATTCCCCCCTTTAACAAGCTGTATTCCCCCCTTTAACAAGCTGCATTCCCCCCTTTAACAAGCTGCATTCCCCCCTTTAACAAGCTGCATTCCCCCCTTTAACAAGCTGCATTCCCCCCTTTAACAAGCTGCATTCCCCCCTTTAACAAGCTGCATTTCCCCCTTTAACAAGCTGCATCCCCCCCTTTAACAAGCTGCATTTCCCCCTTTAACAAGCTGCATCCCCCTCTTTAACAAGCTGCATTTCCCCCTTTAACAAGCTGCATCCCCCTCTTTAACCAGCAACAAGGACATAGGTGGACTAACAGGCGGACTAACATTTAGTCCCAGAAATAAAGTTATCTTATTGAAAAATATATAGCTACAAAATAAAAAGTCAATCCAAATGAAGCTCAGAACAATGCTTATTTTTTACAATCTAGACCTGTGTTGGATTCAGTTTTAATTTATTCGCTGAGGTCTGGGAGACCGACATGGACACAGGTAGTTGTAGCCTCATCAGTATTGCTTGATGAGTACAGAGTATAGAGACTCTGAGTGGGAATCCTTGCAGTAACCAGGTTTACACAGAATCATTTACTGTGATATTGGTGAAGAATGATGTATGAACACAAAACAAGGTCATATGCTGTGTTTTAATTGTATTTGACCTTATTTTTTCTTTCTTCTTGCAAGTATAAGTATATTACTCAAAAGAAGTTAAAGAACACCTGGTTCTGTCATATTACAATAGTTATCTGTCATAACAGATTAGCTAACTATAGTTATATGGAATAAAGCCATGACAGATTAGTTACAGTAATATCAAAGAATTGGATGTTCTTTAGCTTTTTTTAAGTAGTTAACATCTGTTGGTTGGTTGGTTTGGTGTTTAACACCGCACTCAGCAATATTCCAGCTATATGACGGCGGTCTGTAAATAATCGAGTCTGGACCAGACAATCATCAACCAAGTCAGCGAGCCTGACCACCTGATCCCGTTATTCGCCTTATGACAAGCATAGTCACCTTTTACGGCAAGCATGGGTTGCTGAAGACCTATTCTACCCCGGAATCTTCACGGGTCTAAGTAGTTAACAATTATCTTAACTAACTTATTTAATTAGCTCCAGAGATTAAATCTTGAAGACTTGAATAAATGGAAATTGATTAGTGTATGAATTCTTGTTTTTCTTCTTTCATTAAACTTCTCAGCAAGATGTAAACATTGCTGAAATTGAAATTAAGAGTGATCAAAGGCAATAATCAGATGTGTAGCCTGTCCAAACTGTCAAGGTTGACCTCAGAATGACCACTTAGTGGACACAGATAACGTCATTTTCATGAACTTTCCATTCACGCCTTCTGCTAATTAAGATTCAAACCATTGTAATAAATCATTCAATGCTAATTCCTGTGCTAACAAGTTTGTTTATTTTCGTTCCATTTGTTATCAGTTTCAATGGCCCTGAGGAACAAGCCTACCATCCCATCTGTCCCGATCTCCAGCCTAAATCTGGCCAGGTCGCACAGGTCAAAACAGCAACCTGGAGTGTGTCCAGTATGGACCTGGACGTCTGATCACTGTCAACAGTGTCAACAAGGTGCTCCGTACCATTGTCCACTGGATTAATAGCAGAGCGTGCGTTATGGTCATATTGTCACAGCTGTGGGCTACCTATTATTCTGCCCTGCATGGTATTGTCGTCTGGCCTGTCACTCTCATGGCTGCCCAACAACACGTCCGACATGATTGACAAGTTGGTCTTGAAACATGACAATTTGCCAGTTATCCGTAACAGATTTTTTCCTCGTATGAGACATTTTAATTTAATGTCCGGCATACAGGAAGTAAGACAAGGATCATGTTCGCTACCCTCACAATAACACTATTGAAATCCCAAGTGAGGTAAAAAATATGTCAATGGGCCTGTCGTCAATTTTTGGCCATAGGCAGCAGACGATTCCCCAGGATGAAGACGGCCAATTTGTCCCTTAATGTCTGGTTGCTAATTGGAAGAAAGGTGTCTTAATTCGGATTCATTACGGAGCCCTCAGACACTGCTTTAGGGTGTTTATCTAATGAAGGTTCTGACCAAAATGTCCTCTTCATCCCTTGTTCAAGCCCTGTGTCTTAGCCTGCTTGGATAGGCCTTTAGTGGACAGTCTTACCACTATGCTCCAGTCGTAAACGTGGTTTGGGTTCAGGAATAGGGGACAACATGGCTGCAGGATGCTTATGTAAATTGATGGGAATAAATTCACTATTGGAGGTTAATGAACCTAATTTTCTTTTAGAAAAAATGTTCTTCACATTAGTGACGTACCCTCCAGTGTATAGACACACAGATGTCTACTCAAATACTTCACCATGACTTGAATGGATTAAATTGTTTTGTTATATTTAGAGTTCGGAATATCATTATTGACTACTTAATGCTGTATAATTGGTTTACTTTTTTGTTTGTTGTTTTATAATGCAGTTGTGGTGGTGGGGTATTTCCTGGAACGCGGAGTTCTGGGTTCGATTCCTAACTTGGGTAATATGTGTCACTCACTCACTCACTCACTCACTCACTCACTCACTCACTCACTCACTCACTCACAATGTATGTCAAGATTGTTTAGCTCCAGGTGTCTTGTTATTATAGCACTGACTGATATTATTTCCTATTATAACAGTAGATTAGCATCTTTCAGGTTCAAGAAGAGTCTTAAGGAGTTGTCGTGTCTAGTTGCAGCTGCTGCTACTTCGTGTCGATGACCATGTTTGACAAAACATCAATAACACATCGCTTCATATGAACACTGATGATGACAAAGTGGAAATGGCACACCGGTCCCAGTCCATGTATTTTATGGTACAAATGATTCATTGTTATGTAAATTATGAGACATCTATTTTACTCGACAAATATAATATATTTATAGATTGTCATCCAATTTATACCTCTCTTGGCTAAAAGTCAAGTGGCACGAGTAATGGCACATTGTCCGTTGACCATCTGACCCGTGAAGATCCGGGGTAGAATAGGTCTTCAGCAACCCATGCTTGCCGTAAAAGGCGACTATGCTTGTCGTAAGAGGCGACTAATGGGATCGGGTGGTCAGGCTCACTGACTTGCTTGGTGCATGTCATCGATCCCAATTGCGTGGATCGATGCTCGTGATATCAATCACTGGATTGTCTGGTCCAGACTCGATTATTTACAGACCGTCGTCATATAGCTGGAATATTGCTGAGAGCAAGGTTAAACAACAAAGTCATGAGTCAAGTTTGACATTTCAGTACACCCTGTGAGTTCTGATGCATTGTTTTCACTATGCAGCAAACTACGTTTATAATGAACATGCTTATAATGATATAACAAACTTCTTTTTGGTCCCGTCCATTTGAGGTATATATTCTGTATGTATGCTTATAACGAACTACAGTTATAATGCCTGTATGTCATTTTATTCTGTAATCCACAGGACTGCCAGGAAACTGAATTAAAAAGTGCAAGTCCTCCTAACTCCAATAACGTCTAAAAAACCACATACTGCTTAAATGTTGTTGAGTAGATTTTGATGAGTTTGGAATATCGAGTTGACAGCTTGGTGAACACGACTTTGATTTCCAACAATAGTGGGTGAAATCGTGTAGTGTCAGCTTTATTGCTCCAACAAGATGGCCCCGAATACACATGGATTAGCAGATGTATTGAAGCTTTGACCCAGGGCCACTGACTTCAGTGAGTATAGGGGACTCTCACTGTGAAAGTGCAAATAAATTATCATTCATCAAAGCTGAATTTGAAAGGGGATAATTTTCCATGTAGATGTAGCCATGCCGAGCTAGGTGACAGGACTAGGGCAGGATACACGCACGAGCCTTTGAGACCGAGCCTGGGAACTAATGCCTACAGAATACCCTTTATTCAGCTCTAAATAGGGGGATTTCCATACGCGAGTGACTTATTCTTGTCTCGGCACAGGTGAGGGATTCACACCATGGCTGCTGAGAGAGTCAACGACCATGCCAGACTTGCAGGCGTCGTGAATAAAGACTGCGGCTGTAATGCAGCATTGTCCCTGTCAGATGGTCACAAGAGTGTGTTAAAAACCTTTTTATACTGTTATTTAGCTTGGGTTATGTAGGCAGTGTTGAGACAGGCGGTGTTGCTTTTCACAACAAGCCCCCAAATGGAGAAGGTGTCTCTGTCACTCAGTAATGAATATTGGTGACATTTACTCTGAAAATAGCCAAGGCTGGAGCAGAGTGTAAACAAGGGCCTTCGTGGCACGGGGGAGTACTGTCACGAAGCCTTGTGACATGCTATGTGGGAGTCGGTGACAGTGACAGCATCAGCATCACCATGAGGGTGATCATCATCAGCTACATGAAAAGTACTTAGCTCAGTGTACAATTTTTTTTTATCATGATTTGAGGATTATTTGGAAAAATGATTCTTTTTTATTATTGTATTTGAAACCAGACATTGCATTGTATTGCTCATCCTTCCGTGATGAAACACTTGGTGACCAATATGTAGGATTTATCAGCAGACTAAACACTTGATATGACACACCAGCCCATAAGGGACTTGTCATTTATTATAGGGGAGGGGGCCGGTGACGTGTGTGTGTGTGTGTGTGTGTGTGTGTGTGTGTGTGTGTGTGTGTGTGTGTGTGTGTCTGTGTCTGTGTCTGTGTCTGTGTCTGTGTCTGTCTGTGTCTGTGTCTGTCTGTCTGTCTCTGTGTGGGTGTGTCTGTGTGTGTGTGTCTGTGTCTGTGTCTGTCTGTCTCTCTTCTGTCTCTGTGTGTGTGGGGTGTGTGTGTGTGTCTGTGTGTGGGTGTGTGTCTGTCTGTGTGTGTGTGTGTGTGTGTGTGTCTGTCTGTCTGTCTCTGTGTGGGTGTGTCTGTGTGTGTGTGTCTGTGTCTGTGTCTGTCTGTCTGTCTTCTGTCTCTGTGTGTGTGGGGTGTGTGTGTGTGTGTGTCTGTCTGTGTGTGTGTGTGTGTATGTCTGTGTGTCTGTGTGTGTGTGTCTGTGTCTATGTGTCTGTGTCTGTGTATGTTATCTCAACTATAGGGTAGGTGGGGGACATGATAAAATGACACAGTTCTATTTTTTCAAATAAATTTTATAACTTTGAACATCAATTAGAGACTGGTCATTTATTATAGGCAGAGTGGCTCCCATGACAAAACGTTACACATAGTCAGCAAGGCATGACCAATATCCTGTGGAGTGCAGCATTCAACAACAAAACATACTGATACTGTTAGTTTTTTGTCCTTCCTTCACTGCCAATTCTCAAAGCAGTCTGCAACTTCCGAAGTCCCTGGCTAGTAAAATTTCTTGTGGTCCAGTAAGATCAGCTTGTACTTGTCCACATACTGAGACTATCATCTACAGGAAATAATGCCAAAATACAAGTTCGGCAAGTAGAATGAAAAGTTGTGACATATGGACCGCTAAAGTGTGGATCCTTCAGAGATCCATACGTTTGAGTGTGTATCATCAACACCTAGCCTAGAAATCCACAGACCCTTGTGTGAAGAAGTCAGTATGACCCCAGTAGTCATATAGACCCTGGAACAAATATATCCAATACAGCCCATGCAAGTCTATAATATTTAGCAACTCCAGATTACTGCAGTATCACGTCTGAAAATGAAGAGAGTCTCTGGGCTCCTTTATATTATATTTCAAACTGTAATTTAACTGTTTATTTTGTAAAATATGTTCATTACAGAGACTAGATGTTAGTCTAGTATGACACATACACATAGGCAATAATTTATGATCTACAAGGAACTCTTTAAGTGCATTAATGTTGTAGATCCTGAGCCTCGGGGAGCCTTGGGGAACCCTATGGTCTGTCATACAGACCCTGAAACAAATATCCACAACAGCCCATGCAAGTCTATAATGTTTAACAAGTCTAGATTACTGCAGTATCTGAAAATGAAGAAAGTCTCTGGACTCCTTTTTATAATATTTTATAACTTTAGTTTAACAACTGTTTTTTCTGTAAAATAGGTTCATTTCAGAGACTAGATGTCAGTCTTGGAGCCTTGTCCAGGGTCTCACGACATCATTTCACAAGAAACAGATAATGCCTTATCTTTAATTGTGTGTACGTTATTTTATGTTGGTTAGTTGGTTCATTCGTTGTTATATGCCACACTCACCAATATTCCAGCTATATGACAGCAGTCTGTAAATAATCGAGTCTGGACCAGACAATCTAGAATTGATGTCATGAGCATCGATCCACGCAATTCGGATACGATGACATGCATCAACCAAGTCAGCGAAACTGACCGACTGATCCTGTTAGTTACCTCCTACTACAAGCATTGGTTGGTGAAGACCATTTCTAACCTGGATCTTTACAGTTTGATTGCTATAACTGTACTGATAGTTCCTCCTGTATTACAACAAGAGGCGACTAACGGGATCGGGTGGTCAGACCCCTGACCTGGTTGAAGCATGTCATCGATCCCAACTGCATGGATCGATGCTCATGATATCAATCACTGTGTACTAACCATTAATTTTTTCTGGGAAAATGAAGAAAAAAAGTGGTGTACTGATCACAAGTAGACACATAAGCTCAGCCAATCGAGTGGAATGATGTCACATACTGCGAACCTACTGTGATGTCACGAATAATGCGATAATGGGTTGATGTGCTGTCAAGTTGCTATTGGCTGTTTCCCTAACATTGATAACAATCGATATTGACAAGCCAATCAGCATGAAGCCACAATAAGATCAAATTTCTTTTCTTTTTTTTCATGGTTTATGGATTTTGAGAAAAATTGAGTCAGTAGGTCAAAAAAAATAAAAAATAAAATGTGTTGTATGGGATCTTTTTTATCATCTTAAAGTTTGATTTGGATCAGTAGGTGATAAAATTACAAAAATAATCATGGCCTGGTTTAAATACTTACAAAATTGATAAATCTAAAGTCTTCCAATTGTTATATTTATTGTCAAAGCGATCTTTACCATCAGCAGTATAAAGAATACCTTTCATTCTGATTTTTTCTTCTTCTGATTTTTCTATTTTTAAGGTCAGTGGATGCGCAATCGAAGCAAAAAAATGTAAGGCGTAATTGTCCTTATTGGTAATATACTCGGGTAATAATCTTAATATGTCATAGTTCGTAACATGATAATGAGTGTTATCGAACAAATACTGTCGGAAGTTGTGTTTGATTGGTTGTCATGGGCGGCGGAGGTTTTCACAAAAACTAAGACGAAATGTTTTGGTGTGCATATTTCCGTTGAAATCAGTCTTTATTTTATTAGAACTTGAAACCTTTGTGCCCTTTTCTTTGAGATTAAGCAATGTGTTGACAGAGAGATAGAGCCTGTGCAACCCGATCACCACACACTGTAGGAGGTCTGGCGATGTCTCCAGTCACTCACTCACTCTACAGGACATGAAAACAAGACCCCTACATGAGAACTGCTGCTGTTTGTCGGATGTTATTGTGTGGAACTTAAGATAAAATCACAATAAAAATATAGTTCCCTGACACTCTACTAGGCAACAGTCTCATTGAGATTAGCCTTATTGACAGAAAAAAAATATTGACATTTTTTCATGGGACAAAACTGTCAATGTTCTTATATTTTCGCCTTCAGTGTTTTGTAATTTCACTCGGGGGGTCTGTATATTTTGCTTGCACAACTCAGTATTTTAACTATTTTAGATGGAGCAGTGATTTTGAGATACAACAGGGTTAGACTAAACAATTACATGGGGAAGCATGTGTTTTCCCGTTCGGAAAGAATGTATATGTTATGTAGAGAAGTGTATAGTTCTTGATAAGACTGAACACAAATAATCATCAAGACTCACTTTGAAGATAAAGATGGTCTGCTGCTAAAATAAGGGACATACAAGCTGAAGACTCGCATCAATTGGAGGTGAGCTAGATTTTTGTTTATGATGGGCCCGTGGAATACTATGTAGGAAAACAGGCCATTCAAATATCAAGAGGTTAGATCAAGTTAATTGTTGCTTAATCGTCAGGAAGGATAGCTGGCGAGGAAATAGGTTACCTTCTCTCTGTTACTAGGTGTGCAGATAAGCTGCATTTATTTTCCTTTGGGCAGATTTCTTTTTTTCGGAAATCTAGAAGGAAATGATTACTGAGTTTCTGTGTAAGACAAGGTAGTGGGAGGGTGATGCGGATGTGCTAACTGTATTAAGTATATATTATCAGAGAACGTCGTGCGTGCATGCCAGTTTACGTGGTTCTGGCTGGAGACTGTGCCTTTCTGGTCATGTCATATGACATATATATATACCATGTTTTCTTGAGTATAGTGCACACCCAAGTATAATGTGCACCCTCCTCTAGCAGATTCAGTAGTTTGGAAAAAGATTTTGTGCAGAAAAATTACACCGTACCCCTTCAGAGAATTCCGGTAAACCGGTCAATAGCTGTAATTGTCTAAGGCGCTGCGATTTGTTGTGCAGAGTTGCGTCCCTTGGGCGCACCAGAAACCTATGATTGTGGGTTCGAATCCAGGTTCGCCCGCGATTATGTTTCTAGGTTTGTCGGAACCATACCCATGCTCGTGGGTTTCACCAAAGTGGTAAAAGTCTGAGACCTGCATCACTTCGGACTTTCCTCCCACATTAAGCGGACACGCCGTGATATAACTGGAATAATGTTAAAAGCGGCTTTATAACCCAACTCACTCACTCTTACCATGACATACAGTCACACAACCATGCACCTGGAGCTACCTCCAGAAGGTTGACCTGTGCCTTGTGTTGATGTTCTGATGACAGACTCACAAACGATGTTGTCCAAGGACCCTGACATTTACACCCCCAATGAAGGCGTTCATTCTGAAGTGGAGCTCTAGTTCCAGGCCAGAGGGAACCTGTTTCATGGCAACAACACTGTCTGATACGTTTATATCATCTGCCCTTGGTATCTGTCAGAACAGGTTGAAACAGTTTGTGAAGAAAATAGACTTTTTTGACCAAAACAAAACAATTGTACATTTTATCGGTTCCAAAACAATCTAATGATACATTCATCAAGGAGGTGCTTTTCACTTACTGATTAATCTCTTTAAGAATCGGGAAAACGTCTCATCAGATGTTTGTAGGATTTTTTGTGGAAACTGACGAGGTACAAGAAAGTGAGCTGCGATATGGGAGAGTCTTGTGTGAGCTGGGTGATGCTGCTCGTTTGTTTGTCAGTTAAAATAACAGGAAGAGTGATATGAGATTGTGCATCATGTCGATGACACCGTGGTAGATGGGAGCTCTTTATGCATGGGGATTGGATCGCAGTGTGGATGGCTTGTCTGACGGGTATGTCTTGTCTGACTGCAGTGTCTGGTCTGACTGAGGTATCTGGTCTGTACTGAGGTGTCTGGTCTAACTGGCCTGTCTGGTCTGACTAAATATCTGGTCTGACTGAATGTCTGGTCTGACTGAATGTCTGGTCCAACTGAATGTCTGGTCTGACTGAGGTTTCTGGTCTGTACTGAGGTGTCTGGTCTGACTGAATGTCTGGTCTGACTGAGGTGTCTGGTCTGACTGAATGTCTGGTCTGACTGAATGTCTGGTCTGTTAGGGATGTCTGGTCTGACTGAACTGTCTGGTCTGTTTGGAATGCCTGGTCTGACTGAACTGTCTGGTCTGTTTGGAATGTCTGATCTGACTGAATGTCTGGCCTGACTGAACTGTCTGGTCTGTTAGGGATGTCTGGTCTGACTGAATGTCTGGTCTGACTGAATGTCTGGTCTGTTTGGGATGTCTGGTCTGACTGAATGTCTGGTCTGACTGAATGTCTGGTCTGTTTGGGATGTCTGGTCTGACTGAATGTCTGGTCTGTTTGGGATGTCTGGTCTGACTGAATGTCTGGTCTGACTGAGGTTTCTGGTCTGTACTGAGGTGTCTGGTCTGACTGAATGTCTGGTCTGTACTGAGGTGTCTGGTCTGACTGAGGTTTCTGGTCTGTACTGAGGTGTCTGGTCTGACTGAATGTCTGGTCTGACTGAGGTGTCTGGTCTGACTGAATGTCTGGTCTGACTGAATGTCTGGTCTGACTGAATGTCTGGTCTGACTGAATGTCTGGTCTGTTTGGGATGTCTGGTCTGACTGAACTGTCTGATCTGACTGAACTGTCTTGTCTGTTTTTAATGTCTGGTCTGTTTGGAATGTCTGATCTGACTGAATGTCTGGTCTGACTGAATGTCTGGTCTGACTGAACTGTCTGGTCTGTTTGGAATGTCTGATCTGACTGAATGTCTGATCTGACTGAATGTCTGATCTGACTGAATGTCTGGTCTGACTGAATGTCTGTTCTGACTGAATGTCTTTCCTGCCTTGATGTCACAACTGACCATCCATGATGTCTCAACTGACTGTGATGTCCAGACAAACCACGGTGTCCGAACTGACTGTGAACTGACTTTTATGACACGCATGAGGTTCAGAGATACATTCTGCCAGGATTCCTCACAGATAAACTTCATAGAAAATTCTTTAAAAAGTCCACACATAATTAATAGTCCAAATCCAATTTCAATTTCAATTTTGTAAATACATTTTAGGTGCATGTTGGCATTTCTCATTGCTCATGTTTCCTCCAACACCTTCTTTCCCATGAGCTGTGTACTTTTTTATTCAAATTTAGAAGGATGTCATAAATATTTCCCGTTGGCATGTTTGGTTAAAAAGATTTGTATCGACATGATAAACAACATAATCTTGAAAAACATATCAGCTAAAACTATTAAATCAAGACATCAATATATTTTAACTGAGTCATCCAAAAGCTTTACTGCATTATTTGTATTGGTAAATTTATAAAAATTAAAATGAATGATTCCGGTAAATGGATTGAAACAATGAAAATGAAAAAAAATAAACAAGTGTATGAATAAAGAATATTTATGGCGACTATATCACCACAGATAATGCAGCCTTGATAATGGCAGCACATCCTGGTAGGAACATCGATATCTATGTATATAGACCAGGCAACCAGGATGCTATCATCTGATACCAGGAGGTGCAAACATCTCGCCTGTCATAATCACATTTTATAGCCTCACCATCAGCTAAATCAGACAGTCTCTCACTCAGGAGAAATAAATCTTTTGTCTCCGGTGCGTTAATTCAACATTTAGATAGCGGTATCTGAGAGTGGAAGTCACCACTGATAGATCCATGTAGAGCAAATGACATTCCAAATTGATTCCAATGGTGGTCAGCGCTGTTGGTAAGTCAACCATTTCTGACATCTTTGCAACATTAGATGAGAAATGGTTTCAGGGCTGGAACTGCTGTATTTAGTTCCCGATAAATTCAGGTGTGGAGTAATTAAACTGATTAATGGCATCCGATTGCCACGGAGATATAGATAGCAGGAGCCCTGGCACCAGTCGAGTTGACTTTCTTCAAGATGAATTACTGCTCAATTTACATGCATATTTAATACACACTCTGTATTTAATCTAATAATCCACGCTGGTGCCAAGGCGGTCAGATGCCGGAGCGAAGTTTTATACAAATGAGTGGAGATACGCCTTGGAATGATCTGACTATAACTGCCTGTATTCTTCCTCTGCAGTATTAGGGTAACATTCATGTGTTCCTTACCAGTGCCTTAACAGCTATGGATACTACAGGAATATTATACGAGTCATTATTTATTAAAATTGTTATTAGGTATAGAATATTATATGATGCATATGTCAAACTTTAGAATAATATGCGATGATAAAGGAGTTGATGTGAAACAGCTTCAGTGACAAAGTCGGCCATTTTGACTCAGGAGAAGGCAGTGTTCAGTGTTAGTTTCTCCAGGCTGATGGAACCCTGGCAGTTATATACACCTGAAGTCTATTTGTAGTTCCAGTAACGAGGATTTAAAAAGACAAACAGTAATTATAATCAAAAGATTAAGGTTACATTCAACAGGTCTTCTGTCGAGCAATCCCTGCCTTATCTATGGAAAAAATATTGTTTAAGCATCTAAACAAGCATGAACTGTTCAGGACTACCTAGACTTGCACAAGTCTCTAAGGAAATGATTATTAGTTTAAGTCATAATTCCTAGATTATATTTATAACAAGTGGTCCTTATGAAAGACTGGTGTCTGTGTACTGACTGCTTATCTAGACTGGCTGATTATAAGGATAGAGTTGCTGTACATCTATGGACTTATCATTCCATGCAGACTTGGAGCAAGGCTAAGGATTATCACAGGTCTGACCGATTGCATTGCCTTGATACATACTCACAGACGCCTGCTGAAATCTGACCGGTTTTGATATGATTTAATCCATTTACATAAACTGTCAGGCAAAAGAAAATATACACCAATGCATGATGCTAATAATGAAACAAACAAGAAATGCTTGTTCGATGCTGATGTCTATGATATCAGAAACATGTTGTGTTTTAGACCATACTTTGCAATGTTTTGATGAAACATTTGATAACATTTGTAATTTTTTGGTCAAGTCCAATTTTCTAGTATATACTTTCGTTTACCTGGCAGTTTTATTGAACTGCAAAGTGCTACTGATTTTTCATAAACATTATAAATAATTAATGCTGAATAATTCAGCCGTTTGAACACAAACTGATATTTAACAAGAGGAATGTAGTCACTACTCTGGAGAGGTAAACCGACTCTTCATTTGGAATTGTGGGATACGTTGCACTCTGTGAATGTCCAAGTGGCTGATGGTCAAGGTCACTAATTAGTTAATTACCTGAGTACTGACACCCTGACCCCCCAGGAGGTGCATCCTGGGAGGAGTGTTTATCTCGCCCTACCCCGGGTCATAGCCGGGTCAATACACATGGCTGATTCGGATAATCATTCTTCTCGCAGTGGGCGAGATATCGGGAGAAAAGTGGTAAAATTATCCACCTCTTGCGATTACCACTAAGCACCACCTGCTGATTGGCTTAAATATTCCATGTTGTAATAGATATTATTTGATTAACCATTCGTCATCATTGTGGGAATATCTATTGGTCACTGTTGACCAAATCTGCAGCTTTAGATGAAATTAGTGCATTTCTCAATTCCATGATGGAGGGAGGCACAAGGGTGGAATAGAACATCAAGTGTCTCGATCTGTACTTTTGTAGTAGTATTGAATCAAGAATAAAAAATTATTATTTTACAAAAATGCCCACTTGGGCATTCATATGGTACAGAGATGACAACATGGTATATATATAGAGAGAGAATCTCACCCTCGTGTCTTTTGATATCAAATATATCAACACTCGTTGATAAAAGTGGTGAGATTTTATTTATCATCCAACATCATTCTTCCAACTTTTTCAATTTGTAGACAATAATTAGCAGTGTCTTTAGTGTAAAAAGTACTGCCATTAGTGATGCACAGTATTCAGCTCAGCATTTGCCCTTGTTTCAAAACCTGTCGTCACAGGTGGCAACTTTTTGTCGAGAAGTAGTCAATTCTTATAATTTTTTATCACAATTTCTTACCTCAAAGGATGTAGGCAAAGATCTAAACACAATTTTATTTAGTACGTGTAACTTCATGTTTACACTGACAGCCAAACAACAACCAGCTATATCGCGGAATAAAATAGTTCCCCAAAAAGAGAGGTGACATGAGCGTATGGATGCAGAACTTGCTTTTCAGAAACATCTTACGCAACACGTGTTCATATAATATCCCCATTAGATGAGAAAGGTCTGTAATGAACTTCCTCAGTAAGTCAGTCACAATGACAGCGCGTCGTAATACATTTACATCAAGTACAAGACGTCAAAATGGCCGACACGATAAACATGACGGGAGGATTTCCGAAGTTGTTAATGTACCTGAAGCGGTTACATGTGTTAGTCATCATTGATCAACTGACTGATTATTGAAAGGTGATTAAAGATCCGTCAAACAGACACCAAGGTAAACTCGTAGATTGCTGGAGACGGTCACTGTCAGCCTAGACACAGATCGAGTCGATACAGACGATAGTTTGGATGTGCATTTTTTCGTTTGTTCATTAGGATGGGCCGTAGCGAGGAAATTCGTGAACAATCATGCAGTCAAGCTCTCTTACGTTTCTCAATATATACTGAAATGCTAAGACCAAGATTAAAGGTTCTAAATGATCAGAAATAATGCTTATGTATGTTTTCGTGCTAGGTAATGCCCAGGGGTTTCCCCAGGAATGTGGAAGTAGTCCGTCAGTGTTTACGTCAATTCAAGAACACGGTCTCGTGAAAAACATATGAACGTCAAATTGTGTCGTTCATACACTTATGAACGTCAATTTCGCGGTCATGTGACCGACCTCTCGTCCAATGGAAAAGCCGTATATCGTGTAAACTTCAAATTAAAAAATTATATATATATATATATATATATATATATATATATATATATATATATATATATATATATATATAGCAGGGCATGGAGTCATCCCACAGATGACATCGTTACCTTGTCAGTTAGACTAACATTTAGTCTCTGAAATCTTATATTACACAATATCCTTCTTGACTCTAAAAATAAAAAAATTCCCTATGCTGATTTCAGAATAGAGCTAGCTTGAGCTGGCTAGACTTGCTTTTGTATGCGTTTCTAGATTATTATTTTTTCATAAAATAAATATATTCCACGGTCATGGTGCAGGACTACCTTGTCAGTATGCTGATGGGGTTAACCCCTTTGGCACAAGGTGTCCGACGTCGGATCAGAAGGTCCATGGTTCGAATCCCATCCCAGGGGAATTTGTTTTAATGGCCACTACATAACATAACTGCATGAAAACATGATGGAAATGGAATTACAGGTGATAGAACCCTATCCATATGTATGATATTTACAAGTTATAGGCAATGTTGAAAACACTGTGGCAGTACTGCTGTAAGTCAGGTCTAACCACTGCAACAGTTTGCTGAGTTCATTTCCATCATACAGTAGACGAGAGTTGATTGATAAGTCTTACGGCTAAAATGGACAGAATTATCATTAAACTGCCTGCTTGTTATCAGAAATGAGCAGGCCACTGTAACTTGATGATGCCCTCATATTGCTTGACGACATTGCCATTATCATCTGCAAGTGATAATGTCCTGAAAAATAGCTTTACCCTTATACTAATCATCACATAGAGGTAATTGTGGAATAGTAAAATCTTTTGTTTTGGACATCACAGGATGTCATAGTGGTATCTCCCCACAAGCTGGAGTCAGTTGTGTTGCTGTGACAAGTCAGTACAGTAAGCAGGTGTGTGTCTGTGCGTGTGTCTGTCTGTCTGTGTGCCGTGTGTGTCTGTGTCTGTGTGTGTGTGTGTGTGTGTATGTGCGTGTCTCTATGTGTCTGATGCAATTCCCTATTTTGACTTGTACCATATGTTCCTATGTTTTTTCAGGTGAACAATTGACCTGCCTTTGCATGTATTTGTGATGGGTGTCGACTCTGCTTTCTGCAGAGATTTCTGTTGGATATGGAAATGGGTCTTATTGCTATATTTTTGAACATGTACAGAAGTGCATTTGTGTGCTTTACTGGCCTGGACTTATGCTTGTTTTTACTGACTCTGACTCCAAGCTGACCAGTGCCTGTTTTTACTGACTCTGACTCCAAGCTGACCAGTGCCTGTTTTTACTGACTCTGACTCCAAGCTGACCAGTGCTGGTTTTTACTGACTCTGACTCCAAGCTGACCAGTGCCTGTTTTTACTGACTCTGACTCTAAGCTGACCAGTGCTGGTTTTTACTGACTCTGACTCCAAACTGACCAGTGCCTGTTTTTACTGACTCTTGACTCCAAGCTGACCAGTGCTCTATCCACAACACCATGGAGACAGTCTCTCATTTGGCCACGGACAATAGTTTCGCATCAAGAACTAAAAAGTCAGTACAGTACCAATAGGCACACTCATTTCGGCAGGCAAACTTGTTTGGCTTACTTCAACTGACCAGAATCTGGAACCAACAAGGAAAAATAAATAAAAGATAATTCAAATTTATTTGGACTGGCCCATCCTATCTCTCTATATATGGATTAGATAAATAGAAATATACGACTACATAAAATAACCGATTGTTTTTTTTAATAACATGTGATCAAAAGCTTAGTTGAGTTGGGCAACTGAAAACACTTGATAAGGAGAACAAACCCTTCTCTGCCAGAAGTACGTCTCGTTACTGCATCGACAGTAAACACCCAGTTCTTACCCTTCATCATTTATTTTCCCCCAGCTATACATACAAATATAATACGTAATCACCTGGGAATAGCCAGTCTCCACTATCTCACAAAACAGATTCCATTGGTTGTAAATGGCAAAATAGAGGTGAACATTATATAAATGAATCACTGAAAAACAGTGGTGACACCAGGTGTTCGTGAAAAGGGTAAGCATGTACTATCATATGATGGTGTTAAAAGCAAACTAAAAGCAACCCTACACAATGTTAGGTAATAACCAGTCTCGATTATCCTACAAAACAGATTCCATTGGGCGTAAATGGCAAAATAGAGGTGAAAATTATACGAATGGATCACTTACAATCAGTACTGACGCCAGGGTAAGCATGCCGTCAGATATTAAATGGTATTAAAAGCGAACCAACTCAATGTTGTAGGAAATTAAAAAAATGGAAACCAACTATTTTCATTTCAACATTCCAAAGATAATATATTTAAAATATTTGTCAACCATAGAATTATCCATAGAAAAAAACATAGAAAATATATCCTTCTGACAATGTAACAAGTCTCCAGAACTATGTTGAAGATCATCTATTTCTGTTTGAAATGCAGAAGTAGAAATGCCTCCCAGAACTTAACAGAGCCTATTTATTGTTCCAGCATGAGTGGAACTACAGACGCACAGAAAACAGAGATATTACATCAGTTTTGTCGACACCTTCCCTTTGGCAAATACTTCTGACAGCTGTTTATTGTCTATTTTCATGTCGTTAGGAATATATCAGCTAAATTGCCTACTATAAATAATAGTTTGTAACTTAAATGACACAACAGTCCACGTTTTTAGTTGTATGAACTATTAGAGTATTGTGTAGTTGTAAAGAAACTAGCACAATATATTGTCAGGAGGATGTATGGTTATATGGGTTTGACTCCTAAAGTAAACTCAGAACTGAAAGTAAGCTAGGTAATTCTTTATTAACTGAATACAATCAAAGTTGTTAGGAAGACATCGTGGAATGAAAGTCAGTTCTATTTCAAGCCGTGCAAACACATGATCGCAGAATGCTTGAAGTTTCATGAATTTTTCCAATTTTTGGAAGAATTCTGATAATGAAGGCAATTTATAAACAACTCTAGACGTGATGAAGTTTATGTCATTCTAAGAATTTGAAAAACTTAACAACCTCTCGAAACAGTTCATCGGCCGCCTTCTCTACGGTGCTTCCCCGAGAACTGACAGAGGTGAAACACAATGTTGGCCATGCACTTAGTGACTATGCCAGTAAGGAGGCCTAAAAAACACAATGCTCCACCAGAAAAAGTAGAATTTTCTCGATACTTTGCTTGTTACAGAAAGTTGTTTTGCCTCATGACACCCCAAATCACCATTCTTTATTGGAATGTATTGGAGACAGTGTCAGTGTTGATTGATGTTTTCGCAACTTACCAAAACCCAGTAACCTTATGTGTCCAGCTTCTGAAGCGCGGAAACAGTTATCATTCCATTTATTATATGAAGCTTTCATCTTTGTAACAATTCGTCATTATTTCGTGAGATTAAGTCTGTCTGACCAACGTTTGATCTTATATACAATCAGTTTTGAGGAATATAGTGTCCTAATCGCTTCCCTTTACATTTGATAAGTGATGAGGAATATAGCATCTCTCCCTGTCTCTGGCTCGTCAGCAAAGTGCAAACATAATCATATCCTGTCAAATTCTCCTCTTTGGGGATTTATAGGAGGAAATTCAGATCAGTGTAAAATGTTCGGAGATTAAAGAACTCTGTCCCAGCATTTCGATTGGCTGAAGTTAAGAGGTTTATGCAACTTGCAGTCTCTGAGTGAACGTGATTTGTGGTATTGTGGTAACTGGTCATTTCGAAAGGTTTTGTTAATATTAGGATGTGTGCAGGTAAGTTGACATGTCCTCTAATTAGCTGTGTGATTTCTGTCAGATCATGTGATGGAATGAAAGAAGAGTGAATGTTGTTTTGTGCCACATATGCTATTAATGCAGCTCTATCCCTGCAGCCTCTAGGCCACCCTTTTCACATTTTATGTTTCATAGATATATTCCAGCTTTTCCACACAAGGTCTTTCAAAGTAAAAATAAAAATAAAATCATATGTCAATAATTTTTGTATTTATTTATATGAAAGTCGTTCTGCTGTGGAGTTAAAACTGCAGCTGGCTTCTTGAATCACTGATAGTGATGTACCCATGGAATTTATATATAACATTTTATATTGTATAAGAGGGTTCGTATTACATAGGGAGACATAATAAAAATAAATATTTTTATGTTTACTTTTTTTCTTTTCCAGCTGCTTTTCAGTAAGGGCGGCAGGCCCATGAAATGAAAAATAAAAAATGTGTGGCCCTAGATAATGGAGCCAAGGGAGGCCAGGGATGATCCATGCAGCAAGGCTAAGATGACACATTATCGGGTCAACTTCAAGATTGGTGTGCACTCAATTATTCATTCTCAGCTCCCTGGGATTATATACAACCCATGCTGCCTGTGAGGCCTTAGAAGGTAACATCACCATCTCATCCTACAGGATACCCTGTCACTGCTGGGTGAACAGCTCTCTGGGATTATATACAACCCATGCTGCCTGTGAGGCCTTAGAAGGTTACATTACCGTCTCATCCTACCGGGTAGCCTGTCACTGCTGGGTGAACAGAGGCACATTTTGAACAAAGTGACTTGCTCAAGTAGACAACGCATGTGCTTCAGTGTAGTGCAGGACCGTAGCCCAAGAATCTCTCAGGAGCCAAGCTGTTCAACATGGTCTCCCTTCCATGGACTCTCAAGGGCGATCGGGTAGCCAGGTGGTTAAAGCGTTCGCTCGTCACGCTGAAGACCCGGTTTCAATTCCCGCCATGGGTAGATTGTGTGAAGCCCATTTCTGGTGTCCCCCGCTGTGATATGGCTGGAATATTGCTAAAAGGGCGTAAAAACATACTCACTCACTCACTCACTCACTCACTCCATGGACTCTCCATGGCCAACGTTACTTAACTTCTCCTGATTTGTGCCCTTCAAGCTGTACACAGGACCACGTGCCATCAACTTACAAGTATACAGCCAATCCTCATTTGATTATGCCAACAACAAACATGGGATCCCTGGACCTACCCCTCAGGTTATGTAGTGACCAACCGGGCCTTCTGTGTAGTAATAAACGACTCAGTCTTGTTCAGTGATTGTGTCTTGTTGTTCACTTTCTATGGTGCTACAATATTCCGAGTGAGTGAGTGAGTAGTAATTTGTACGGAATGACTTGCTTTTGTCTTGGCAATTGACTTTCAGCATTATTTCCCGAGTGACAGATCGCCCATAATTCCCAGTTACATGGTTGTTCTGTATTTTTACCGATAGTCTCTTGTTCTGAGAAAATGATGAAAGAAATGTATTTCCTCATCAGAGACATCAGCTCAGTCAATGTTTTCCCGGAACGATGACACATAAAACTGACTGTGATATCATGAACTGTGGAAGATGCCATCTTTAATTTGTGACAATGTTGTGATGTGCCATCCCTCTCCTGTGCTCCGCTAACAATGAGACACAGTGGCACAATTGGCTTGAACAAACCAATCAGCATCAAGCCAACATAACAATGTTCAGGGAAAGTTACTGACAATAATTTCACCGGTATACTTGCCCCCATGTGTAATATCATGGCTTAGTTTTATGCAATACAATCTGTGGTATGTTTTTCCATCTGGCACAATTCCTGTATGTGATCAGAGAATTCCAATATGATGTCTTTGACGCATAAGTGACAAAAATTATTTCCGATGCAATTCCCTATTTTGACTTGTACCATATGTTCCCATGTCTTTTCTGGTGAACAATTGACCTGCCTTTGCATGTATTTGTGATGGTGCCACCGATACAGCAGAATATGCTTAGCTTTTCGCGAATACATGGTGTCATTACTATTTGATTTGTCGCTTTTTTGCACATGTACAGAACTGCTTATCCTTGTCTCGGGATGGTATGAGAACTGGCAGTCTGATCTAACAGCTGAGCTTTGTTGTGGGGCGGTCCGGAAGCCTAGTAGTTAAAGCTTTCGCTCATCACGACGAGGACCCAGCATGGTTACAATGTGTGAAGCCCATTTCAGGTGTCCCCTGCTGTGATATTGCCGGAATATTGCTAAAAGCAGCATAAAACCATACTCACTCACTCACTTGTTGCATCTTTGTTATATAATTGACAAAGGCGGCCATCCTGTTGACAAGTGAAATACTGCAAATCTTCCAAGCAACAGCTTCACAATTTGTTGAAGCCATAGAAGATCTAGCTGCAGCCATGTATGAACCATTAGTTCTGGATAGGCTGTTAGTGAATGTTTTGCCATGCTGAAGGTGTGATTTACAATTTGAGACCCTCTTTAGAGATGCAGTATGTCATGTATCTGAATGTCAAGAGTGAGTTTGGTTTCTGCTGCTTTATAACAATATTCTGACCACAATATGAAACAGACATGCCCCCCACAGTTGGGACATCAAGAATAGGATACACACATTGTACTGACTTTCTCTAGGGTCACAACACCAAACGATCTTAGTTAGCGCTAAGATTGTTTTAAGTCTATGTTAAAGTATGGGAGCAACAATTGTTTTAACGCTAAGATCTCTTCATTCAATAATGCCCAGGTCTTTCTGCTAATGAGACAAGGCTTTAACAGCTTGTCTGGCCACCTTTATAGCAGTGTACAAAGTCATACCTGGGGATTCCTGGTTCAAAATAACTCCCCAGGACCAGTAAAAGTTTATTGGAAAGTCTATATGGTAGTTAGTATAGCTGCTGAGTATGAACTTAAACTTGATTGGTGCCGACCAGCGATTATCAGCTGGGCTCATGGCTGCAACCTTGTATGTATGAAGCATGGATCATTGTTTTATCAACTGAGCTCATGGCTGCAACCATGTACCCCGAAGCATGGATCGTTGTTCTATCAACTGAGCTCATGGCTGCAACCTTGTACCCCAAAGCATGGATCGTTGTTCTATCAACTGAGCTCATGGCTGCAACCTTGTATTTATGAAGCATGGATCATTGTTTTATCAACTGAGCTCATGGCTGCAACCTTGTACCCCAAAGCATGGATCGTTGTTCTATCAACTGAGCTCATGGCTGCAACCTTGTATTTATGAAGCATGGATCATTGTTTTATCAACTGAGCTCATGGCTGCAACCATGTACCCCGAAGCATGGATCGTTTTTCTATCAACTGAGCTCATGGCTGCAACCTTGTATGTATGAAGCATGGATCATTGTTTTATCAACTGAGCTCATGGCTGCAACCTTGTAAGTATGAAGCATGGATCATTGTTTTATCAACTGAGCTCATGGCTGCAACCTTGTATGTATGAAGCATGGGTCCTTGTTCTATCAACTGAGCTCATGGCTGCAACCATGTACCCCGAAGCATGGATCGTTGTTCCTTCAACTGAGCTCATCCCTGTATCCCTGTACCCTGAAGCATGGATCGTTGTTCTATCAACTGAGCTCATGGCTCCAACCATGTACCCCGAAGCATGGATCGTTGTTCCTTCAACTGAGCTCATCCCTGTATCCCTGTACCCTGAAGCATGGATCATTGTTCTATCAACTGAGCTCATCCCTGTATCCCTGTATCCCGAAGCATGGATCGTTGTTCCTTTAACTGAGCTCATCCCTTTATCCATGTACCCCGGAGCATGGATTGTTGTTCTTTCAACTGAGCCCATCCCTGTACCCTGAAGCTGTGTGTGTGAAGTCCTTTTATCATCAGGGGAATGGTGGTGGTCTATACTTAATAATGAATTTTGGTCTATAAGAACCTTACCTATCCTCGTAGTTGGTAAAATAAACATTTATGATTTGACTCAGGACTACATTCGTAGTAGAACACCCCAAACTAACATCCTTGTTGACAGGGGTCATCATCAGACTAGACCAGAATCCCATACTCCGGCTTCCGAATCTCAGATTTGCCCTGATTTCTCAGTACCACATCTTGTTGGTGTCACAAACTGTTTCTCATCTAAGACCCGTGAAGATCTGGGGTAGAATAGGTCTTCAGCAACCCATGCTTGCCGTAAAAGGCGTCTATGCTTGTCGTAAGAGGCAACTAACGAGATCGGGTGGTCAGGCTCGCTGACTTGGTTGCTGGATGTCATCGTATCCCAATTGTGTGGATCGATGCTCATGATATTAATCGCTGGATTGTCTGGTCCAGACTCAATTATTTACAGACCACCGTCATATAGCTGGAATATTACTGAGTTAAACAACAAACAAACAAAATCATCTAAGACCTTCATCACATCAGGCTTTCTTCCCTGTCTGCAACAATAAAAGATGTCCATGCATGTCACTCTTTAAGTGCAATAATCTTGGATTCGACTTTAAATCCTATTTCACCTCACCTCTTAAGCTGACATGCCATAGTATAATGGTAATACTGATCAAGTCGGTGTTGAACCCAAACTCACTCACTGACTCACTCACTTCTTGTTGCAGTGCTATGAGTAAAATGAACAAGGAGTAAATTTTGTGAAGCTTCCTCGAAACACAAAATCAGATTTACATACTTTCAAGTTCATGGTTTTGACAGTGTTTGAACCACTACCTAGGTTTGTTTGTTTGTTTGTTGTTTAACGCCACACTCAGCAATATTCTGAAAAAAGCCACTCTCAGCAATATTCCAGCCATATGATGGCGGTCTGTAAATAATCGAGTCTCAGACAATCCCGTGATTAAAATCATGAGCATCTATCTACGCAATTGTGATACGATGACATGCATCAACCAAGGCAGCGAGCTAGACCGCTGGATCCCGTTAGGTGGATCCAGAGGGGGTCCAGGGGATCCGGATCCACCCACCCACCCCTCCTTTTGTAAACCAAATGCTCATAGGTTGTTGTAGGAAGTAGAATGCTATAAGTGGAGAGGATGAATTGTTTGATAGGCATTGCTTAGAAGTTGACAGATTACAAAGTAGACGCAATTTATGGATAACAACTTCTTTAATCAGTCTTGCTTGAGAATGGAAAATAAAATCAGTACAAGGATCTATAGTGAAACATTGCCTTTACAGTAATTAAAGAAGTTGTTATCCATAAATTGTGTCTACTTTTTTAGGCAGAGAAGATTTTGATATTTTGGATCCCTCCCTTTTTATGAATGCTAGATCTGCACTTGTTACTGGATTGCGAACAAGTGTACAAGCACGTCCACCACAAAGTGACCTTTCTGAAAAAGCTATACCTATTGGAAGTGTTCATGTCTCCATAGTGATTTCAGTGAACAGCACACTGAATATCCAGATCTCATTACTTCCCTGCATATAAGAAGTATCAATCCACAATATTGATCTGCACAGACCCCCCTGGCTGTTTACAACCCCTGACTGTCCAAGCAACACGGAGTGCACCATAAACCTGTACAAGACGAGGAGGTCATCACGCGGACTTCGGGACATGGAAGCCTCCAGTAAACCACAGTGGACATAATAAAGCTATTTGTAGTCCGACATTGAGATTCCTGTGCAGGTCCTCCTTCAAATGGACCTATAGAAGGCACATTTGTGGTCACTAACACCCTGTAAATGTGATGAGTGTTGCCCCTGACCAGAATGATGTCGGTTACTGACCACAGGTCAGGTGCTTGGCGTAAAACATCAAAGGGGTGATTAATGTTTCATATTTGTGTGGGCATGTTTTATGAATCGGGGGATTTGTAAGTGTTTGATTGTAGAAACATGCGGGGCACAACTGCTTGTGATTCTCTTGTCATTTGGGTTGAGCATTTAGAATGGTCTGTTTATTTGACACTTTCTTGTTTATTTTCCTGTTCCAACTACAACAATAAGAACAAGCCGTCATAAGTCTGAAAAATATCAGCTTGCCAGGAAGAAGGGTATTACTGTAAAAATAGTAACTTGAAAAAAGTGTAAAAAACTGGCTCTTTTTGTGTTGGAAACACAGATTCCTGACTTAGAGAGGCAGGGGAGGTATAACAGGGGATCACTCAGTTAGCCTGGGATGACTTGGAAATGTTTCTCACAAATGGAAACCAATGAAAGGATGAAAGATGGTAAGGTTTCTGGATGGACCTCTAGGTGAAGCAGTCGAATAAATTGTACGTTGAAGAATCAGTGTTGTAAACTCTTGCTTCAGTTATTTAAGTTCCATCTGTATTGTTACAGTCATTGATGGATGTCTGCTTACCGGCAGTACATTTGAAATAGCATGCATACAAATTCAACACATGGCAGAATCAAATGTTGAGATGTGTTTGTGTGCATTGTTTCCAACACGTATTTGGAAGACAAGGCTGGGAACCAATGAAAGCATATCATTTTACTGTGTCAAAAACTGAATGTTCCCTTATTCAGAGAGAGAGAGAGAGAGAGAGAGAGAGAGAGAGTGTGTGTGTGTGTGTGTGTGTGTGTGTGTGTGTGTGTGTGTGTGTGTGACTGACTGACTGATATAGAAGATTTAACGTGCGCTTTCCGACTACAGCGTATTTCGCACACGGGCCTGGCCGGACCATTTAGTGTATTCTGAGAAGGGTGAAAGTGGTGTGTGCAACCCAAGAGGGGGCTTTTAGGGGTTGCTTATATTGATTTTTTGAAATTTTTAAATTTGGAATAAATGCCGAGGTGGGTGGAGGAGGGAACTAAAGGAGCCGGGTAAGGTGGGTGTTTGTATGTTTATTGGATTTTGGATTGGTTTTTTAGATGCGCTTAATTAGGTCTGTTTTGATTAGGAATACGCCTAGGGCCTTGAAGTTTTCTAGTTTATTTTGAGTGTGTGTGTGTGTGCTAGACTGGTTTTATAGATCTGGCCCTATGACATACCATTCCAAGTGCAAAGTACAACATGTACCATCTTTCATTTCATGGATTGTTGCTCACAATATCAATCACTGGCTTGTCTGGTCTAGGCTTAATTATTTACAGGCTGCCACCATATAGCTGAGTGCACATTAAGCCAACAAACAAATATCATAGTTTTGTGTTGAAAATTGCTTTAGTGGTGTCACATAATCAACCAGCAACAAAAACATGTAAATGTAATTATTTCTGAACAGAAACATCAAATTAATAATAATTAAAAATAGAGAGGAGAATTTGAAAAAACTGTGGCTTGTATTTGTGGTCGGCACTTAAATCTCAGCCCTTACATATTACAATTTGTTTGGACCACCTCCGTGGTCTAGTGGTAGAGCGTCCGCACGGAGAGCGGAAGGTCCGGGGTTGGATCCCCGACCGCGTCATACCAAAAGACGTTAAAAGATGGTACTTGTTGTTACCCTGTCTGGCGCTCGGCATTAAGGGGCTAAAACAAGGTCTGGTCGGCTCGGAGGCAGTATACTGTGTCTGAGTTGGGTGTTCATGTTAAACTGCGGCATGGTATCTCAACGAGCTAGCTCTATAAATCGGCATCAGTCCGGACTAGTACAAGCAGCCACACACACACACGTGCATGCACGTCGCTATATAAGTGCAATAATCTTGGACGCGGCGTTAAACCCCATTTTACCTCACCTTCAATCTGTTTGACAGTGTGAACATGACACAACACCCTGATGTATAGAAAAATGTGGAATGTGAAATTATGCATGAGTTGATGGGAGTTGCCTCCCTCTGTGCATGTACTCGGAGATTCGGTTACATTCACGATATCATCAACAGGACTGTGAGAGCTAGGTTACGCCATTGAGGTACAGAATGGCTGTTCGGTTATTAAAACCATATAAATCTTCTTCAGAAATGGAACGTCTAGTATTCCTCAACTTTTCATAACCTGATTACAATAGATTAGAATTACAGCTCTTGTTTCCCAGCATTAAGTTTAAGTTGTTCTGCAGAGTTGGTATGATTCCTCTGGGGCTGGGATGAGTCCAAATTTACTACCCGGTACCCACCACCCTATTACCCGACCCTACCCCGGTACGCGCTGTAGGTCTCAGGAGATGTCTCAAAATGTTCGATTGGGAACATTTTTGGCATAGCCCTGGCAAAATGTATTTAGATACATGTATTAAACAATCTGGTCATTCATACACTGAAGTTGAATTAAGTTATATCTTTATTCAACCTTATGAAAAATCAGAAGGAATGGGACCATAGTCAGAAAGAAATACGAACATTAGTGACTTTAGTGTAACCATAGAGTTCTAGATAATTTTTGTCATTAAACAATATATCTCGTGACTATCCACGGGTCTGGGTAGTCCTGTGGGTACCCGGTTCCTACTCAGTACCCACCTGACTAGGGTACCCGAGTTACCCGTCCCAGCCCTAGATTCCTTGCCAACTGCGTCCATGCCGCTGCGCCTCGGCCACAGTTTGGAGGTTGTGCAAGTTCAAAGAAGCATTACTTGTCCACTGAGACCTCTAGCCTATATGTTACACAAAGAAAAGTTGACATGAAAATCAATGTCCGTCCTATTCGTGGGGTCGTACATCAGAGTGAGTTTCAGCCACATCCGTCTCCTTAACTGACATATTTCCGTCACAAGGCGTAAACGTAGGTTGCAATCACGGGTCCAGCGTGGAGGCGGATTATCTCCCCTCCTTACTGAGAGAGCGTGTTATTAGCCTACATTGACAGACCTGCTCTAATGAGCATTATACCTGGCTACGTTGCATTCTGGGTAATATCCGTGGTTGGCAGTTGGGTTAGACATTTGTCACCTAATTCAGCCCATGGATTTGGTAAGGAAACATACTGCTGACAAAAGGTGATGTCACATTTGGAGGGAAAAGTGTGCTTTGCAAACACTGTTTCTTTATGCTTACAGTAAAAGTTTAGTTTGGTAAATCTCATGACTCTGACGGTCCTTTGGTTAATAATCACTTAATGGTAGGTTAAAAATGTTAAATATTGAAAAATTGTGTTTTATGGCTTTTACGTGACTTGGATGAGGTTTCACATGGTTTTTATGAAGCTCTAAATACAAAATTATAGTTTTTTTGCTGTAGGAACTGAAATAGATTTGATTCCAAGACATGTTTTTTAAACTTTTTTGTAAAGCCAAATTCCAAGCTGTTGGGGCATGTTGAGGATTTTTTCAATCCAAGAATGTAAGTGGTCTGAAAATGACATTGTTTACTTGTTTTGTTTGTTTGTTTGTTTGTTTGTTGTTTAACGCCGCACTCAGCAATATTTCAGCTATATGATGGCGGTCAGTGAATAATCGAGTCTGGACCAGACATTCCAGTGATTGACATCATGAGCATCGATCCACGCAACTGGGATACGATGACATGCATCAACCAAGTCAGTGAGCCTGACCACCCGATCCCGTTAGTCCCCTTTTACTGTTTACTTGTACTTTAGTCAAAACCAGGTTAGCTAATGTCAGTGAAATGAAAGGGGACTTCACACTGATATAGAAAATATTATTTGTATTCTCGGTTACACAAGGTATATTTTTATAAGCAGCAATCAATACAGCCTTTCTGACCCTGGAACAAATATATTCAATACAGCCCATGCAAGTCTATAATAGTTGGAAAGTCTAGATTACTGCAGTTTCTGAAAATGAAAAGAGTCTCTGGGCTCCTTTTTAATAAATTAAATTAAGATTAAAAAAATTGTCATTAGATATTTTCATTTCAGAGATCAGATGTTAATCAACAGTCAATATTGTCCTTCATAATTTTCTCATAAGACAACCTGAAAATAGCAATCACCTGCTATAGGTATAGTTAACCTACATGAACTACCTGTGATATAGTAAAAATACCCTATATCAGAACTCCAATGATTTAGAATGAATGACATGAAATTTCCTTTATTTGAAACGATTGTACCACAAATATTCTGACATTTTACTATAGTTGCTAATTTAAAAAACTTTAAATATAATAATAATCCTGATTGTATCTTGCATTGAAGAGTCACAGTTTGAGATTTACCAATCAGTGTTCATAAAACAAACAAATAACTCACGCCCAAAGTCCTGTGAATGAAAACAAAACAAATAGTCAAAGAACTATAGCTAAGACCTTTCAGAAGTCAGATTGTGTCATTTGTGATATATTTGTTCATTCTGTGGTTGCTATTTAAAAGGTTTGTTTCAAGGAACCAATCGTGGTAATCTTGAGTTTCTGTGCTCTACCGATGAGGTCACCTACAATTTCCCCCAAAATTAATATGCAAAATATTGAATAAAATTGATCAAACTGGAGACTTGTTGACATGTCACTTACAGTGTTATAATCATTAGGCTTCATATTTATTTTGAGATGGTTATGAGACTGACCTACAAAAATAAAACAATTCTCGAGAATTTATTGCCACTGATAAAATTGGTGAACTATTTACATACAAATCTTTATTCCAACAAAAAGAATGTATCTTAACTTTTAGTATGTTGCCATGTTAAGTTGTTTCTTTTTCATTCATTAATAGCAGTTCTAATCTGGGAATACTAATCAGAAATTATTGTTTTCATATTTCTTTGACCACCTAGATTGAGTTTTAGGCCCAATGTTTTGTAAACCAACTCATAAAATATAAAAAACAGAGACTGGGAATATGTTATGCACACACCTATGTTATCCGTTTGTAAAAGTGCATTATACACGCTGAAATACAGTAATACGAGTGAGTGAGTTATTATTTGACGTCACTTGGGCAATATTTCAGCCATATCGTGACGAAGTAATGAGGTATGTGCATGGTTGTGTAACAATGTGCTCAAATTGTGTGGACTGTTTCTCATACTACAAATCAGCCTTTCTGACCCAGACTTGATTATTTACAGGTCGCTGTGATACAGCTGGAATAGTGCTGAATGTGCAATAATATTCACTCCATCATAGTTTAATGTTTAAATGATACTGTTTCATACATTTTTTATCCAAGCATAAATGTTTTTTTAAGGTGTGAATTGTGAGAATCTAGACAATAAGTTTGCTGACCTGCCCTTTCAAACATGATTGAAGTTCAATTCAACACAAGGTCATTGCGATACAAGACACAAGATTTTTTATTGTTCTAAACAACCAAAGGGCAGAGTGCAAAATTTATACAACAAATAAAACGATGAAATGTATTTGAAAACTAGTACCACTTTGACCATCGCATGCACTGAATTACCAAATTTATATCTGCTGTAACAAACCGAACTTTGATGATTTATTTCTGGTGTGTGTCCATGACAAACGGCTTTGCTGGCTAAATGTCTTCATATCAATGAAAAGCTGGTTTTTGTCGACTCCACATATCTGTCAGGATTTCTGGAGACATGTGTTTTATTTATTATCTGATTCATTGTTTCACACCCAAGGTTTAACAACAAAATCTGTCAGATAAAAAAGGGGAGCCCTGATACTGTCACTGTTAAGAGGGGGGAGAGATTGAATGGTGTGGAACCAAGGGCAGCTTGATTGGTTCAACAGAGGCTGGGGACATTTGGGAAATTTATGACTGCAAATCTCTGAAATTTACAGAAAAACAGTTTGACATTTTTAGGACATGTTGTCATTACTTTTGCATTGGTTTGCCCACAACACTGTCCATATGGAAATTCCATCAAAGGTTCAAATTGAAAATTATGAGCTTAACAGATGGTTTCTTAAAATCTGCTGGTGACCTAATACTTTAAAAAACACTTTTACAAAAAGTCTCACATCTTAAATTCAAGAACAATGGCTCACAAAAAGTTGTAACGCGGTTACACTAACCTTTCACTGGTTTTATTGTGCTGAATTAAAGTGTGGTGAAGTAATACATATTTTTTTATGATTCATAATTGGGTTCATCCTGATGTTAGTTTTAGTTTTTTAACGATTTACTAAAAAAACATGTCTAACGTGGCAGTCTGAAAACAAAAGAATTTTTTACATTTTTGTTTGTTTGTTTCATATTACACACAGATGAAATATATGAATCTGTGCAGATTTATGGCTTATCCAGACATAATATGTTATCGCCAGCAGATATGCTAATGGCCATATCAGAGATGACAGAGTGCTATCTAATATTAAGAGAATAAAACATATCTTCTTGCAATAATGTCTCAAATTTTCTCTTTTTAGGAAAAACAAAGATAAGGTCTTTGAGAGAAGCTTTGAATGTGACTAATACATTTGACATTCCTGGTTCTGTATCTCAGCAAGGAACAAAATGTCAAAATTTAGATTTATGAAATAAAATAATTTGATAACCCAACATGAATCTCCGCTACCAAGTACTGCGTACAACGAGGGACTTCTAGAATATGACAGGCTTGGCAGCTTTCTTTCTTCGTCTTTTTTTGCACATTGGAAATTCATTTAGATTTATGGTCTTCCCATGCAAAATGTGATATTTTAATTAAAAACTGAAACTAATTTGTGTGAAAATTGAGAAAATGTACAATTTATTTAAATACCTGACATTTGCTATCTGTCCTCTACCTGGCAACATACGAGTCATGGGATGAAAAATGGCGTTCTGTTGTTAGTTTGGATGGATAAGACATGTTGACAAAGAACAATCTGATTGTTTTCAGTGTGCAGATCATATTCTCCTTTTGGTAAGGCCAGATCAATGCGTTTTCTTGTTCAATGGACAATTTAACTAACGTTAGTAAATATATTTTTCAGAAAATTATCTTCCAAGCAATCCTGATATTTTATTTGTTTGTTTATTTGTGGTTTACTTCCTTCAACAAGTGAAGAAATAGGTATGAATATACACAACAATATTGTAATTTTAAGACAAAGATAATTAGAGATTCCTATGTGCCAATTTACACTTGTCAGAGGGGTACTCAAAGTATGTGATCTAGACTACCAGTTGTCGGACTTTCATTTTTGTGGAAGCCTCGGTGGCTGAGTGGGTTAGATCGTTGACTTTGTGTGCTGATATTTTATTTGTTTGTTTATTTGTGGTTTACTTCCTTCAACAAGTGAAGAAATAGGTATGAATAAACACAACAATATTGTAATCAGCCTCGGTGGCTGAGTGTGTTAGATCGCTGACTTTTTGTATTCATAGAGATTCCTAGTTTAGTGTTCTGTATTGTAAATATCATATATTTGACTAAGAAAATTGTTATGCGAGCCTTTGCCAAGCATTATGCATATTGTTTATTCCTGATATATGTATATGATATTTATGATATGGAAACACACAAGGGTTATAATCTCTTTGTCTTAATGGATGTTTAAGATGTCATTTCACTCAAATAAGTAGCTATGGAATCCATGTATGAACACAATTTTTGAGTGAACTGCCCAATTCATTCTATAGTGCTGAATGACTTGCAATCGAATTCCTCGCCCCCTTTCAGTGACACATTGGGAAAGTCCTTTCTAAGCATATTGGTAACTTTAGTCAATAGTGTATTGAGAAAGAAGGCATTGCGTTGATGTATGGGACTTGAAGTAGTTCCTGGTCGGCGACATCATTTGCATATTTATCTCCTTATGATACCGTATTGGTTTATTGCATGGATAACATTGATAACACTAACCATGTGATAAAAATATTGATTTGTAAAAAAGGAAAAAACCTGATGAGTTGAAGATAGCAGTGTTGAAAAGTATGGAGACTTGATGGTATGTGTGTGTGGTTGTCACCAGTTAGCAAGACCTGGGTGTGAATGTCAATGGCCCCATTACCAGGATCCGCGATGAAATCAGCAGCGGAAAAAGAAACTTTAGAAGAGAGAATTGTATTGTGTGATAGAAGATTTCATAGACTGTGTGTTAGTCTTGGTTCCTCTCTGCTCTGTGAAATCTCTAATGCATTGATATTTTTAAAATTTGTTTGCGTATTTTCCATCATACATTTTCCAGAGGAGTGGTGTGTTACCAACAAACTTGCCCTTTGTGAGTTAGTGAGTGAGGCGGGTTTTATGCTGCTGTACCAATATTCCAGCAATATTTAGGCGGGGGACACCAGAAATGGGCTTCACCCATTGTACCCATATGGTTTCTCACTGCTTTCCAGAAGTGAAAAGTTTGATTGAAAATATACAGATTCTGAGTTTTTAGGAAATTAATCTTAGATCAACCAACATTGTTTTATGTCCTGAATCTAATAAGTAATCAGAGTTTGGATAGTAAAACAAAAATGTTAGAAACTTGACAAGGCTGCAGGGTGATATTTTTCTTATTCGTCAGATGATGAGTGTGGTGAAATAATCTGATGAGATTTATATCCCCCCCAGTAATTAATCAGACCAATCCTCCACTACTATCAGGGAAACAGGTGGAATCTTCCTAGCAGGGTTTACACATCATCCAATCACTCACTCCCAGTTAGGTGGGTGTTAATCACAGCTTATTCCTTCACAGGTGATTTAGTCCAGTATCACACGCCATGGTCAGGTGATCTGTTGTGGTCAGTCGGTAAAGGTCAAGGTGGAAGATGTTGCCTCTAATCGGTGCTGACATGAACTGACCGTATTACTGTCACATCCAATATTGGGTTAATTCCACTTGTCTGATTGAGACTTGAGGACAGGATAGGCAAGGATTAATGAAAGTGGTGTACCAGGCTTTGTGACAGTGGTGTACCAAGGTGTCTGACAGTGTTGTACCAAGGTGTCTGACAGTGTTGTACCAAGGTATCTGACAGTGGTGTACCAGGCTTTGTGACAGTGTTGTACCAAGGTGTCTGACAGTGTTGTACCAAGGTGTCTGACAGTGGTGTACCAAGGTGTCTGACAGTGTTGTACCAAGGTGTCTGACAGTGTTGTACCAAGGTATCTGACAGTGGTGTACCAGGCTTTGTGACAGTGTTGTACCAAGGTGTCTGACAGTGTTGTACCAAGGTGTCTGACAGTGTTGTACCAAGGTATCTGACAGTGTTGTACCAAGGTATCTGACAGTGGTGTACCAGGCTTTGTGACAGTGTTGTACCAAGGTGTCTGACAGTGTTGTACCAAGGTGTCTGACAGTGTTGTACCAAGGTGTATGACAGTGGTGTACCAAAGTGTCTGACAGTGGTGTACCAAGGTGTCTGACAGTGTTGTACCAAGGTATCTGACAGTGGTGTACCAGGCTCTGTGACAGTGGTGTACCAAGGTGTCTGACAGTGTTGTACCAAGGTGTCTGACAGTGTTGTACCAAGGTGTCTGACAGTGTTGTACCAAGGTGTCTGACAGTGGTGTACCAAGGTGGCTGACAGTGTTGTACCTAGGTGTCTGACAGTAGTGTACCAAGGTGTTTGACAGTGGTGTATCAAGGTATCTGACAGTATTTTACCAAGGTGGCTGACAGTATTGTACCAAGGTGTCTGACAGTATTGTACCAAGGTGTCTGACAGCGGTGTACCAAGGTGTCTGATAGTGGTGTACCAAGGTGTCTGATAGTGGTGTACCAAGGTGTCTGATAGTGGTGTACATAGCATTGGGTAGACATTGGGCACACATCTAAAGCTTTTGGTAGACATCTATAGCATTGTGTACACATCTGTATTGTTTTGTACACATCTATTGCATTGGGTAGATGTCTATAGCATTGGGTAGACATCTAAAGCATTGGGTAGACATTTATAGCATTGGGTAGACATCTAAAGCATTGGATAGACATCTAAAGCATTGGGTAGACATCCATAGCATTGGGTAGACATTTATAGCATTGGGTAGACATCCACAGCATTGGGTAGACATCCACAGCATTGGGTAGATATCCATAGAATTGGGTAGACATCTATAGCAGTGGGTAGACATCCACAGCATTGGGTAGACATCCATAGCATTGGGTACACATCTGTAGCAGGCTATATATTTGCAGTATTAGGTACACACCTGTAGGATTGGGTACTGACTGATGGCTGTCATAATTGCTGTGAAACCTTGATTCTGTTTCCTGACTTTAATCTTCTACAGTTACTACTAGATTGGTTTCGTTAATCATTTGATGTGTTTCATACAATCTCTTTTGATTTGTAGCCCAGTAAAACAGCATAACATAATCTTCTTTGTTCATTCTGAAATCTAGACGCATGATGCCAAGACGTAGAACACTTACTCATTAGGTGACAGGCCTAGTTGGGGATTGCATTTCTATGTTTTTGCTTGTGATTATCTTGGAGAGTGCTTCCTACTTCAATGGATACGATTTCCCTAAGAATCAAATATTTAACCATAATATTATTTCCCTTCTTCCAAATCATGGCTGCATAATTCACAGGGGAAAACAGTTTTTTTGTGGGTGAGATGTTGATATTGATTTGATGTTTTCTGCACTTATGACGAATAATTTTTAGAAGGTTTTGGATAATTATCTTTTCTAGATTTGATTAGGGCAGGGATGATACACCAACTGTGCGATATACCTTGCTCACAATCCAATACGTATCACGATACTTGCATGTGCTTTTATCTGTTTCATAGACAGGAGACCCATGAAGATCCGCGGTAGAATAGGTCTTCAGCAATCCATGCTTGCCGTGAAAGGCAACTATGTTGTCGTAAGAGGCGACTAATGGAATTGTGTGGCCAGGCTCGCTGACTTGGTTGATGCATGTCATCGATCTCAATGGCGTGGATCGATGCTCATGATGTCAATCACTGGATTGTCTGGTCCAGACTCGATTATTTTACAGACCGCCGTCATATAGCTGCAATATTGCTGAGTGCGGCGTTAAACAAGAAACAATCACAATCAATTATAGACAGGTTGGCCAAATATCTGGCACAATGATGATTTACAGTTGGCAGTGTCAAGTACGGTGCAATGGATGAATATATTTATGTTTTCACTACTCTTTTTCACTTGAACTTAATGTTTGGTGTACCATTTATTAAAGAATGTGTTTAAGGTAAGAATCGATACTTTTTACTTAGTGTGTGATTGTGATTGATACTTGTATCAAGAAGTAACAAATCGTGATCAATCAATGTCATCCCAGTACTACATTTGATTGCTATAACTTTGTTTGTTTGTTTGTTTGTTGTTTAACTCCATACTCCGCAATATTCCAGCTCTATGGACAGACAATCCAGTGATTGAGCTCATGATAATCAATCCACATAATTTGGATACGATGATATGCATCAACCATGTCAGCGAGCCTGACCACCCGATCCCGTTAGTTACCTCTTACTACAAGCATTGGTTGGTGAAGACCAGTTCTAACCTTGATCTTCACAGTTTGATTGCTATGACTGTAATGATAGTTCCTCCTATATTGGTATAAAGACAATTAAGAAGGGGGATCGGTTGGTCACAATGTCTGCTGAGTAAACTTTTGTATCGGTGAGAGTATCAGAAGACCACGAATCATCTGTGACGTGCCTGATTGTGTGTCATTGTTTTACACATTGTAGTGTGTCTGTGACGTGCCTGATTGTGTGTCATTGTTTTACACAATGTAGTGTGTCTGTGACATGCCTGATTGTGTGTCATTGTTTTACACAATGTAGTGTGTCTGTGACATGCCTGATTGTGTGTCATTGTTTTACACATTGTAGTGTGTCTGTGACGTGCCTGATTGTGTGTCATTGTTTTACACATTGTAGTGTGTCTGTGACGTGCCTGATTGTGTGTCATTGTTTTACACAATGTAGTGTGTCTGTGACATGCCTGATTGTGTGTCATTGTTTTACACAATGTAGTGTGTCTGATCTCAGTTCAAGCACTTTACGGGATCCAAGGTCGGAACTGAGGGTCCACCCGTGGCACTCCTTTGATGAACGTTGTTTGTGAAGTGGGTTACTTGCCTCACACTTCACATCAGAGGAGCGTAAGTGGAGATCAGGGTGCAGTTGCACAAAGCGATCTTAGTGCCATGTTGAAAGCAACACTGATACTGTAACATAGACTTACTATAATCTTAGTGCTAAGATCACTTTGTGCTTGTGGGCCGAGGCGTGAACACTGGCTGCTCCTGATGAAGGACGCGAGGACAGTGTAGCTATGAGTGTATTCCCAAAACTTGGATTGAGTGCTGTAAAGTGCTCTGTGGTATATGTGTACTGTACAGTGTGGTATATGTGTGTACTGTACAGTGAGGTATGTGTGTACTGTACAGTGTGGTATATGTGTGTACTGTACAGTGAGGTATGTGTGTACTGTACAGTGAGGTATATGTGTGTACTGTACAGTGAGGTATATGTGTACTGTACAGTGTGGTATATGTGTGTACTGTACAGTGAGGTATGTGTGTACTGTACAGTGAGGTATATGTGTGTACTGTACAGTGAGGTATATGTGTACTGTACAGTGTGGTATATGTGTGTACTGTACAGTGGGGTATATGTGTGTACTGTACAGTGTGGTATATGTGTGTACTGTACAGTGTGGTATATGTGTGTACTGTACAGTGTGGTATATGTGTGTACTGTACAGTGTGGTATATGTGTGTACTGTACAGTGAGGTATGTGTGTACTGTACAGTGTGGTATATGTGTGTACTGTACAGTGTGGTATATGTGTGTACTGTACAGTGAGGTATATGTGTGTACTGTACAGTGTGGTATATGTGTACTGTACAGTGTGGTATATGTGTGCACTGTACAGAGTGGTATATGTGTGTACTGTACAGTGTGGTATATGTGTGTACTGTACAGTGTGGTATATGTGTGTACTGTACAGTGTGGCATATGTGTGTACTGTACAGTGTGGTATATGTGTGTACTGTACAGTGTGGTATATGTGTGTACTGTACAGTGAGGTATGTGTGTACTGTACAGTGTGGTATATGTGTGTACTGTACAGTGTGGTATATGTGTGTACTGTACAGTGAGGTATATGTGTGTACTGTACAGTGTGGTATATGTGTACTGTACAGTGTGGTATATGTGTGCACTGTACAGAGTGGTATATGTGTGTACTGTACAGTGTGGTATATGTGTGTACTGTACAGTGAGGTATATGTGTGTACTGTACAGTGAGGTATATGTGTGTACTGTACAGTGTGGTATATGTGTGTACTGTACAGTGAGGTATATGTGTGTACTGTACAGTGTGGTATATGTGTGTACTGTACAGTGTGGTATATGTGTGTACTGTACAGTGTGGTATATGTGTGTACTGTACAGTGTGGTATATGTGTGTACTGTACAGTGAGGTATATGTGTGTATTGTACAGTGTGGTATATGTGTGTACTGTACAGTGTGGTATATGTGTGAACTGTACAGTGTGGTATATGTGTGTACTGTACAGTGTGGTATATGTGTGTACTGTACAGTGAGGTATATGTGTACTGTACAGTGTTGTATATATGTACTGTAGAATGGGGTGTGGTATATATGTACTCTGCAGTATGGTATATGTGTGTACTGTACAGTGTGGTATGAATGTACATACAGTGTGGTATATATGTACTGTACAGTGTGGTATATGTGTACTGTACAGTGTGGTATATGTGCACTGTACAGTGTGGTATATATGTACTGTACAGTGTGGTATATATGTACTGTACAGTGTGATATATGTGTACAGTACAGTGTGGTATATATGTACTGTACAGTGTGGTATATGTTAACTGTACAGTGTGAT
This sequence comes from Haliotis cracherodii, assembly GCF_022045235.1. NCBI lineage: Eukaryota > Metazoa > Mollusca > Gastropoda > Lepetellida > Haliotidae > Haliotis > Haliotis cracherodii. The sequence continues at coordinate 25,153,625 of NW_027266268.1, forward strand.
ATATATGTACTGTACAGTGTGGTATATGTGTGTACTGTACAGTGTGATATATGTGTGTACTGTACAGTGTGGCATATATGTACTGTACAGTGTGATATATATGCACTGTACAGTGTGATATATGTGTGTACTGTACAATGTGGTATATATGTACTGTACAGTGTGGTATATGTGTGTACTGTACAGTGTGGTATATATGTACTGTACAATGTGGTATATATGTACTGTACAGTGTGGTTTTTGTGTACTGTACACTGTATATATGTGTACACACTTTCTGACAATGGTGTAAGAATCTATTATTGAAAATATAAACCCCCATTAGTAAAAAAACCAAACTGAGTCTACTATAAACCCCCTTTAGTCCAGACACCCTGAGTCTATTTTAAGCCCCCATTAGACCAGTCACCTCTGAGTCTAATATAAACCCCCCTTAGTCCAGATACCTGAGTCTATTATAAACCCCACTTAGTCCAGACGCCTGAGTCAATCATAAACCCCCATTAGTCCAGACACACCTGAGTCTATTATAAACCCAATGGTCCAGACATCTGAGTCTATTATAAACCCATTGGTCCAGACACCTGAGTCTATTATTAACCCCCTTTAGTCCAGACACCTGAGTCCATTATAAACCAAATGGTCCAGACACCTGAGTCTGTTATAAACCCCCATTAGTCCAGACACACCTGAGTCTATTATAAACCCCCTTTATTCCAGACACCTGAGTCTATTATAAACCAAATGGTCCAGACACCTGAGTCTGTTATAAACCCCCATTAGCCCAGACACACCTGAGTCTATTATAAACCCCCTTTAGTCCAGATACCTGAGTCTATCATAAACCCCACTTAGTCCAGACGCCTGAGTCAATTATAAACCCCCATTAGTCCAGACACACCTGAGTCTATTATAAACCCCCTTTAGTCCAGACACCTGAGTCTTTTATAAACCCCCTTTAGTCCAGACACCTGAGTCTATTATAAACCCCCCTTAGTCCAGACATCTGAGCCTGTTATAAACCTCCTTTAGTCCAGACTCCCTTGAGTCTCAGTATAGTCTGGTTTAGTCACAATATTGCTCCATTTGTCCAGCTTCCCTGACTCTATTTTAGTCAATCATACTCTCAGGAACATCCACAGATGGGTCATTCGTGGGATAAAGCCCACCCACTTATATTAATAACTCAGATAGTGCCATGGACCTGTACACACGACCACTCGTGAAGATCCACACCAGAATAAGTCTTCAGCAACCCATACTTGTTGTAAAGGGTGACAGTTTGTCTAAAGAGGTGACTAACAGGATCAAGTTGTAAGGCTTGCTGAATTGGTTGATGCATGTCATCGCATCCCAATTGCGTGGATTGATGCTTGTGATGTCAATCACTGGATTGTCTGATCTGGACTCGATTATTTGCAGACTATCATCATATAGCTGGAATATTGCTGAGTGCAGCGTTAAACAACAAACAAACAAACAAAACCATACACGAGACACTATGGCACACAAGAGCCATAACACCATACCTCATGGCTCGTTAATGAGGAAATATTTTCTCACAATGAACATTACTATACACTTACTCTTCCAAAAAAAATAATATACCTTTTCTCTTAAAAGTCATATTTATATCATTTGCAATAGCAAAATGTGTTGTTTTGTTCCAAAAGATTAGTTTGGAAGCATATCACCAAAGAAAGGTCTTTTATTGCATGAATATCGATTGAAATTATTTATCCTTTTTTTTATTTATGTTGAGGTAACAAAGATAATTGCATGTACATGTTTTTCTCCCAATTCCCAAGTTTAAATCAGCCTTTATTTTATTTGATACAAATGTGTTGACATGTCGTCTTTGAGTCTGTGCAACTTGATCTGGAGGCTTTGTAGGAGGTCTGTCATTGTATCTGTTACATGTTGCAATCAGAGTTATCTCACCTTGGCTGACTCTCCTGATAATGGAGGTGTGGATGTAGATACAGCATGTTTTTATTACATCACATGTCGGAAATGTGTGCTCATATTTCCTCAAGGAACATGTATACGAGGAAAATGTTACATAGATATTGAGAACCTTTTATCAAATTTATGCTCATCTGAAAATGTTAAAGTGTCTTTCGACATCTATACATCTATCATTCTTAAAGTTCCACCTTTTTTCAATGTTATATATATCTTTATATCATGAAAAGTATCTTTTTGAATTTTCATTCAAATATTGGAGATGATAGTTTTTCTTTATCAATGATGTCATCTAATGGATGGGATGAATTTATCAATGGCATCATCCACAGGATCACACCAGTCTTAGTTTATCAAGGATGTCATCTACAGGATAGGACCAGTCTTAGTTTATCAAGGACATCCTCTGCAGGATAGGACCAGTCTTAGTTTATCAAGGACATCATCCACAGTATATGACCAGTTTTACTTTACCAAGGTGACATCCACAAGATCGCACCAGTCTTACTTTACCAAGGTGACATCCACAGGATAGGACCAGTCTAACTTTACCAAGCTGACATCAACAGGATAGGACCAGTCTTAGTTTACCAAGCTGACATCCACAGGATAGGACCAGTCTTACTTTACCAAGGTGACATCAACAGGATAGGACCAGTCTTACTTTACCAAGGTGACATCTACAGGATAGGACCAGTCTTACTTTACCAAGGTGACATCAACAGGATAGGACCAGTCTTACTTTACCAAGGTGACATCAACAGGATAGGACCAGTCTTACTTTACCAAGGTGACATCCACAGGATAGGACCAGTCTTACTTTACCAAGGTGACATCCACGGGATAGGACCAGTCTTAGTTTACCAAGGTGACATCAACAGGATATGACCAGTCTTACTTTACCAAGGTGACATCTACAGGATAGGACCAGTCTTACTTCACCAAGGTGACATCCCCAGGATAGGACCAGTCTTACTTTACCAAGGTGACATCCACAGTATATGACCAGTCTTACTTTACCAAGGACATCATCCACAGTATATGACCAGTCTTACTTTACCAAGGTGACATCCACAAGATCGCACCAGGCTTAGTTTACCAAGGACATCATCCACAGTATATGACCAGTCTTACTGTACCAAGGCGACATCCACAGTATATGACCAGTCTTACTTTACCAAGGTGACATCCACAGGATAGGACCAGTCTTACTTTACCAAGGTGACATACACAAGATTGCACCAGGCTTAGTTTACCAAGGACATCATCCACAGTATATGACCAGTCTTACTTTACCAAGGACATCATCCACAGGGTAGGACCAGTCTTACTTTACCAAGGACATCGTGTTCATTGTCTTGCCTGGGTGTGTTGCTGCAGCACAGTGGCTCAAGCTGAGTCAGGAATTCTCCGAGTGGCAACCATATGGTGGTAAGTGCGGGTGTAAAACCACAAACCAACCATGCCCCACTGTGAGCAATAAAAACAGGATGAACACACAGTCAGTTGGTAAAGTAAGACAACTATACTGTAAGTTAAGGGGGAAACAGAATCCCATGCAGGGAACATTACACTGCCAAGTTGCTGATGATAGCTGGTAGATGTTCACGATTCAAATGAAACATAGCGAAGACCTTTCAAGCTCAGGTCAAGGACACTTGGAGGATATTGAGATGGTGTAGGGTCAAGGAAAAAAACAAAAGACCTGGCTCATTATTGGATGTTGGGGAACAGAAGAGACAGTAAAGCAAACTAAGCAGGCTTGGAGATGTATTTATGGTGAGATATGGGCCATGTAGCAGAAAAGAAAATACCCTCAGGTGATACTGGAGAATGATGGATTTGTAACGTTGGGAATAAGATTACATCCATAAAAAGAGGAATTTTGAGATGGGTGGTGGAAAGGAATAGGTTGTGTTTCTCAGAAAATTACTCTTGAATAACTTGTAATTGTAAAATTGATTTTGTAATCAGTGGTGTCAGTGAGTATATATTTTCATAATGATATTTGTAACTGGAGAAAGACAGTATTGGTACTGATGTATTTAGATGGTGTATATCCATATTGGAATAAAACCCTGGTATTACTCACTCACTCACTCACTCACTCACACACTCACTCACTCACTCACTCACTCACTCACTCACTCACTCACTCACTCACTCACTCACTCACTCACTCACTCACTCACTCACTCACCCACCCACTCACTCACCCACCAACTCACCCACTCACTCACTCACTCACTCACTCACTCACTCACTCACTCACTCACTCACTCACCCACCCACTCACTCACCCACCAACTCACTCACTCACTCACCCTGTGAAGATTCAGGTAGAGAATAGGTCCTCAGAATCCCATGTTTGTCGTCGTGACAGGCGACTTACGGGATCAGGTGGTCAGACTTGCTGATTTTGTTCATGCATGCATGTCATTGTAACTCAGTTGCATAGATCAATTCTCATGATGTCAATCACTGGACTGTCTGGTCCAGATTATTTACAGATTGCCATCATATATCTGTAATATTGCTGAATACAGTATAAGCAACAAACAAACAAATAAACACTCAAACACTTGGTCACTAGTTTTAGATTCAAGCAACATTGCATCATTTTATGAATAGTTTGGGATTGAATAAGCATCGGTAAGATCTTGGATTTAAGTAGGTTTGCATCTTTAAATGAACTAGTTTGGGATTGAAACTGACTAGCACCTTGAAATGATGCATATCTGTGGCAACTGTTAGAGGCATACATTGAGTCAGACAACTGGTTCCCAGCCAAGGGAAACTACACACCAAGTTTATGGCCAACAAGATGGATGTCAACATATAGAGTAGTGTATGGTATTAACACCAGCCAATACTCATTGTGTTGCATCTGATTGGTGGAACCCACTGACAGACCACCAATCACAGAGTATGCTGACAGCTTTGCAAAGAGGTATTCTTGTTCAAACAGTGTATGAATATGTTTTGGTTCAGAGAAATACCTCCACATTCACAATATGTCAAGCTATTTCGGCTGTAAAAACCTCTTCATGGGCGTGGGAGGATGGATAAAAAAAGGATAAAAGCCTGACTAAAGTATTGCTTCATTTGTCTATCAACACTACTTATATCTTTCCCTTTCATCTCACCTTGACGAGCTTCCAGGTGAAACATGGTCTACCTTTGCAAGGTGTCTGGAAGGAACATTAGACGTGTTCTTTGAAACCGTTCCAATAAACTTCATAGTCAATCTCCTTCACTGGAGGTGCTCTATCCAATGTTGCCTGTTTTTTTTGGTAGGAGATAGTCTTTGAAAGGCTGTTTATGTCTAAAGGAGTGAGTGGGGACCGAGGGATACAAGAGGGTGTTGTGTATATCACTGACTCCCTCACCTGAAGGCCAGGCATCATTTACTTCTTCCTACAGCGCCATGGAAACATCATCTTCCTTACTATAACCAACCTTTTTTTCTTGGATTGTTGTTTAGCTCAACACTCAGCAATATTCCAGCTCTATGATGGCGACCTGTAAATAATCAAGTCTGGACTAGAGAATGCAGTGATTGACATCATGAGCTTCAAATGGGATACGATGACATGCATCAACCAAGTCAGCAAGCCTAACCACCCGATTCTGTTATGAGCAATGATCTACCCATTAGGGTACATTAATATGGTATGTCAACCAAGCCTGACCACCAGATTCTGTTATGAGCAATGATCTACCCATCAGGGTACATTAATATGGTATATCAACCAAGCCTAACCACCTGATTCAGTTATGAGCGATGATCTACCAATCAGGGTACATTAATATGGTATATCAACCAAGCCTGACCACCTGATTCTGTTATGAGCAATGATCTACCAATCAGGGTACATTAATATGGTATGTCAACCAAGCCTGACCACCTGATTCTGTTATGAGCAATGATCTACCAATCAGGGTACATTAATATGGTATGTCAACCAAGCCTGACCACCTGATTCTGTTATGAGCAATGATCTACCAATCAGGGTACATTAATATGGTATATCAACCAAGCCTGACCACCTGATTCTGTTATGAGCAATGATCTACCAATCAGGGTACATTAATATGGTATATCAACCAAGCCTGACCACCTGATTCTGTTATGAGCAATGATCTACCCATCAGGGTACATTAATATGGTATATCAACCAAGCCTGACCACCTGATTCTGTTATGAGCAATGATCTACCAATCAGGGTACATTAATATGGTATATCAACCAAGCCTGACCACCTGATTCTGTTATGAGCAATGATCTACCAATCAGGGTACATTAATATGGTATGTCAACCAAGCCTGACCACCCGATTCTGTTATGAGCAATGATCTACCCATCAGGGTACATTAATATGGTATGTCAACCAAGCCTGACCACCTGATTCTGTTATGAGCAATGATCTACCCATCAGGGTACATTAATATGGTATATCAACCAAAGCTGACCACCTGATTCTGTTATGAGCAATGATCTACCAATCAGGGTACATTAATATGGTATGTCAACCAAGCCTGACCACCTGATTCTGTTATGAGCGATGATCTACCCATCAGGGTACATTAATATGGTATATCAACCAAGCCTGACCACCTGATTCTGTTATGAGCAATGATCTACCAATCAGGGTACATTAATATGGTATGTCAACCAAGCCTGACCACCTGATTCTGTTATGAGCAATGATCTACCAATCAGGGTACATTAATATGGTATGTCAACCAAGCCTGACCACCTGATTCTGTTATGAGCAATGATCTACCCATCAGGGTACATTAATATGGTATGTCAACCAAAGCTGACCACCTGATTCTGTTATGAGCAATGATCTACCCATCAGGGTACATTAATATGGTATATCAACCAAGCCTGACCACCTGATTCTGTTATGAGCGATGATCTACCAATCAGGGTACATTAATATGGTATGTCAACCAAGCCTGACCACCTGATTCTGTTATGAGCAATGATCTACCAATCAGGGTACATTAATATGGTATGTCAACCAAGCCTGACCACCTGATTCTGTTATGAGCAATGATCTACCCATCAGGGTACATTAATATGGTATATCAACCAAAGCTGACCACCTGATTCTGTTATGAGCAATGATCTACCCATCAGGGTACATTAATATGGTATATCAACCAAGCCTGACCACCTGATTCTGTTATGAGCGATGATCTACCAATCAGGGTACATTAATATAGTATGTCAACCAAGCCTGACCACCTGATTCTGTTATGAGCAATGATCTACCCATCAGGGTACATTAATATGGTATGTCAACCAAGCCTGACCACCTGATTCTGTTATGAGCAATGATCTACCCATCAGGGTACATTAATATGGTATGTCAACCAAGCCTGACCACCTGATTCTGTTATGAGCAATGATCTACCAATCAGGGTACATTAATATGGTATGTCAACCAAGCCTGACCACCTGATTCTGTTATGAGCAATGATCTACCAATCAGGGTACATTAATATGGTATGTCAACCAAGCCTGACCACCTGATTCTGTTATGAGCAATGATCTACCCATCAGGGTACATTAATATGGTATATCAACCAAGCCTGACCACCTGATTCTGTTATGAGCAATGATCTACCCATCAGGGTACATTAATATGGTATGTCAACCAAGCCTGACCACCTGATTCTGTTATGAGCAATGATCTACCCATCAGGGTACATTAATATGGTATGTCAACCAAGCCTGACCACCTGATTCTGTTATGAGCAATGATCTACCCATCAGGGTACATTATTAATATGGTATATCAACCAAGCCTGACCACCTGATTCTGTTATGAGCAATGATCTACCAATCAGGGTACATTAATATGGTATGTCAACCAAGCCTGACCACCTGATTCTGTTATGAGCAATGATCTACCCATCAGGGTACATTATTAATATGGTATATCAACCAAAGCTGACCACCTGATTCTGTTATGAGCAATGATCTACCCATCAGGGTACATTAATATGGTATATCAACCAAAGCTGACCACCTGATTCTGTTATGAGCAATGATCTACCCATCAGGGTACATTAATATGGTATATCAACCAAGCCTGACCACCTGATTCTGTTATGAGCAATGATCTACCCATCAGGGTACATTAATATGGTATATCAACCAAAGCTGACCACCTGATTCTGTTATGAGCAATGATCTACCCATCAGGGTACATTAATATGGTATATCAACCAAGACTGACCACCTGATCCAACTGGTCACCTCTTACGACCAGCATAGGCTGCTGACGACATTGTTACCCAGATTCCGCATGGGGGTGGTTCCAACCAGATTTGCATTTCGGGGGAGCATCTGTAGAGGACATATTTGTTTAGTTTTAACATTTAAATAATGGACACATCCCAGATCAGGATTAGAATAGCTCTTCAGCAACCCATGCTTGCTGTAAAAGGCAATATGCTTGTCGTAAGAGGTGACTAATGGGATCGGGTGGTCAGGCTCGTTGACTTAAACAACACATTAACAAACAACAAACAAACATAAATAATGGACAGTGTGATGTAGCAGGTGAGTTGGGTTTTTGTGCAGCAATATTCAATACATATCACAGTGGATGACCCCAAGATTGGTCTCCCACCTGTGTTGCCCATGTGGAAATTGAACCCGTCTTCAGCATGACAAGATAAAACTTTAACCATTCGGCCACTCCACAAGTTGGATGTTAACAGTCCTCTGGTTCTGGATTTAAGAACATTGCTGAGTTTTCTAATTCCAATAAAGTTATTAATAGATATTGACAAAAACAGATATAACAGCTGCAGAAAGAGACTGTTAGATGAAATAATTTTAAAACTAATCTAAATTCCTTAAGATTTAAGGTTTCAAAGTATCATTTGAGAAAGGTTACCGTATTCGACGTAATAAGTGCCCCGCTCTAATAAGCGCCCACGGTGATATTTACTATTATATTGGCTAGTGAACAATCCCAATTAGTACCCCTTCCGATTGATCAATGTACAAAAGACTTATTTATTCGCGTATAATACACACTCGTGTGTTATATGCACCCTTAATTATGGGCAATTCAATTCTGGAAAAATATATCTGTCATATATGAACATTTCAGGCTGTCAGCATAAACCACGAAATTTATCTTTCAACTTTGGTGGCTTTTTTCACCAACATAACATTCTTATAAGAGCCCCCTATTTCTAATTTTGAGAGCGCCCTGGGCGCTTATTACGTCGAATACGGTATATATTTATATGTATGTTCACAAGACTTTTCCTAACTATAACCTACAACCATTGGGGCAAAACTTACTTTAATGAAGGAGTAAATAACTCAATCGTGCATATGTTGTAAACATATCAACATTTGAGGTCATCCTGGAACCTGCTGCAGACCTCAATCCGATTGAAGTCAAACTGTAAAGAATAACAGAGACTTCACATATGTTTTAGGTAGTGTGGATGTCTTTGACATTAAATGAATCGAGAAAAAAGTTTGGAAGTAAACTTTGCACTTGGTTGGAATGTACAGGTTTGAGGTGAAGTAAGAACCGATGCTGGGTCAGAATGCTACCTATGTTTTGATGTTGAGCAAATACTATTTCCCTATCTGTCATGCTACTTATCATGCAAGAGACCTCATTTGGCAGTGTCAGATGTGTGTTCAGGTGGTCTCGGTATGCCTGGGTGGGACGGGGATCTGCCAGGAATACATTCTACCAAACACCAAGGAGCTATCTGCATAATATCTGCTGTCTTCGGCATTTTTGTCATTGGTTGAAGAAACACAAAGTGTTACAAATCTGCATCTGTTGACGAGATCAAGTCAGTGTTCTTCCGCTTGGCCATTCTACAAATAAACATTACTGTTGTTGTTTTTATAGCACAAATTGTAGCTGGAATATAGTACCTAATTTGTATTTTCTTTTTAGCACATATAGAAAGGTTTCCCCGTTGAATGACGTGGGTTGACGAGACTTCAATTTGCGAAAAGGAAAAAACAACAATTGTGATTGTTTTAACAGGTAGCATCCATGTTTTTGAGCAGGACAAGACGCAAGTACCAGTGGATAGAAGCACATCATTAGCATCTGAGTACTAGCGACTACCAGGCTAGGCCTACCATTAGAGGCGGCCACAAACAGCTCTAAGTGTAGTTACAGACTCCAACAATGCATTTTGTAGTTTCCAGCGTGCATTGTTTCGACTTGATTACTGATAGCTGCATGCACGATTATGCTGTTTTGGTGTTTCATTTTGAATTGTAAGTCCAGATATTTGTGTTTCTGGAAGGTTTTGCATGTGGCATTGTAATCTCACCGACTTCCCCTTGGATGTTGCATGGAGGGAATTTAGCCTTCACATTGTTTTAAATACTGTTACAGTTGATTTGCTGGCGATAAGTACAAGAACGACCTCCTCAAAATGGAGAAAACAGACAAACGACATGGGAAACAGAGCTCAAGGACACCCCACCACCCCCTAAACACTGAAACAGTGCATTGGTCCACTGGAGTACCCAATATAATATACCACTCAAAAACTGTGAAGGATCACCCGATTATTCCATATTACTATCGTTAATAAATCATGCAAGTCAGTGAATGGATACTCTATATGAGGTGAGGTGAGGTGAAATGGGGTTTAACTTCCAAGATTATTGCACTTATATAGCAATATGTGTGTGCGTGCGTGCGTGCGTGCGTGCGTGCGTGCGTTCGTGCGTGTGGCTGCTAATAGTGCTAGCTCACTGAGATACCATGCCACAGTTTAACATGAACACGCAGTTTTCTGACTCCAAGCTGACCAGTCCTTGTTTAAGCCTCTTAATGCCGAGCGCCAGTCAGGGTAACAACTAGTCCCATCTTTCCACGTCTTTTGGTATGAAGCTGCCCGGGGATCGAACCCTAGACCTTCTGCTCCCCGGCTGACGCACTTCCACTAAGCCACGGAGGTGGTCGTTCTCTATACGTTGTGATATGGAGTTAGTGAATAGGTACTCTATATAATGTGAATGGGTACTCTATATGATGTGATTGAGTACCACACCACACCACACCACACCACACCACAAGGCACCATTCCACACCACACCACACCACACCACATCATTCCACACCACACCACACTACACCACACCATTCCACACCACACCACACCACACCACATCATTCAACATCACACCAAACGCGACACCACACCACACCACTCCACACCACACCACTCCACACCACATCATTCCACACCACACCACACCACACCACATCATTCAACACCACACCACACGCGACACCACACCACACCACACCACACCACTCCACACCACATCATTCCACACCACACCACACCACACCACACTACACCACATCATTCCACACCACACCACACCACACCACACCACACCACACCACACCACACCACACCACATCATTCCACACCACACCACACTACACCACACCACATCATTCCACACCACACCACACCACACCACACCACACCACACTATATCCTTCCACACCACACCAAACCACACCACACCACACGATATCCTTCCACACCACGACACACCAAACCACACCACACCACACCACACCATTCCACACCACACCACATCATTCCACACCACACCACACCACACCACATCATTCCACACCACACCACACCACACCACACCACACCACACCACACTACACCACACCACACCACATCATTCCACACCACACCACATCATTCCACACCACACCACACCACACCACACCACACCACACCACCACACCACACCACACCACACCACACCACACCACACTACATCCTTCCACACCACACCACACCACATCATTCCACACCACACCACATCATTCCACACCACACCACGACACACCAAACCACACCACACCACACCACACCACACCATTCCACAACACACCAAATCATTCCACACCACACCACATCATTCCACACCACACCACACCACACCACACCACACCACACCATTCCACACCACACCACACCACACCACACCACACCACACCACACCACACCACACCACACTACATCATTCCACACCACACCACACCACACCACACCACACCACACCACACTATATCCTTCCACACCACACCACATCATTCCACACCACACCACACTACACCACACTACATCCTTCCACACCACACCAAACCACACCACACTATATCCTTCCACACCACACCAAACCACACCACACCACACTATATCCTTCCACACCACACCAAACCACACCACACCACACTATATCCTTCCGCACCACACCAAACCACACTACACCACACCACACCACACCACACCACACTATATCCTTCCACACCACACCACACCACACCACACCACACCACACCACACCACACCACACCACACTATATCCTTCCACACCACACCAAACCACACCACACTATATCCTTCCACACCACACTATATCCTTCCACACCACACTATATCCTTCCACACCACACCACATCATTCCTTCCATGCCACACCACACCACACCACACCACACCACACCACACCACACCACACCACACATGCCCCAAGACTTTCAGAAATATTTCCAGCCTAATGACACTCACTTACCAAGAAGTCTTAATTAGTCAGTAACACCAGTTTTGTGTTCAGTCTCAGATGATTTAACATCATTATCAATTACTTCATAGGATCCTGTAAACCCATTCCAGCAGCTGATACCCTATTTAGGCCAAGCAACATTTCCTATTGTAATTTGTGGACAGAAGACATCACGAGTTGGTCTATGACATGGGCACTGGTCTATTCTGGAGGAACATCAAAGAGGATTCTGATCTCAAAACATAAATATTCAAAGTTAGTTAGAAAATAATTACGACTGCAGAGCTGGGTCAGACGTTGGACCTATATCAAAGAAGAATATTTTGTATTTCTGACTCGATTCAAACAGACGAGTGAGAAACTGTCCAAGTCTGGGTGTGTTTTGATATATTTTCCTACCTACCGCCATTAGGTGTGAGGAGAAATGCATCAATTTTGTGCCATTACACAATAAGAGTAAAGTTCACCATCAACCCTCATTTCTTATGACAGATAGTATTCCTACATCAAAAAAACTTGTAGCCATCAGATAAAAAAATAAAAGAACCTTATGGTAGATGCTGTTGTTTTATCTGCTTTGGTTTGCTTTTTGATGTCATGTACAAACGATGAAGTCAGGAACAAGATCTGCAAGAACATTCTTTGCAATAAACTTACCGTAGATCTAAAGATAGCTAATATTTAATCTTTTATACAAGATCACATTCACCTTTCCAAAAGAGCTTTGAAATCAGAAACACATTGTGTATGGGTTTATTTGGATGTTTTGTTTGATGTAAGCAATGAGAGAACTCACATCAGAAGTATCAAATCATTTTATCTTTGCCTGCTTGAGAAAAAAACATGTGATGATAATAAAGGTAGATGTGAGGTAACTGTGACCAAATTAACATCAGAGTCTCCTTGTACCCAAACATGGAAAGATGACAGTGAAGCTTTAAATTGTTTTCTTTATTTTCTCATGAAAGCCAGAGCTGAACAGTTGAATTTTTCGTTTCACAATTTCGTTTTTCAAGATATCAAATATATCCAGTGAACAACTGATATTATTGTAAGACCTGAGAACAAATGATTATTTCCTGAAAAAATCTCAGCACCCATCACCCCAACCCCCCAAAAAACAACCACCCCATCCCCAGCCCAAAAAACCTACCACCCCATCCCCAGCCCAAAACACCTACCATCCCATCCCCAGCCCAAAAAACCTACCACCCCATCCCCAGCCCAAAACACCTACCACCCCATCCCCAGCCCAAAACACCTACCACCCCATCCCCAACCTACCACCCCATCCCCAGCCCAAAAAAACCTACCACCCCATCCCCACCCCAAACACCTACCACCCCATCCCAAGCCCAAAACACCTACCACCCCATCCCCAGCCCAAAAATCCTACCACCCCATCCCCAGCCCAAAACACCTACCACCCCATCCCCAGCCCAAAACACTTACCACCCCATCCCCAGCCCAAAAAAACCTACCACCCCATCCCCAGCCCAAAACACTTACCACCCCATCCCCAACCCAAAAAATCTACCACCCCATCCCCAGGCCAAAAATCCTACCACCCCATCCCCAGCCCAAAACACTTACCACCCCATCCCCAACCCAAAAAATCTACCACCCCATCCCCAGCCCAAAACACCTACCACCCCATCCCCAGCCCAAAACACCTTCCACCCCATCCCCAGCCCAAAACACCTACCACCCCATCCCCAGCCCAAAACACCTACCACCCCATCCCCAGCCCAAAACACCTACCACCCCATCCCCAACCTACCACCCCATCCCCAGCCCAAAAATCCTACCACCCCATCCCCAACCCAAAAAACCTACCACCCCATCCCCAGCCCAAAAATCCTACCACCCCATCCCCAGCCCAAGAATATTAAATGGTTGGTCATGTTGGTATAGTGGCCTGGGAAGATCTGAGTTGATGCATGTCATCATATCCCAATTGTATAGATCGATGCTCATGATGTCAATCACTGAATTGTCTGGTCCAGAGTCGATTATTCACAAAGTGCCGTCATATAGCTGGAACATTGCTGAGTGCGGAGTAAAACAACAAACAAACAAACAATTGCGTGGATCGATGCTCATGATGTAAATCACTTTATTGTCTGGTCCAGACTCGATTATTTACAGACAGCCGTCATATACCGTATTTTCTTGAGTATAGTGCGCACTTTTTTTCCAAAAAACACAGCTGTGTAGAAGGGGGTGCGCATCATACACGAATTATGAGTTTGGATGTTTTTTTTCCCCCATGGAAAGACATTACCGTGAGCACGAAACACCGGAAATACCATGTCAACAAATCCATACTGAAGTATGCAAAATAATTATGTAATTACACTGTCTGTCTATAAAAAGTGTTCTTTGTATTTCTGGATTTATGTTTGTAACTTACTTTATTAATTTTATTCAAAATTCCTTATAATATTGTTTTTATTAATTTCGGCGAAATCGTGTGTGAAGCTTTCGGAAGATCGCACAACTCACCGTTATTAACAGCAACCACGGTCAGAATACCGCTATTGACGCCTTGAAACGAACTTTAGTTGACAGAGAATGGATACATATATCATAAATGACATACTTTGACTCGTTAAAAGTCATATTTGTTTTTGTTTGGTAGCTGGAATATTGGAATATTATTACAACAATCAAACAAACAAACAAACAAGCATGGTTTGTACTATACCTTTGTAGGGACAGGGAAAAGTTTATATTTTATTTATGTTTGTTAACAGTTAAGCCTGCCATAGCCTGCTTACATATTCCATCCTTCCACCCAGTACAGTGGAACTATCATTGACTTTGTTTCATGCTCATCTCCAATGTCATTCAAATCAGACCTTAGTTCTCGCAGCTGCTAAACAAAGTTCTGAGGACACCCCATTACGGATCACATCAGAACGACCTTTCATCCGACCAATCACAGTGTCGCTTACCAGATCATGAAAGTGGCAGTCGGAATGTGATTTCAAATCATGCAACCTCGAAAACGTTAACACGAGGAATTCCGAACGATAATTAGGGGCTTAATGACTGAATCCACACAATGTGGACCATCTGTTAGCCATTCCAGAATGTTCTTCTGTTCATGTATAAAAAATTTAATCGAGAATTTGTCAAACTATGTTTCAAAGCCTAGTCGCCAATTTGAAATTAGTACCGTAAAGCATGAGAAAGCTGCCTTCTGATTGGCTAATGTCGACTTCTTGTCAGTCATTCCATTGGTCAGTCAAAGTTTGTGCAAGGTCGGTCTGACGTGACCTGTAATGGGGTGTTGTCAGATCTTTGTTTAGCGGTAGCGAGAATCAAGGTTTGATTTTAATGAGATTGGTTCATCTCAGTCACTGACGTGTGGCACTGGGTTTCTCATGGGCTATTTATTTTAGGGGTCCAGGGACTTGCAACCTTTAATTACAGGAGTCCAAAGAAAGGAGGGTACAGAAATTGGGGTCTCATGCTTCAAAATAGGGTCCCCAAGAAATGTCAAAACTTGAATATAACAAGGTTTAGTCAAATAAAACAGCTTTATTCTTCGGTTGTACTTCACATATAAATTTAACTCATGTTTTTTTTGTTGAAGTTGTACTTTAAAACATACTCGAACTTGTCCCACCCAAAACTTTTGAAAATCCGGTTGGTTTGCAGTGCTTTGAAGCACATACCAGATCCCCAATCAGTACTGAGACAGACCTCTGCAACAAGTGATTTAAAAATTGTGCATGTTCAGATGTCTTTAGTTTTAAACAGATTTGGAATTTCCCGACTGAAACAACAAGTGCTTGCACCAAAAGATTGTGAAGAATTCGACTGTGTATTGAATTTTTTAAATGATTACGTATGGAAAATATTTTTTAAGTGTTACCAAATTATTAATAACAGTATTCATTCCTAAACATGCATACAGATTTTCTCAGCTGAAGGGCATATAGGATGTAGGATTTCGCTTTCAGTAAATCCCTGACAGCAATCTTAGGACATCATAAACATTGTTAAAGTTCAATGACACAACCAGTGAGGTATGTTCAAGTACAATAACACAATCACTCAGGTGTGTTAAAGTACAATGACACACTCACTGCAGCGTGGTTAAAGTACAGTGACACAATCACTTCAGCCACAGCCTACAGTTAAAATATATTGACACAATCACAGAAATCTGTACAATGAAACAATCACATAAATCTGTACATTGACAATGTGCTGAGATCTGTACAATGAAACAATCTCTGACATCTATACAATAACACAACTTGCTGAGATCTGTACAATGACACAATCCCTGACATCTGTACATTGACACAATCCCTGACATCTGTACATCGACACAATCCCTGACATCTGTACATCGACACAATCCCTGACATCTGTACATCGACACAATCCCTGACATCTGTACATCGACACAATCCCTGACATCTGTACAATGACACAATCCCTGACATCTGTACATCAACACAATCCCTGTCATCTGTACAATTGCACAATTGGTGAGGTCAGGGCCTAGAATCGGTGTTCGTGCCATGTCAGTCACAGGTCCCTGTACTCGTCATACTGTGGGACCACTTAGGGCATCAAGTATAAAAATCATTGGCACTGGAGACCATTTCTGCCCTAACAGCCCCTCTGGAGCGAGATAAGGCTGCATAGCGACATACAATATTCATGTTATTCATAACAAATATCAAAAGCCAAACCGTTCTGACAGAATCTTCAAATCCAAATTAAAACCAATATATCAGAGTTCCCCTGAAAACAAAACAACTGAAACTTTTATTATTATTATTATATGGCATCACAGAGAATACTTCTTAACCGTGAGATACGAGTATTTTACTGTGGGATAAATGGACCATACATTACAGTTTGAACATCACACTCCACTCTACCTAACCAGCAATTTCAGCAAGATAAGAATCGCAGAGCTGTTTCCTATACAGCATGGCATCATGGGAAATGTCTGGTACCCTGAAGGACACTGGGTGGCATAATATTAGAATATTTTTACCATCTGTCAAAACATTTTTCTTAGTTTTTGCTGTAACATTTTGTAAGCTGGGAGTGATATCCCTCTATTTGTCTGCCGCCGTTTTGCATAATGGTTAACACAGGCTCCGTGTGTGAAGCCTTGTCGTGTAACGTGTTACTGCAAGCAATACACACTTTACACATCAACAAATCAAAGCCTTTTGACAAGGCATAAGAGATAGTCTTGAAGCTGTTTTACATATAAAAGTACTGTTATATTTCACGTTATTGTAGCAGGTTACGGAGCCATCCCACAGATGACATATTCCTACCTTGTCAGTGCAGCAGGGTGTGGAGTCATCCCACAGATGACATCCTTACCCTGTCAGTGTAGCAGGACGTCGAGTCATCCCACAGATGACATCCTTACCCTGTCAGTGTCGCAGGACGTGGAGTCATCCCACAGATGACATCCTTACCTTGTCAGTGCAGCAGGGTGTGGAGTCATCCCACAGATGACATCCTTACCTTGTCAGTGTAGCAGGGTGTGGAGTTATCCCACAGATGACATCCTTACCTTGTCAGTGTAGCAGGGTGTGGAGTCATCCCACAGATGACATCCTTACCTTGTCAGTGTAGCACGATATCGAGTCATCTCAGCCAGTCAGTCAGTATTGGATATATTTGTTTCATGGTCTACATGATGGACTAAAGGTCAGTCTTTGTTGTGTGTTTAATGAAATCCTTCATCAGGATATGAACTTGTGTCCGAGAATCTGTCAGAAATTAAAATATCATATAAACAGAGTGAGTGAGTATGGTTTTAAGACACTTTTAGCAATATTCCAGCAATATCACGGCAGGAGACACCAGAAATGGGCTTCACACATTGTACCCATGTCGAGAATCAAACCGGGTCTTCGGCGTGACGAGTGAACGCTTTAACCATTAGGCTACCCGACTGCCCCTCATATAAACAGAACCTTTTGTCAGTGTTTCCCAGAGGCAGGAGTCAAGTTTGATGGCCAGCAGTTTCTAGCAATTGGACAACCTTTTAATCCTTGTATCCCACAAGGTTATTTTCATAATCAGCTACACTTCTTTAAGTCTGACAGTCTGAGGTTGTATCAACAAAAATAAACATAACTTTCTTTTTGTCGGATTGGCAGTCACATTATTATCAGTTGGACAGTGAAAAAAATGAAAACAAAAAATCGGTTCTACCTCTTTTCCCTATTAACATTTTCAGATTGGTATTCTCATTAGTTCTGTTCAGACGGCAGTAGATTAAACATGAAGAGATTACGTGTAAACGTTACAAATGAAAAAAGTAAACATTGATTATTTTAAAACATGGTTTTGTCTGCAAATACAGATGTTCAGATAGGATTGCATGAGAAAATACACATTTGAAAAGAAAACAAACCAAAATGATAAATAAAGTTTTGTTCCTTGAAAAGAAGTAATCTTAATTTTTCTTAAAGTGGTAGTATGCATTCAAGATTCGCTTAACGTTGGATGAAAGAAATCCTAACATGGTTCAAGATGGCGGGATAATATCGACATTATCTTACGCTAGCATGAACAGTGACTGAATGGTGATTGCAAAAGTATTTGTGTGTAAACAACCGTCTGTTATAGCGAGATAAGAAATTGTGGCTTTGTATGAATACTTCAGTTCCAAGCATTCAGGGGCGGTCGTGTAGCCTAGCGGTTAAAGCGTTCACCTGTCATGCCGACGACACGGGTTCAATTCCCGACATGGGTACAATGTGTGAAGCCCATTTCTGGCGTCCCCCGCCGTGATATTGCTGGAATATTGCTAAAAGTGCGTAAAACCACACTCACTCGCTCACTCAAAGCATTCAAATAATTAAAAATAACCTTTTTGTTGTTGATTGAAATCTGTTTAACAATTCTGTAAGATATTTTATTCCAGGTATTCAAATTGATTTTTAATTTTTTTAACCCACAACGAAGAAACTAAGTATATTCACTTTTTACAGCAGTGTTGCTTGATACCAATATGATTAAAACAATCTCATGGAAATTATTAAAAATTTATTATATTAAGATTACACCAAATGTAAATACAGAGGTGAGGTGAAATGGGGTTTAACGTCGCGTTTAAGATTATTTCACTTATATAGCAACGTGCATGCATGTGTGTGTGGCTGCTTGTACTAGTCCGGACTTATGCCGATTTTATAGTGCTAGCCCATTTAGATACCATGCCGCAGTTTAACATGAATACCCCACTCAGACACAGTATACTGACTCCGAGCAGACCAGTCCGTGTTTTAGACCCTTAATGCGAGCGCCAGACAGGGTAACAACAAGTACCATCTTTTAACGTCTTTTGGTATGACACAACCGAGGATCGAACCCCAGACCTTCCACTCTCCCACTAGACCATGGAAGCGGTTGTAAATATAGACATGTTAAGTAATCATGTATACAAGGTTATGTTCTATTCCTGGAGCTGCAGGGCATATGTGTAATATTTAAATCAATTTCATATGAAACGATTAAATCACCAATCAGATTAGAAAGTGACCAGATATTAAGAGAAAGAAAAACATTGATACCGATAAACAGTTGTGTTTTTTTTTATCCAAAGTGGTGAACATGTTTCCAGTAATTACGGTACGACCAAAGTGGTGAACATATGTTTCCAGTAATTACAATACGACCTATGGAGAATGTACCAGGTGAGAAATCGTCTCAGATCAATTTTGAACTAAACTGTTGTGTGTATTACAGATGTGGGTGTGTACTCCCTACTGAGAGACTAAGCTGTAAGACACCAACTCTGGGGTTTATGCCTCCCACCTGTCCCTCTGACGCTTGTCGTTACCAAGATAAACATCTCGTGGCGCTCACCTGTGACGTCCAAATGTCATAATCCACCGTTATACTAAATTGCCGGGATTACGCGCCGTTTCAACTGTCTGTGGTCTCTAAATGGAAGACGGAGTATTTCACAGATGGCTAACTCCCCTGTAATGCCCCTCTGTCGAGTTATGTCATCTTAGTTGTGAAGGTGACACACACACCACAGGTAGACATAGCTCAACGGCTCCACTGGGGTCAGTTTGTTTAACATTCTTATGAGAAATGCCAGTTTGAAAAATGATGTTTTAGGAGCAATGAGTAATGATAAGCCCCAGAAGGGATTCAATGAGGTCTTCAGGGTGATTTGTTTATTGCTATGAGTTTTGACAGACATATTTTCATGACATATATGTCTCTCTTTAAAATACCAGATTTTATCCTTACTGTTCCTCAGTGAAAACATTCTAGAAATCTCTTTAATCCACAACTGTTTATATACCTTTGTAGGCACAATCAACACAAATAAAGCAGATAATATATTTTATCAAAAATGTTTTGAAGTCACCCTATGGTTGTATTAGCCCTGGGTTGTAAATCCATGTAAGAATTGCTGTTGAATATATGTTTCGAGTTTCTTGTTCAGACAGTTTTGAAGGTTACTTAAGTATTTTGTACCTGATCATATATATATCTTTAAGGACTAGGCCAGTGATAAAGTTTTGGCGCCTTCATATTGTAACATAATATAACAAGCACTTTGCAGCAGTTGATGACAAATGTAGGAATTTAGAAGTTAACAGTTCATTTTTATTTTTAGAAGCTAAACATTCATGTTGGCATTTACAAACTACACCCTCTCGTAGTCACGCCATAAACAGTTATGAACTAAACATTTAGAAATAAGTTATGTAGAAGCTAAACATACAGTTGTAGGCATTTAGAAGCTGCATGTTTGGAAGTTTCAAATATATATACACAGAAGCTACACGTTTAGAAGCTGATCAGTTGGAAGCTACACATTTAGAAGCTGAACAGTTGGAAGCTACACATTTAGAAGCTGAACAGTTGGAAGCTACATGTTCAGAAGCTGAACAGTTGGAAGCTACACATTTAGAAGCTTAACAGTTGGAAGCTACACATTTAGAAGCTGAACAGTTGGAAGATACACGTTTAGAGGCTTAACAGTTGGAAGCTTAACATTTTGAAGCTGAACAGTTGGAAGCAACACGTTTAGAAGCTTAACAGTTGGAAGCTGCACATTTCAAAGCTTCACATTTAGATTTGTTTGTTTGTTGTTTAACTCTGCAATCAGCTATATTCCAGCTGTATGCCTGCTTCTAAATAATCCAGTGATTGATATCAGGAGTGACCATCCATGATGCCTGAGTACAGTGACATGCAGTCAACAGTCAAGTCCTGCATCATCTCCACCTATGTTCTGTTCCTTGTTCTGTGTGTTTGTCTACTGGTAGGGCATCACATACTTCCATGGAACACCAAATGTCATCACTGATTATCAGAAGGGCAGTTGGGTAGCCCAGTGGTTAAAGCGTTCGCTCGTCATGCCGAAGACCCAGGTTCGATTCCCGACATGGGTACAATGTGTGAAGCCCATTTCTGGTGTCCCCACCGTGGTATTGCTGGAATATAGCTAAAAGCGGCGTAAAATCAAACTCACTCACTCACTGATTATCAGTGATCTATTTCTATAATTTTACATTCTGTTTTGCCTTTTACGCAAAACAGGATCTGTTTCAGCAGATAATCAAGACTGATTACTCTCTGGTGCTCATTGTTTCCAGTAAGTTCTGCTTAGAACCTGAAGTAAAGCTGGGTAAGAATATAGGCGACTAAATGGATCAGGTGGTCTGATTTGGTTGACTGATGCCATCGTATCTCAGTTGTGTGGATCGATGTTCATGATGTCAGTCTCTGGATTGTCTGGTCCAGACTTGGATATTTGTCATAATGCTGGTTTATTGCTGAGTGTGGCACTAAACAACAAACGATATTCTGCTTTGGTTGAGTTTCAGGAAAAAAACAACAGGATGTGCATTTTGCATTCATTTGCATGATTATTTAATCAAGCGTGAGGCGGCATAGACATTTTCTTGAGCAAATTGCATTGAAAAATGGGCATATGTTACCCAAAACTTTCTTGACACTGAAAACATGTATCAAAGCCTTATAATAGAATATACTTTCAAATCAGGTGAAATTGATTAGATTTTTCTTGCTAACACATTGGAAAAACAATTAGCGTGAAATAGCGGTGTGACGTGAACGCGAGGCCGAGTGGCAACGGTGGACGGGCTGTTACTTCCGCGTCGTGAGGAGCCTAATAACACCAGATTAGGGCCAGCCTCAGCACGTACTTCACTGTAATGCTGGGCAAAAAAAATGGGGAAAATCAGCCAATGGGGTTCGATCAATACTCATTGTGGGGAATGAAACTAAGATGGCACAGAAACGGAAAAATCTGTCATCAGGAGATCGCCACTGGGGAAGTGTGATATTTTTCGTCGGGAGTTTCGGCCCTCTTGGCCACCAGAGCTGCCCGCAGTGACCACTAATTGAATTTAGCCGATGAATTCTTGTAGATTCAAGACAATCCTTCAGGGAAACTCTTGCCTGGTTGTCTTTTAAAGGTCAAGGTCATTTCAGTGGCTGATTTAAAAAGAAGGACGGAATTTTAGAAGTTACGAAACTAAAAGAAACATTTACAACTGAAACATTTTTTCAGAAAACAACTATAATTCTGTTATCTATGATTGATTGTCTTTTAAAGGTCAAGGTTATTTCAGTGGCTGATTTAAAAAGGAAGAAGGGATTTTAGAAGTCATGAACATGCTCCTGATTTTTTTGCAGCTGACATATTGATGACAATGTTGTAATTACTTCAAAGATCATGATATACAGACCCCTGCCATTTGTGCAGTCTATATCAAGATTGGTGAACATAGACATGTTAATGTAGAGACTGAAATTCTAACGCAATATTGATGTGACATTTGGATGTTTTCTACTCGTTGAATTCTGTGTATAATTCTGAGATAATCAGTGCTGTGCAGCATCATATGAAACACAGAAATAATCCATTTGATCTAATCTGTGCGCAGTGGTGTCACATTACTCAGGATCTGTGTCTAGGTAATACAATATCTCCTGCTGTTCAGGAGCCAGACATCAGTGTGCTTCTAGTGTCAGCTTCATGCTTCGGTAACAGGGCCATAAAACTCTCCTCAACTTGTCATAAATTATGACAGGAATTTGAATCTTATCTAGAATAGTTGATCAATGTGCACTGAATGTTGGTCACATGTACTCATGTATTTGTATTGTTAAAGGTATTTAAGCTTTATTTCAAGTTTTATAACCATAACAGACACAATCACATAATGTTGCTGCTGTTGCTACTGTTGATACAGACAATTAAAATAATGCTTTTGGTGATGAGGATGAAGACACAATTAAAATAATGGTGCTGCTGTTGATACAGACAATTAAAATAATGCTTTTGGTGATGATGCAGACATAATTAAAATAATGCTGCCGTTGATGATGCAGACACAATTAAAATAATGCTGCCGTTGATGATGAAAACACAATTAAAATAATGGTGCTGCTGTTGATATGGACAAATGAAATAATGCTGTTGGTGTTGATGGTACAGACACAATTAAAATAATGCTGTGGCTGCTGCTGATGAAACAGACAATCAAGATAATGCAGTTGTTGTTGATGATGCAGACACAATTAAAATAATGCTGTTGCTGATGATGCAGACAATTAAAATAATTCTGTTGCTGTTGATACAGGCATTAAAAATAATGCTGTTGGTGATGAAGATGCAGACAATTAAAATAATGCTACTGTTGATGATGCAGACACAATTAAAATAATGCTGATGCTGATGATACAGACACAATTAAAATAATGCTGATGCTGATGATACAGACACAATTAAAATAATGCTGATGCTGACAAAAAATAGCGGTGGTGCTGCTGATACAGACAGTTAAAATGTTGCAGCTGTTGCTGCTGCTACAGAACATATGAAATAATGCTGCTGTTGCTGCTGCAGCTGATGATGATCATCATGTATTTTGTGTAACAGACATTTTGGGAGCTCTCACATTTTGTAATTGTATCATACAAATATTCACAAATGTTCAAAATTTTGTGTTTCATAATTAATTTCAAGTCATGATGATGATGATGATGATGAACCTTTCCTACTTCTGACCCTGGTATCTTCTTGAAGGTGAAGGTCAAATTTTTCCCCTGACCTGCATGAAAAATGTCAAGCAGCGCCCAATGCAGGTGATGGACAGTGCTTCTGATACTTAATCAATAAATGTGTGCGCAATTTGCTCGTCAACTTGAACCTCCCATTTTAAAGTGCTTTTTTGTGTGTGCGAAGCCTGGATTCTCAAATGTAATAAAGTACCTTCTTTCAGAATCTTAATGCCTACCACTAGAACCTGAAATTAAGATGTTGTTCACAGAACATCATTCCAGCATCATTAATTTGTATGTAGGAATTGGGAAAACTTGAAAGTGGCACTCGGAGGAAACTTTGCCGTTGTCTTGCAAATCAAGTTTATATTCTTGCCTATTCTAGTCCCCATGCAGAAATAAACAGCATTACTCTGATCCTTCTTTCAAAAAAACCCATTCAGGATTTCAGACAATCATGTTTACTCTTTTGTCTTTAACAGTTAATTGTAAATGACATTTCAAAAAATTAAAATTGCCATTAAAGGATTTGCAATGCAAATGCGTTCCAAAATATTTCTTGAATCAAAATTACTCCTGCAATATGAATTACATAATGTCCTCAAAAACTGTCTGTTTCTCTATGATGAATCACCGATTGCGAGTGAATCTGTATTACTGGGGCTTGAGTGTTGACACATTCGCCGGAGCAAACAGTCAGGATTTCTCAGTTTCACTTCAGGCTCTCTTTGTCATATTGTCTCCCAACAAATACCGTTTTTGGACATTCTTTCTGAAGTAGAATGCGTCATGTGCTGTGTCTTGTGTCTAAGCAGGATCAGTGCACCAGTAGGACACTGGTTTACCTGTGGCAGACGTCTCAGGGTTCTACTGATACAAAATGTGGCATCCTATACGCATACAAATCATGAATGGATACAAATAATGTACAAGGCAAGAACCTGGGGAATGCAAGAAGGTTTGGCTAGTTTAGTCAAATACAATTAATCAAAATTGTTGATTGCTTGTAAGATATAAATGGTATTATATCCTGGTAAGAAATCCAAAGTTCAGAGTGTCAGGGTTGGTTTTTTTCAATCTAACATTGAAATCCTAGCTAGAATAGCCAAAGGCTTCTGCAACGATATCAGTAAACTTCTTGGAGTGAGTCAGTGAGTAAGTGAGTGAGTGAGTGAGTGAGTGAGTGAATGAGAGGTTTTTAGGCTGATTTAAATAATGTGCCAGTAATGTGACAGTAATGTGACAGCAAGGGACAACAGAAAATGGTACACATTGTACCCAACTGGACCTAACTGGACCTGTCAAAAAGATAACTGAGTCCCTACAATAGATAGACTGTGGTAAGTCCCTGATACCCAGTCAATGTTACAATCTCAGTTAATGCCGTGGCGGAGATGATTTCCTAAATATTGTCATTCCAGCCATCACATCAACAATGAATCAAGAATTGAAGTGTAAAGAACACCCTCATAGAGCAGGGTATGAACGAGCTACATTTGTGTGTAAATATAATTGCAAACATAAGATATTATTATTTTTGTTAATATTTACAGATTAAAATAAATATATGTAGCAAAGAGGGTTTGGGTGCTCCTGGCACAGTCAGGCTGGCTAGGCTCATCATCAGCTCAGGGCCCTTACCCCCAGACACGCAGCCCAGACAGCGAATGCGACTTCACTCAGGAAGCGCTGCCTAGTCGAAACTCACCCAGAACTTTTCGGAGAATGGGCTTTACTTAGATTGTCAGCAGAGCTGTGTTTCTGGTAGCAAACCTAAGGCACAGAGAACAATGGGGAGTCACTCTACAAACTGATCACTACACTTAGACTTAGAGAAACTATGGCATACATGTACACTCACTCACTCATTCACTCACTCACTCACTCACTCACTCCTTAAGCTTCAGATTAGTTCAGTCAAAGAATAAAGGTGGGGATAGAAAAAAATAATCTCATATTTCACTTATTCATTATGATATTGTGGCTGTGCCATCTACCTTAGCAAGAAACTATCCAATAGATAGAAAAACACACTTCGATCTGAGTCCTACAGTTGTACAAATATCATATCGACGATATATGACGTTAAATCTTGACTACAACTATTGTGACTATTGTGACAGTATCTACACTAAGTGTACGCTGCCAGCCACCTCATGATATACATAAATGTTTATACACTGTGAATGAAAATATTAATAATATCTCTATATATAATGTACATTATGTATAGCTACCTCCCATGTCTATAGGGGCGGTCGGGTAGCCTAATGGTTAAAGCACTAGCTCATCACGCCGAAAACCCGGGTTTGATTCCTGACATGGGTACAACGTGTGAAGCCCATTTCTAGTGTTCCCCACTGTGATATTGCTGGAATATTGCCGCTCGCTCACTCACTCACTCACTCACTCACTCATGCACTCACTCACTCACTCACTCACTCACTCACTCACACGTCTATAAGTATATTTATTCCCATATGTAGATAGTTTGTACGAGGGTGTTCTGTATGATAAAAAATCCTGATTTTTTATTCTAGATGTAATTCATAATGTATAGGGGCGGTCGGGTAGCCTAGTGGTTAAAGCGTTCGCTCGTCACGCCGAAGACGCGGGTTCGATTCCCGACATGGGTACAATGTGTGAAGCCCATTTCTGGTGTCCCCCGCCGTGATATTGCTGGAATATTGCTAAAAGCGGCGTAAAACCATACTCACTCACTCACTCATAATGTATACTACTCATGACCAATTAAGTATAGTTATATGAAAGAAATGGGGGTTCTTTAACTTCATTTGAGTAGTATAGTAGAGCAAACCACAACATGAAATGATAAATATAGCCACATTTCTACCAGTCATGTGTGTTATCAGCACCAGGCTATGTAGCAAGTTGGTATGTTGTGTGTGCCTTGTTAATCAGCTTTTGAACCTAATCAAGTGTGTCATCAATCATCTACACATTGTGTTGACATGCTGACAGGATTGTTAGGAGTAAGTAGAGCCTTCTCTGATCATCAACATTTTGTTCCTCCAACTTGATTGTATGTCTCAACAACATGTCATGCAGGGATTTGTACATGTCCACTGTTACCACCAGCTCCTTCTGATGTTTACTGTCTGGTAGGCCTGAAGGGTTATATGCTTTGTCATAATGTCTTGAAACATTAAATGAAATAATTTCATACTGATTTCTCATGACCTTAGAGCCCCAGACTTGTCTCAGGATCCGTTGGGTTCCCACAGGAACAGCCCGGTTCTAGAAGAACTGTTGTCCTGCATATAGGTTTCAGAGCCCTGTCACTGTCAGGGTCATTGTTTGAGTTGGATGAAGACAAGGATAAGGTTGCCGTAACCAATGGCACCATCAGCCTACTGACCTACACAGGTCCTTGTGACCACCATCCACATCCAGCTGCATGCTGTGATGTACCTGGAATACTCTTAAAAGTGGCATTAAACCCAACTCACTCACTCCTTCACACACAACACCAACACCTACACAGGTTCTTGTGACCACCATCCACATCCAGCTGCATGCTGTGATGTACCTGGAATACTCTTAAAAGTGGCATTAAACCCAACTCACTCACTCCTTCACACACAACACCAACACCTACACAGGTTCTTGTGACCACCATCCACATCCAGCTGCAGGCTGTGATGTACCTGGAATACTCTTAAAAGCGGTGTTAAACCCACAGGACCATGTTACTCATAAAAAGTAATAATAAACAAACTTGCAAAAAACTTTGCCTCGTCTGTGTTTGTTTGTTATTATTATCAGTTACATGGTCCTGTGGGTAGCAATACTTTTCATGAACAATAGTTATGCTAAAAAGAAAATTTGCCGGAAATTCCAAAAAAACTAAGACCCACATCCTGGAGACAGAGTTGAGTCCGAGAATAAATAGCACATAGGCTTGGGGCACACATAAGGCTATGTTAAAGTTATACCCAATGGGATATTAGAAAGTTCTGAGTACCTTATATCATCCTTACCAAAGCAAAACAACATTCATGTGGATTTAGGCGTAAGGTCAGGCTGATTAGGTTGTGTTTCATGAAGCAAAGTACCATACCCATGTACTTCTGGTTTATTTTGGTTGGTTGTTACACAAAAAATTACTTCTATGAGCAATATGACTCCTTCATGCTGTGCCATACAAAGTCGAGGATCAACAGATAATGAGAACAAATGGCTAAAAATGCAAAGGAACTGTTTATGTGCCTGAAAGTTTGGTAAGCACCAATGGTGATGTTTGACATGTCCGTAACACATGACTGGTGTATATACCGAACACTTAAACAAGACAAGAGTACTCATCATGCCATTAATGATAAGCAGGATCTTGCTCACCCCCACAGTTGTTGATTTTATCCTACAAGTTAAAAAACAACATTGATCAGAATGTGACTGTTAAGTGTAATGACTATATAATCTCAATGTACAGGATGTCGAAAGACAAATAAAAAACAGTTAAAAACAGAACATGATGAAAAATTACTAGGTATTATGATTTTGCAAGGAAAAAATGCTGTTAAGGTGGCATTCCATGAAAGTATCAAGGAAAAGGACATAAATCTGACACCAAATGATACAAGATTAATTGTGTGAGGAATGTCTCATCAAGTGCACGGCGGAGTTATTCCTCTTTGCTGCATACCACAGCACCTGCATGTCAATGGTGGTCCTGCCTTGCTTCCACTGCACCAGATAGTGTTGGACTTGTACGGGGTGACACAAACTCAGGCCACATTTTGAAGTAGTAAATGACTGGTATGTGCAGTGTTCTTGCAGAACTGGGGATTTATTGTACGTTGATCACCTTATCAAAGTCTGCGTGAGTTTTTCACAGCCGCCACCAACATGGATGTTGCATTTTCTTTGTGTTTCAAGTTTCGGTGCATTGAGAAGAGTATGCCACAATGCACAACTATTCGACATATGCCAACCAAACTGCATATTGATAATATTGTAGTGTGTTGCCCCCCGAGACACAGCCCACCCAGACTGTTGGTGTTGCAGGATGAGACATATCACCTTTCTGGAGCTGCCTTCATCATAATACACCAACTCCAAGTTGTATAGTTTCCTTGTTTTTTCATGGGACTAATTAAACATACCCAAGAAATTTTTAAATAGTTTAATTAGTTTATTGTCCAGGGCCCCGTTCAAATAAGCGATCTTAGCGCTAAGGTGATTTTAGCTCCCATACTTTACCATAGGTACAGATAAGGTGATCATAACTCCCATACTTTACCATAGGTACTGCTAAGGTGATCGTTACTCCCATACTTTACCGTAGGTACTGCTAAGGTGATCGTTACTCCCATACTTTACCATAGGTACTGCTAAGGTGATCGTAACTCCCATACTTTAACAAAAGCTTACGATAGTCGTAGCGCTAAGATCACTTTGTGGAATGGGAGCCAGTTTTTCCAAAGACCCAAGACACCTGTGTACAATTCACTGATTTGTTTTGAAAAGTGATTAGGGAGGACAGTCTTGTGTTGTCATGAGGTGATCTCCAGGTAGTAGAATGTCCAATCACTTACAGCAGAAAAATCATTTTTGGCGAGAGTTATATTTTCAAGCCAGCCTGATTTTATTTCCTCTTTGACAGTTTTGTGAAACCAGGAAATAAGAATTCAGGTGTTGAAACAGCATGTTCATGAACGTTTCCTTAAAAAGGTCCTGAGAAAAAAACTGCAAACAACAAGGAGGATTATGGTCAAATCTAGCACAGCAATCGTCTTTTATTTCAGGACATTTGGGCAAGCTAACTAATGATAGAAGCAGGTCAGGTGGAGTGAGTGAGTATGGTTTTACACCGCTTTTAGCAATATTCCAGCAATATCACGGTGGGGGACACCAGAAATGGGCTTCACACATTGTACCCATGTTGGGAATCGAACCCGGGTCTTTGGCGTGACGAGCGAACGCTTTAACCACTAGGCTACCCGACCGCCCCAGGTCAGGTGGACCATCCTGCAGCAAGTCAATGGACCAGCCACATGCAGGACATCATGCTTTGATGACAAGATTCAGCTTATAGTATTTGTTGGGTCCAGTATGGCTCCAGTGATGTAAATTGAACAACTGGGACTATATCTTGAGCATGTGTATATTTAGACTTCGGCCCTCGGGCTGATATTGGGTCGAAGGTTGATGTGCCCGGGTACCCACTGTAGGTCTCAAGAGTTGTGGACAAGATGTCTTATTTGGAATTGTTTTTCCACAGCCCTGGCAAAAATAATTTCAGGCACATGAACATGTATCAAATGATCAGATCATGTGTACACTGAAGTTGACTAAAGCTTTATCTCTACTCAAACATATTAAAGTCAAAAGGAAGGTGTGCATCGTCAGAAAGAAAGGTGAACATTGGTGACTTAGTGAGTTTTTGTCAATAAACAATATATCACGTGACTAACCATGGGTCTGGGTAGTACTTTAGGTACACGGGTCCTACTCAGGACCCACCTGACCCCAGTACCTGAGTTACCCGTCCCAGCCCTGGTAGAGTATGGTGCCATGCTTGCTGTAAGAACTGACTGACAAGGAACTGGATGGTCAAACTCTGTGATTTGCCAATCGTGTGTAATGCTGATCATGCTGTTTGTCTTGGTTTGTCTGGTCCAGATTGTTGTATACAGGCCACAGTGCTGGAATATTGCTGACTGTTGTATACAGGCCACAGTGCTGGAATATTGCTGACTGTTGTATACAGGCCACAGTGCTGGAATATTGCTGACTGTTGTATACAGGCCACAGTGCTCGAATATTGCTGACTGTTGTATACAGGCCACAGTGCTCGAATATTGCTGACTGTTGTATACAGGCCACAGTGCTGGAATATTGCTGACTGTTGTATACAGGCCACAGTGCTGGAATATTGCTGACTGTTGTATACAGGCCACAGTGCTGGAATATTGCAGACTGTTGTATACAGGCCACAGTGCTGGGCCACAGTGCTGGAATATTGCTGACTGTTGTATATAGGCCACAGTGCTGGAATATTGCTGACTGTTGTGTACAGGCCACAGTGCTGGGCCACAGTGCTGGAATATTGCTGACTGAGGTGTAACGCAACGTCCATGCAATCTTTCACTCACAGACTGCAGTTTGTTTCCTGCGTACTTTAGTTCCACCATCAGAAGGGTACATGAAGCCAGCTTGTTACAGTAATCTGCATCACGTACCTGTCTGTTACACCGACCTTCACACTTCCCACATTGCTGTTTTGTGATGGTTCTCTTGACAACAAAACAACAGGAAGACAATACCGTTTCCTGTCTTTTCAGCACATACCTAAAAATAAATAAAAATATTCACTGCTCGGATACAATTTAATGAATCACTTGTGGACAGGGAGGGAGGGGGGTCGAGGGTGTTGGATGTCGAAGGAAGGATTCAGGGTCCATGTGTCAAAAGAGTATCTGTTCCTGTAGTGAAATTGTTCCTTTGTACTTTATTTCTCTTGGGGAATTATTCTCATGGAACAGTTTTTGCAAGGAAATGTTTTCCACAATACATTTACACTGGCAGTAGTTGTTCCGGATGGCACTAATTCCATGTGGATCTGACCAGCGTTGACACACGCACATCGGGTTTTTCAGACACCTGATGTGTAATTTCTGTGTCTGTCTCTTCATTATGAGGGGCGGTCGGGTAGCCAAGTGGTTAAAGTGTTCGCTTGTCATGCCGAAGACTCAGGTTCGATTCCCGACATGGGTACAATGGGTGAAGCCCATTTCTGGTGTCCCCCTGCTGTGATATTGCTGGAATATTGATAAAAGAAGCATGAAACCATACTCACTCACTCACTATTATCTGTGTGATCACTTAGTGACGAGAGTAGTGAACACCTTTTTCAAAATAGTGGATCTGCCTTTGTGAATAGAATACAGACATGTTGCTCTCCTTCGTAATGAAAGGACCGACGCCATGGTCTAATGGTAGAGTGTCTGCCCGGAGAGTGGAAGGTCCAGGGTTTGAACCCTGGCGGCATCATACCAAAAGACGTTAAAAGGTGGTACTTGTTGTTACCCTGTCTAGCGCTCAGCATTAAGGGGCTAAAACAAGGGCTAGTTGGCTCGGTGTCTCTACACTGTGTCTGAGTGGGGTATTCATGTTAAACTGCGGCATGGTATCTCATTGGGCTAGCACTATAAATTGGCAACAGTCCGGACTAGAGCACACACACACACACACACACACACACACACACACACACACACACACACACACACACACACATCCTCTCCCTCCTCTTTCTTTCTCTCCTCCTCCCCCCCCCCAACACACACACACACACACAAACGTTGCTATATACCCGGTAAGTGTAATAACCTTGGACACAACATTAAACTCAATTTTCACCCCAGCTCACCTATTAATTGTCATTGACTTCCACTTTGTTTCTGTTTAATCAGACAATAAAATAATAGAATAAAACAATAGCTCATCATTGTTTACATGTAGTCATAGCAACAACTGTATCAGCTGCAGTAAATGTAGGGGAGTCCAGATTAGAATTGGCCCCCAGCAACCTATGCTGGTCATGAGAGGCGACCAATCACTGGATTATCTGGTCCAGACTCAATTATTTACAGGCTGCTATCATACAGCTTGAAAATTGCTGAGTGTGGCATTAAACAATAAACAAAACAAACAATAGCAAAAACTGTCTGTTGATATTTCAAAAAGATGTATGAGAAGATAAAACAATGTATGAGAAGGTACCACAATGTATGAGAAGATACAATGTATGAGAAGATATAGTGTATGAGAAGGTACCACGATGTATGAGAAGATACAATGTATGAGAAGACAAAACAATGTATGAGAAGGTACCACGATGTAGGAGAAGATAAACAATGTATGAAAAGATACCACAATGTAGGAGAAGATACCACAATGTAGGAGAAGATACCACAATGTAGAAGAAGATAAAACAATGTAGGAGAAGAAAAACAATGTAGGAGAAGATACCACAATGTAGGAGAAGATACCACAATGTAGAAGAAGATACCACAATGTAGGAGAAGATACCACAATGTAGGAGAAGATACCACAATGTACGAGAAGATAAAACAATGTAGGAGAAGAAAAACAATGTAGGAGAAGATACCCTTAGACATCGCACCGTGCGATACAGGGGTGAGATAGTTCTTGATGTGACCTGAATGTGTGATATGTATTCCAGAGAGTGAGAACAATGGCTGTGAGAGGCAGGAATGAGAGTGTTATACCCTCCGCTAGCTCTCTGACACCACTCCAATGGCCTTAATTGTCACCCATCCAGTAGATAATGTGTGTTATTCATCAGCAATTCTTGGAATGCAGCCAGCACAGACACGGCTTGCAGGAGTGCACTGCATCTTGACAAAGGCGGATTCATGATACAAGTTTTTTTTTGTATTTTCTGTGATATTGTCACAGAGGACGCATCAGGGTAGAGACTGGCACCGACAACTGGTGATAACTGCTCAGGCAGAGAGCTTGTTGAAGGCATGATGTCATCGAGTTTCACTCTCAGATTGTGTCATAATTTGATCCCTTTAGGTTTTAACATTGTGATGTATTCGAGGTGACAGAGTGAGAGAGATGGAGACAGTGAGAGAAAGTTAGTGTGAGAATGAGAGAAAGTTAGTGTGAGAATGAGAGAGCATAAAGTAGCAAGTAGGAAAATGAGAGAAAGTTTGTGTGGGAATCGGAGAAAGTTAGGATGAGAATGAGAGAACATGAAACAGCAAGTGGGAAAATGAGAGAAAGTTTGTGTGGGAATCAGAGAAAGTTAGTGTGAGAATGAGAGAGCATAAAGTAGCAAGTAGGAAAATGAGAGAAAGTTTGTGTGGGAATCAGAGAAAGTTAGGATGAGAATGAGAGAACATGAAACAGCAAGTGGGAAAATGAGAGAAAGTTTGTGTGGGAATCAGAGAAAGTTAGTGTGAGAATGAGAGAACATTAAACAGCAAGTGGGAAAATGACAGAAAGTTAGTGTAGGAATCAGAGAAAGTTAGTGTGAGAATGAGAGAACATGAAACAGGAAGTGGGAAAATGAGAGAAAGTTTGTGTGGGAATCAGAGAAAGTTAGTGTGAGAATGAGAGAACATTAAACAGCAAGTGGGAAAATGAGAGAAAGTTAGTGTAGGAATCAGAGAAAGTTAGTGTGAGAATGAGAGAACATGAAACAGGAAGTGGGAAAATGAGAGAAAGTTTGTGTAGGAATCAGAGAAAGTTAGTGGGAGAATTAGAGAACATTAAACAGCAAGTGGGAAAATGAGGGAAAGTTTGTGTGGGAATCAGAGAAAGTTAGGATGAGAATGAGAGAACATGAAACAGCAAGTAGGAAAATGAGAGAAAGTTTGTGTGGGAATCAGAGAAAGTTAGGATGAGAATGAGAGAGCATAAAGTAGCAAGTAGGAAAATGAGAGAAAGTTTGTGTGGGAATCAGAGAAAGTTAGGATGAGAATGAGAGAAAACATGAAACAGCAAGTGGGAAAATGAGAGAAAGTTTGTGTGGGAATCAGAGAAAGTTAGTGTGAGAATGAGAGAGCATAAAGTAGCAAGTAGGAAAATGAGAGAAAGTTTGTGTGGGAATCAGAGAAAGTTAGGATGAAAATGAGAGAAAACATGAAACAGCAAGTGGGAAAATGAGAGAAAGTTTGTGTGGGAATCAGAGAAAGTTAGTGTGAGAATGAGAGAGCATAAAGTAGCAAGTAGGAAAATGAGAGAAAGTTTCTGTGGGAATCAGAGAAAGTTAGGATGAGAATGAGAGAACATGAAACAGCAAGTAGGAAAATGAGAGAAAGTTTGTGTGGGAATCAGAGAAAGTTAGTGTGAGAATGAGAGAGCATAAAGTAGCAAGTAGGAAAATGAGAGAAAGTTTGTGTGGGAATCAGAGAAAGTTAGGATGAAAATGAGAGAACATGAAACAGCAAGTGGGAAAATGAGAGAAAGTGTGAGAATGTGAGAAATTTTATGTGAGAATGTGAGAAATTTAATGTGAGAATGAGAGAAAGTGAATGAGAAAGTGTGAGAATGAGAGAATGTTAGTGTGAGAATGACAGAAAGTTAGTGTAAGAGAAGGTTAGTGTGAGAATGTGCCATCTACTTGGAATCTCACAATACATTTTGTGAGAATGAGAGAAAGCACCTTCAAGTGTTTTGTTCATTGCAGTGAATATCAAGTGTTATGTTCACTGCCATGAAAATGTCGCTTTTCTCAACTCCAGAAACCGTATAGTATATAATAAATCCACCATTCCATTTTAAAAACTATATTAAGTTCAGGTTTTACATTGGCAGCACTTAGATGACTTCGTTCATATTGGGTGTTGGCCTATAATTGAGAAAACTTACAAGATT
This sequence comes from Haliotis cracherodii, assembly GCF_022045235.1. Taxonomy (NCBI): domain Eukaryota; kingdom Metazoa; phylum Mollusca; class Gastropoda; order Lepetellida; family Haliotidae; genus Haliotis; species Haliotis cracherodii. The sequence continues at coordinate 25,189,649 of NW_027266268.1, forward strand.
ATGGATAACAATCTCTTGTTTATTGCAAGATGTTATTTATGAAGTTGTATGGTTTCCTGAAGACTCACCAACATCTGGAATGCCAATCAAACAGTTGACTAAAAGCTAGGACCATTTTGTGTCTATTGGAACCACAACTAACACAGCACTCTTCATGTCTAGGTAACAAGGCTGTATCTCCCTGTATATCGATACCAGCAGGATGGTATCTGTGGATAGGCTGTGAGAATAGTATTCAGTATTACCACTAAAAGATCTAAAAAAAACAGTAAAGAAAGTTGCGAACCATTCATGCATTGCCAGTGATTACCTACTCCAACTTGTAAAACTCCCATCAAAGATGTGTAGTACCCACATTATAAAGATGTAACACCAGCACGAACCTGTAGCATGGCGGATGTACTGCTGCTGCTGCTGCTGTTGCTGCTGCGGCTGCTATTGCTGCTTCTGCTGCTGTTGCTGCTACTACTGCTGCTGCTGCTGCTGTTGCTGCTGCTGCTGCTGTTGCTGCTGCTTCTTATGTCAAGGGATGGATGCTCTTTGAGACTGTTGCCTTACACCATTCTTATGATGTGGAATTAAGTGAGGTTAAAGATTGAAATATAAGCGACATAAGACATTTACATTATCATAAGAAATCTCTGCTATAAGCACAGACCATTGCCCAATTTTGATTATTTCATTAGCATGTGTCCATGAATCGCTATGAAATAGGGATGATACTGTTTTTTTTGTGTGTGAAAAGGTGAGCGTATCCTGTCCACCAATATCATCCATCTCAAACACATGCAAAGGCAAGGCAAGTTGTTTGTTGTTTGTCATTCTTTAGACTTTAACTGTAACATGACAATGAGTTGAGCCTGAAGCTTTAAGAGTAAGTGAGTGAGTGAGGTTTTACACCCCTTTTAGCAATATTCCAGCAATTTCACGGCGGGGGACACCACAAATAGGCTTCACACATTGTACCCATGTCGGAAATCGAAACCGGGTCTTCAGCGTGACTAGCGAACACTTTAACCAGCAGGCTACCCAACTGCCCCTGAAACTTTAAGAAGATGAGTAGCATCATAAAGAGACACATATTTTTGTTCATTGCTTAAAAAACCCATTAAGTTTGAAAAATAATCCTGTTGTGTGAACTCACAGACACCACATGTTTCATGTACGGCTCACTAGATGGCAGCACATCCCATAAGTGCACCAGGACGACAAGGGGATGCAACTCTATCTTGTACCATTCAATTAATTTCAAAGTCCTTTCAGCCGTGATGGCATTTGTGTATCTGCATGAATAAACAGATTTCACGTAGTCGTGCATTTTCAGAACCAAACTTAATGAAAAGTAATGTCGAAATAATATATGTGACAATGAGAAAAGCTTTACCCGTTATGGGAATGATTGCTGAACTTATACCATTGTCTGTTAGATTTTATCAGGTATTCTTTATTGTGGTTATTTAAGTGTATACTTGTATCTTTTCCTCCGCAATGCATATTGAAACCTATCTCTTCGTTACTTTCAAATAAATTGTATTCCAGGCATGTTTACTCTGACATTTTTCGCATCGTTACCATCACGACTAGAATTTGTTCACAGTAATTCCCTACTTTACGTGGTCATGATCTACAAATTTTAATTTTGAATCCATATTTTTTCAAAAATCTAGATGTGATGATGTTGATTATTTTAATTAGATTACCGTAATTGCGTCTTCTCAGGAATGTGTAACCTAAAAGAACATAACGGATAATCTAATTTGTAAATTGATTAAGCAAATGATGTGCCAGGTTAGCGTTTGACGTCAGTACTAATATGGCAGTATTGAGGTTGAAACGAAAAGACACCACATACGTTATTAATGCAGTCTATTATTAGGATACTGTTATTTTCGATGTGTGCGTACATGGCGATGATATATTATTCACAAAGTTTCACAAGTGCCCGAGCAACAAAAAAGCGCCATCCATCCGACGCCTCGTCACCTTCAGTTTGTGCACGTAGTTGTCTCCCCTTACACTCCCTTGCTGCTGTTATTGCATCGAGTCGAAGCCAAAGTCTCATGAATAATTGTGAGTTTCATCATGCAGTTTTCAGTGGAGGGCCACTTTTTATTGGAATTCTGAGAGCAGAAATCCCTATTCCATGGAGAACTCATGAAATTTTAATACCATCACTTTGTAAACTAATTTTCAGAAGTGCAATGCTAGGTTCAGCCTGGAGTGGGGAACACAAAGCTGAATTATGGAAACTAGCTGTAACTTTGAAGAAGGGTTGCGGGTTTTACAGGGTTGATATTCAGTCGAGAAAGTTTAATTTCTCTTTACGTGCTCCGATGGTTAAACCGTCCGAGGATTACAATGACAATCAAAATGAGGCGGAGGATGTCACAGTTTGGACGATAGTCTCCGCTTGCGAGATCAGCTCTTGCTAATAAAACCCCAGAGTCTGTCATCTTGTCATTAAAGATTAAAGAGATTGAATGTATGCCAAAAAATATTGTAATTAAATAAAAAAATCTGAAACTAGTTGCTAAATGGCTGTTTTTACTGTATATATTCAGTAAGTATGTTCGGTTAGCGACATTGTGGGCAATCAAACTAGGTTTGGAGACTCTCAGGAAATAGGCCATATTGGTGTCTCAAGAGAGATGACTCAGATTATGCTTTTCCACAAAAAATGTGAGAAAATATTTCTCAGATGTTAATTTGTGTTCTTTTTCTCAAATTTTACCACTTGATGAAAACGTGATTAGGTCAACACTTGAAAGACAATAAAATATAATCAGTTGAAATGGTTAACAGGTTTTTTAGACACTTTTCCTAGACATTTCCATTTTTAAAGTGTCTTTTAAGGAGGTTTTACAAAATAATGTGATGTATATTGAATAATTTTTTGGTTTGATGTTTAGATGTAAAGTTTCTGTTGGCTGTATGTGGCCCCAAGCATTATTTACCGTTGTGATTTTCAAAATCTTATTATATTTTAATAAATTTATGACTCTTTGAAGTCACCTTTAAAAACAACTGTTTATGGAAAAACTCAACTTGTTTCTCCGATCACAACTGTATTCATGTCATCTCACTGTCACAAGTAATATGAAAGGACACCCTTACAATTCTGAATGTAACATTGTTAGAACATGGCAAGAATGTAGAACTTATGTCACTTGTTCTTGAGTGGTGTTTGATTCTTATCATGGTATATGACAGTTACTGTACAGGTGGGTTTGGATTTAAATAGGTGCAGGCATACATGTTATATGACAGTTATTGTACATGTGTGCTGGGATTTAAATAGGTGCAGGCATACATGGTATATGATAGTTACTGTACAGGTGGGCTTGGATTTAAATAGGTGCAGGCATACATGGTATATGATAGTTACTGTACAGGTGGGTTTGGATTTAGATAGGTGCAGGCATACATGGTATATGACAGTTTCTGTACAGGTGGGTTTGGATTTAGATAGGTGCAGGCATACATGGTATATGACAGTTATTGTACAGGTGTGCTGGGATTTAAATAGGTGCAGGCATACATGGTATATGATAGTTACTGTACAGGTGGGCTTGGATTTAAATAGGTGCAGGCATACATGGTATATGACAGTTACTGTACAGGTGGACTGGGATATAAATAGGTGCAGGCATACATGGTATATGACAGTTACTGTACAGGTGGACTGGGATATAAATAGGTGCAGGCATACATGGTATATGAAAGTTACTGTACAGATGGAATGGGATTGGATTTGAATAGGCGCAGGCGTACATGGTATATGACAGTTACTGTACAGCTGGACTGGGATATAAATAGGTGCAGGCATACATGGTATATGACAGTTACTGTACAGATGGAATGGGATATAAATAGGTGCAGGCATACATGGTATATGACAGTTACTGTACAGATGGAATGGGATATAAATAGGTGCAGGCATACATGGTATATGACAGTTACTGTACAGATGGAATGGGATTTGAATCGGTGCAGGCATACATGGTATATGACAGTTACTGTACAGGTGGGCTGGGATATAAATAGGTGCAGGCATACATGGTATATGATAGTTACTGTACAGATGGACTGTGATTTAAATAGGTGCAGGCATACATGGTACATGACAGTTACTGTACAGATGGACTGGGATTTAAATAGGTGCAGGCATACATGGTATATGACAATTACTGTACAGGTGGACTGGGATTTAAATAGGTGCAGGCATACACAGTATAAGAGAGATTCGGATGGAACTGAATGACAGCTATGGGACTGAGCCAAACGTAGGTACTTGCTCGGTCTGCCACTTCTCCGACAAGGGTGTTTCCAACTTTTTTTATCACTGACATATATTTTAACACCATTTACAAAGAGATAATCCTAATAATGAGTAGTTTGCACTGTAGGTAATGATGAGGGCTGATGTCCGTTACCTATCAGTGTCACTGTGGTACATGTATTGTCTCCCGAATGGTTAGATAAGCTCTTCAGTTGCTATGCGCTGACGTCCACCAATGGAATGTCTGCATTATAATTCCTTCCCAGTTAAACTGTTAATTTGCCTATATAAAATTACTCTGCAGCAAGGAAATGTTCTTCATCACAAGATTCAAGATATTCTTGTTTCAGATGATGATAAATACGGAAAGACTTGGTACCAAACAAAATTATCTACTTATCCATTTTTTCTAGTGGCTTCTATTCTTAGAAGGTTTGCCCGTTGGTTGGTTGGTTTGTTGTTGAATGCCGCACTCAGCAGTATTCCAGCTATATGATGGCGGTCTGTAAATAATCCAGTCTGGACCAGACAATCCAGTGATTAATGTCATGATTATCGATCCACGCAATTGGGATCAATGACATGCATCAACCAAGTCAGTAAGTCTGACCACCTGATCCCGTTAGTTGCCTCTTAGGACAAGCATAGTTGCCTTTTACGGCAAGCATGGTTTGCCTGTAGTCACAGACATACACTGTATATGACAGAGTTGCTGTGCAGTAAGGAGTTCGAGCATGTTCATTGTTTAAGGTATTCCGTATTTGCATCAAGGTGGATTGTAATTAGCGATCCTGGAGTGGAGTATGAGTGCTTTATTCCCATACGCTCTGTACTAACTATACTACTCAAAAGAAGTTAAAGAACACCCGATTCTTTCATGTTACTATTGTTAATCTGTCACTGCACTTCTTTAACTTTTTTTGAGTAGTATGAATCCTTTTCTCTTAAAAGAAAAGATATTAAAGTTAAATCTCAACAAAATTGGGTGTGTTCACATATTTGGTAGAAAAAGGGAGATAACATTTGTTGTTTAGAAATCTAACTGCTTCAAATTAGCAAAGTAATTATATTAACTGCAAAGTGTAATGTACTATATGTTAATAGTTGATGTATGGACCTCGCCGTAAGCATCACTGAAATTGATCCAGCTCTTTTTCTGCAATTCAACATATTCCAATCTTATTTCACCACTGAAAAAAGCTGTTCTGATTTAATGAAAAACACGTCTGATGTGTAGAATCAGCAGATGTTGTTAGCGCATAGCGGTGGAATTATACCATTTAATTCATCATAGACAAAAACGGCTGATATTTATGGAGCTAAAATGAAGATACCCCGTGGAAATAACTTGTTAATAATTATGTTTTAATTTCAGGATGTCCTTCCCCCATGTTGTCAAGTTTCCGGAACCGTAGCGGATCCCTCGTGTCGCTAATCCAGCATTGAGAGTACATTTCCTGTCCAAGCGTTATTACCAGGCAAGTCCGTAAAATGTGGAAACTTTTAACAGAAAATATAAAAAAAACTTTAATCACTTTTTGGATGTTTTAATTGGAGACTTCAGTTTAAGAGCATGCCACACATGCAAGCATTCCCAGTTTTTAGATTTTTTTACAATGAGGAGCATACAATGTCAGAATTAAATTGCACAAATTAATGAAATATGCAACATGGAAATCGTCAACTTCTTATTATGACAAATTAGGATTGACCAATTATTGTTTTGTTTTGACAATAATGTAGCCCTTTTGTGAACAACATTTAATGCCTATAAGGTCACAGTGTCATGTGAACATGAAGTAAATAAATCCCTTTTTAACAATCTTGAAAAAAACCTGTTTGATATAAAAGAAAATCATCTTTCATATTTAGAACGCAAAGAGGTTCAGAAGATTATCAAACATGACACGCTCAAATGCTAGTTTATCTGTACATGAAAGAAAAAAAATCTTCATGAAACATTTCCTGTATAAATGATGAGGAAATGTAATTTCCTTACCACTTTGTCAGCCAAATCAGCATGGAGAACTTAAAAATGATTTATATATTAATTCAAAATTAGCATCACATTTCAATTTAGTTGTTTTTTCCATGTGTTACCGTTTGTTGCCATATGGCACTAATATTGGTACCATCAACTCCAAGACGTCGCATGTATGTGTGCATTTTGCCAGCCCAGCGCTACTCTCAGTCTGGCAGGCTGCATTGACGACAACTGCCAGTCTTGTCAAAACAGATTCCGCTACAATTTTGAATTTAGCCTAATACAGAAATATGGACTTAAACCTATTTTATTGCAAAACATAATGGGTTTTTGACATTACTTCTTGGAGTTAAATGGGTCTGTAACCATTAGAGGGGGCACAGGTGGCCTAGTCGTCTAAGGCACTGCAATTCTGCATGAGAGCTGTGTCCCTTGGGCATACCAGAAACCTGTAATCATTGGTTCGAATCCGGGTTAGCCCCTCTTATGTTTCTAGGTTTGTCAGCACCATACCCGTGCTCGTGGGTGTCACCTAAGTGGTAAACGTCTAAGACCTGCATTAATTCAGGCTTTCATCCCACATTAAGCTGACATGCCATGATATAACTGGAATATTGTGCAAAGTGGCGTTTAGCCGAACTCACTCACTCACTCTCTGTAACTATTAGATCAGCTATCTCAAGTGTATGAAACTGAAAAATAAAAGATTTGCAATGAATGTGAAGAAAGCTAGATCCAAGTTATGCCAGATGAACACATATGATAGGTTCATATCTGCAAAGAATTGCACTGGAAAGGATATTTTATTTATGGTCTGTTTCATGTTTGCAAGTTCAAAAAATATTTTCTTGTCTACACAAAAATATAGTGACTTGAGAGTAAGTTAAAGTTGCTACTACTTGCTGTATCCATGTATGGCATTCATAAGTTACATCACATTTATGTGCATATTGATTGTGAAGAACTTGGACATGCTGGCTGTTTACTGGCTGGCTCTTGGCTGGTTCCTGGCTGGCTCTTGGTTGGATTGTGGTTGGTCCCCTGCTGTTCCTGATTGGCTCTTGGTTGGTTTGTGGCTGGTTCCTGGTTGGCTCGAGGCTTGTTCCTGACTGTTCCTGGTTGGCTCGTGGCTTGTTCCTGACTGTTCCTGGTTGGGTCATGGCTGGTTCCTGACTGTTCCTGGTTGGCTTATGGCTTGTTCCAGACTGTTCCTGGTTGGGTCGTGGCTTGTTCCTGGCTGTTCCTGGTTGGATTGTGACTGGTTCCTAGCTGTTCCTGTTTGGCTCTTGGTTGGATTGTGGCTGGTTCATGGTTGGCTCCTGGCTTGTTCCTGGTTGGGTCGTGGTTTGTTCCTGGCATTTCTTGGTTGGGTCGTGGCTGGTTCCTGACTGTTACTGGTTGGGTTGTGGCTGGTTCCAGACTGTTCCTGGTTGGGTCATGGCTGGTTCCTGACTGTTCCTGGTTGAATTGTGGCTGGTTCCTGACTGTACCTGTTTGGGTCATTGCTGGTTCCTGACCGTTCCTGGTTGGGTCGTGGCTGGTTCCTGACTGTTCCTGGTTTAATCGTGGCTGGGTCCTGACTGTTCCTGGTTTGGTCGTGACTGGTTCCTGACTGTTCCTGGTTGGGTCGTGGTTGGTTCCTGACTGTTCCTGGTTGGGTCGTGGCTTGTTCTTGACTGTTCCTGGTTGGGTCGTGGCTGGTTCCCGACTGTTACGGTTGGATTGTGACTGGTTCCTGGTTGGATTGTGGCTGGTTCCTGGCTGTTCCTGGTTGGATTGTGGCTTGTTCCTGGCTGTTCCTGGATGGATATTGGTTTGATCATTGCTGTTTCTGATTGGATCGTGGCTGTCTCCTTGTTATTCATGGTTGTTTTCTGGTTGGGTCATTGCTGGTTCCTGACTGTTCCTGTTTGTTTCCTGGCTAGATGGCATATACAATCTTTGTCCATATATTCTGTTGAATGTCATATCAGCTGACACCTGTTTGGTTGACATTTGTTAAGTACATTTTTGTGGTTTGGTAACCCATATGAATTAGACATGAGATAATGATAAAACCTTCCGATAATCAGTATTTGTTCAAAGACTTCTGTGTCAGCGGAAATGGGCTAGCCTAGTGAAACCAGTCGCTGTGAAATCAGGTTAAAATCTCTCACTCACTCAACAGTTGTGTTTCAATTATTCTGTACAGTATACAGAATGGCTGACAATGATGGACCTGTTCCATGCTTGTCTTGTCAATAATTATCTTGTGTTTATTTTTCCCTGACATTTTGCACTCTGTGGTACCAGGTAACTTTCAACAAACATTAAGACAAGTTTTATTAGCTGTTGAAAAGGTTACTCCATAGCATTCGTGTTTAGAGTCCTGGAGTTGTCTGCCCTTGTGTTAAGTCAATATCCAGGCAGTAATAATGTAAAATAAACACACACACAAATGAAGAAAATGGCAACAATGACTGCAATAAATCATAAGATGTGTCTGTTAGTTTGTTTGTACTGCTGGCAGGATACATGGGACTGCTGTGCTGGAGGTGTCTCAGGTAGCCTTCATCATGCAGCCACCAAGTTCCTGGTATCACCCAGGTGTTAAAGTTGTACAGTACGTGTTCCTGATGACTCTGTAGTAGAGTCTGGGAGTCTACAGACTTGACAGAATTACTGACAGAACTGGGGACTATTTCACTAAAACTATAGATTGACTTGACAGAAGTAGTGACAGAACTGGAGACTATTTCACTGAATCTATAGATTGGCTTGACAGAATTAGTGACAGAACTGGAGACTATTTCAATGAATCTATAGATTGACTTGACAGAATTAGTGACAGAACTGGAGACTATTTCAATGAATCTATAGATTGACTTGACAAAAGTAGTGACAGAACTGGAGACTATTTCACTGAATCTGTAGATTGACTTGACAAAAGTAGTGACAGAACTGGAGACTATTTCACTGAATCTATAGTTTGACTTGACAGAAGTAGTGACAGAACTGGAGACTATTTCACTGAATCTGTAGATTGACTTGACAGAATTAGTGACAGAACTGGAGACTATTTCACTGAATCTGTAGATTGACTTGACAGAATTAGTGACAGAACTGGAGACTATTCCTCTAAATCTATAGACTGACTTGACAGAATTAGTGACAGAACTGGAGACCATTCCTCTAAATCTAATGATTGACTTGACAGAATTAGTGACAGAACTGGAGACTATTTCAATGAATCTATAGATTGACTTGACAGAAGTAGTGACAGAACTGGAGACTATTTCACTGAATCTATAGTTTGACTTGACAGAATTAGTGACAGAATTGGAGACTATTTCACTGAGTCTATGGATCGACTTGACAGAATTAGTGACAGAACTGGAGACTATTTCACTGAATCTGTAGATTGACTTGACAGAATTAGTGACAGAACTGGAGACTATTCCTCTAAATCTATAGATTGACTTGACAGAATTAGCGACAGAACTGGAGTCTATTCCACTGAATCTACAGATCGACTCGACAGAATTAGTGACAAAACTGGAGACTATTTCACTGAATCTATAGATTGACTTGACAGACTCAGCAACTGCACATATTGTTCATGAAACTAGATGAGGAAATGCTGTGGGCAGAGGAGCATGCTATCCACACTAAACTGGGTACAGCCCAACACAAGCTTAATTCAGACCCCCTGCAGTGGCAATTAGTTGGCTTGATAAGCTAATTGAACATATGAAGCCAGGTGATGCAGTGGATCCTATGGTGTCATCTTGCTGACAGAAATGTGTGAACCCAGTTATACATCACATTAATTCTGACCATCTTGGTAACAATGAGTGAACCAATGGGTAACTCACATTAAATGACCTCATGCAGATAATTAGTTAACCCAATGGCAGAGCAATTCAAACTTGTTAACACTGCTTGAACCAAATTATACATTGACTGAATTGTATGTCAATCTTAATGTCATCTTGCTCACAAAACATGATCCAGATGTACAAGAAACTAATGTCATGTTGCTGACAGTGCATAAACGGCATTGTACAGAAAACCATCTGACCTCTTGCTAACTCTGCTTGAACCAAATTGTACAGAATACCAAATACCTCTTGCTAACAAGGCATAAACTGAATTGTACTGATAACCAACAAGACATGAACCCAGTGGTACATCAAACCAAATGACCTCGTGCTAACAAGGCCAAAACCCAATTGTCAGTCAAACCAACTGACCTCATGCTAAAAAGACAAGAAGTGAATGGTACATCAAACCAAATGACCTCATGCTAACAAGGCATGAACTCAATGGTACGTCAAACCAAATGACCTGTTGCTAACTAGGCATGATCCAAGTGGTTCAGAAACCAAATGACCTCATGCTAACAAGACATGAAGTGAATAGTACATCAAACCAAATGACCTCATGCTAACAGGGCTTGAACCCATGGTGCATCAAACCAAATGACCTCATGCTAACAGGGCATGAACCCAATAGTACATCAAACCAAATGACCTCATGCTAACAGGGCATAAACTCATGGTACATCAAACCAAATGACCTCATGCCAACCGGGCATGAACCCAATGGTACATCAACCAAATGACCTCTTGCTAACATGGCATGAACCCATGGTACATCAACCAAATGACCTCATGCCAACCGGGCATGAACCCAATGGTACATCAACCAAATGACCTCTTGCTAACAAAACATGAAGTGACTGGTACATCAAACCAAATGACCTCTTGCTAACATGGCATGAACCCATGGTACATCAAACCAAATGACCTCATGCCAACAGGGCATAAACTCATGGTACATCAAACCAAATGACCTCATGCTAACAGGGCATGAACCCATGGTACATCAAACCAAATGACCTCATGCTAACAGGGCATGAACCTAGTGGTACATCAACAAAATGACCAAATGCTAACAGGGCTTGAACCCATGGTACATCAAACCAAATGACCTCATGCTAACAGGTCATGAACCCATGGTACATCAAACCAAATGACCTCATGCTAACAGGGCTTGAAACCATGGTACATCAAACCAAATGACCTCATGCTAACAGGGCTTGAACCCAGTGGTACATCAAACCAAATGACCTCATGCTAATGAGACATGAAGTGATTGGTACATCAAACCTAATGACCTCTTGCTAACAGTTAATCTAGCGGTGATGGCTGGATATATAGAGTAGATGTAGCAGTATGGAGAGTTTGTCAGTTGTAAATATGCCTGCAGGTCAACACTTTCCAAGACACCTGTTGTCTAGACAATGACAAGCTTTCCCTGATGGCAGAACACCTCACAACACTAAGCAGATAGAGATCTCTTGATTAACTTGTCTCAAAGAACTTTAGTCAGTAAATACTTTTTCAGACTCTTTTTGAAGTCTAAGACTTGTGTTAGGTCACGTCATGTGGGCTGTAAAGATCTGCGTATCGGTCAATTATGTACAGATTATTTGGTTATTTTTGTATGGTCTGATAAGTAGGCGTATCTATTTTTGCTTTGTGCTTTTGTATCCGTTTCTTTGAGCATATATTTCATTTTTCTATGTGCCGGGAGACTGCTTTATGCTTATGCTAGTTTATTTATGTTTTGGTTGTTTAAGTTTTATCTTAACAGTGGCTATGATACATTTGTGCTGGTTCACTGTTTATAAACGTCAGTTATTTGGGGATACCTGGTGATTTGAGGGGCACTATTTCAAGGACTTGTTGAGTAGCTCTTCATTACATGTTGGGGAAGGTGTGGGGGTGGAAATTTGTCTACTTGATAATTTTTGTAAACAATACCACTTTTATCATGTTGTTAATTGGCTGTAGTAGACTTGTGTCTGAAATGACAGGCATGAATCATTCTGCGTAATCAATCATAGATAAGTTAGAAGAGAAATTCCTATTTGTTTTTTAAATCAGCAAGATTTGCAGGACTTTATCCTTGTGCAGTTGAATAGGCATGGAGGTTTACATTAACATGGCTGTGGTCTTGTCTGGATGAGGAGTGTTGTGGAGAGGAAGAAGATGGGGACAAATCAGGGAGGAGAAAGGCATGTTTCCTTGTTGCTTCTTCCTCGGCCTCTTCCTCTCCAAACAGGTGCCTTCCCCTTGAATCATTGTCACCCCTTCTCCACCACTGTCTCTACTTTTATTGTCAACCAAAGCCATCATCCTTCTTCCTCCACTTTCTCTCTTGCCTACCTTCTTCCTCCTCTTTTGCCTACCTTCTTCCTCCCTTTGTGCCTACCTTCTTCCTCCTCTTTTGCCTACCTTGTTCCTCCCCTTGTGCCTACCTTCTTCCTCCTCTTTTGCCTACCTTCTTCCTCCTCTTTTGCCTACCTTCTTCCTCTCCTTGTGCCTACCTTCTTCCTCTTTTGCCTACCTTCTTCCTCTTCTTCCTTCTCTCATGTCTTCAAAGGTTGTAAACGTGCACTATGCTTCACAACTATGGTTCCCCTTCTGTTAAAACTGTCTGAAATATGAAATACTGTGCTGAGCAACACTAAACACCTCACTCCCTCACTCACTCCAGACACCTCTCTCCCAAACAATGGTACATGTCATGTTTATTTCAAACAGATAGAGTCAGGAACCATCTCCCAGCTTGACTCACACACACCGTCAACTGATCCTGGCTACTTCCTACAACTCAAGACACCGTGTCAGCATGAGGCCCCCTCCCACCTCCAGCAGTTACACACACAGAGAACACAGCTAGGATACATGTACGACCCTTTGATTACCTCATAGGTATGCCATGTAGTGCTGGCTCAGTCTGCCTTCCTCGGAAAGCCTGTTGTGTATTGATGGTGAAGACCAGCACACTCCTTACTCACATACATCTTCATAAGCTGACACAACATGTCTGTCCTTCCTGAAAACACGGCAAGGTTTAGGAGTCAGCTTGCTTATCCTCTGCACCAGCAACCACATGCTCCGCAGCTGAGATAATATCATCAATAATTATTAGCTTCTTTTTATCCGAAAATTTATGTCAAATTATATTTTCTCCTTTTCACTGACCTCACTTGACCTTTCTGTAATGTCAATAATTCATGGCAATATTTGACAGAGAAGTGTGTTTGTCTGTTCAAACTGCATGTTTTCCTAATGCATTGATACATTTTTATATTATTCACATTAAAAAAAAACAAATTCAGTGGCAAAGCTAAATGATTTTGACATATTTCGTATTTGGTCTCACCTATCACAGAAATATTTCACAATTTGCATAAGAGGACTTAACGCGCCCTGACATGTAATAATCATTATTTTGTTCACCTTTCATGGAAATAATTCAAACTTTGTGAGAGTAACTGAAAATGTAGTGACATGTTACAGGTTGACATGCACACATCCTATTTTACTCTGCCTTCTACTGAGCAGGCACAGATGCAAGAAGCCTGCTTGGACTGATTAAAGTGTCAGTTCGCATCACTACTTGTGTATTTTATCGTAGAAGAAAACAGTTGATGTTCAATGCAGCTGCAGTATAATGACAATGTTATTGTTGCCGGGGAAATTCCTGTGCGCAAACATGCACGACTTGGACCTAACTCAAACATTTGACATTTCTTCATTGACATCCTCTTGTCTGTTGTGTTAACACTGATTGGTGACAATTGGAGAGTCTTCTTTTCTTCATTTGCATCTTCGTATTATTCACAGATTCTAAGCTGCATTCCTGACAACTGCCATCAAGGCAGAGTTACGTTTCTATGCATTTATGAATTTATCACAAGAATTAAAGCAACACTGAAAGAAATTAATATTTTGAGAAATTTGACATCTGTGGATTATGAATAAGCCGATGAAATTTGTGAGCAAAGTTGTTAAAGCCTTAGAATAATGAGGCTCTATACTTAGTAGTATGTCCTTCATACATCCGGATTGAGTTTCCATTATGAATTTGCATGGTTTTGCGCCAATCTTGTATTGTGGGAATAATATTTCTGAGTCCCATAATGGGATTCAAACCATAGACCTGATCTATGGTCAGACACCTTGTCCACATGACAACAGAGGTTAACCCCATCAGCAAGCTGACAAAGTAAGGATGTAATCTGTGGGATGACTCCCCATCCTGCTACACTGACAAGGTAAGGATGTCATCTGTTGGGTGACTCCATGCCCTGCTACACTGACAAGGTAAGGATGTCATCTGTTGGATGACTCCACACCCTGCTACACTGACAAGGTAAGGATGTCATCTGTTGGATGACTCCATGCCATGCTCCACTGACATGGTAAGGATGCCATCTGTGGGATTACTCCACACCCTGCTACACTGACAAGGTAAGGATGTCATCTGTGGGATGACTCCATGCCCTGCTACATTGACAAGGTAAGGATGTCATCTGTGGAATGACTCCATGCCCTGCAACACTGACAAGTTAAGGATGTCATCTGTGGGATGACTCCATGCCCTGCAACACTGACAAGTTAAGGATGTCATCTGTGGGATGACTCCACGCCCTGCTACATTGGCAATAACCCAGCCATAACTCACAATTAAGTGGTTCACATATTGTGCTGAATCAAACTCTGAAGTTCTGTGTGACAAGCCATCACTTTAAACAATAGACACACCATCCTTTATCAATAATGGAAATTAAAAAAATGTTGCATCCAATATGTCATCCATGGTAGAGATTTTGTGAACTGAATTGACAGATTCTAGCTGGTTTTGCATCCCTTGGTAACATTGAGGGCAATTAATATATTAGCATCATCAAGGTCATCGCTACAATCTGCATCTTTAATATCCTAATCATGACAATATATCAGTGTTACCTCCAAAATATCAGGAAATCTTCTTTCAGTCCTCCAATTGCTTTCTGATAGGTCATGAATATTACAAAGAATCCCAATTCCAAAACTTTGTGGCTCTACATGCAAGTTTCTTTGTGTAATGACTCTCATTGTGTGTCTTTAAAAAATGCAATATCAATGCAGCAGTTAAAGCTCCTGTGAGGCTAATATGTGTATAGCTAACCTGACCTGCATGTATACATTGCTCCTGTGAGGCTAATATGTTTATAGCTAACCTGACCTGTATGTATACATTGTTCCTCTGAGGCTGAAATGTGTATAGCTAACCTGACCTGCATGTATACATTGTTCCTGTGAGGTTAATATGTGCATGTATAGCTAACCTGACCTGCATGTATACATTGTTCCTGTGAGGCTGAAATGTGTATAGCTAACCTGACCTGTAAGTATACATTGTTCCTATGAGGCTAATATGTGTATAGCTAACCTGACCTAGTGAGTCAAGTGTATCTGCAAATATGAATATAGGCAAGTCAAACTAAAGGCGAGACCTTTATGAAAATCTTTTCGTACTTTGGCTACTATTTGCACATGCTGTTCATGCATGATGTGAAATTTCATTGTGATTAGATACTGCGTTCAGACGTAAAGTACACCTTAATGATAGCTACGTTCAAATAATTAGTTCCATTATTTTCTGAGTATATAACTCACTTATTGTACAGTTGTTTAAAGTTAAATACTGAATGAGATTTGGGCATACCTTAGTGATAAAAATATGCCATCCTTGGTATTTCCTTAAACTGAAGTACCTCCCTCACTCTGGCTTTTATCACATGATCTGCTGAACGATAAATATACCAATGACCTGCTGACCCATGCATCCAAATGACAAGCTGACATCAGGGGGCACGGGTGGCCCAGTCATCTAAGGCGCCGCGATTGCTGTGCCAGAAACCTATGGTTGTGGGTTCGAATCCCCGTTCGCCCCAATTATGTTTCTAAGTTTGTCAGCACCATACCCATGCTCGTGGGTTTCACCGAAGTGGTAAACGTCTGAGACCTGCATCATTTCGGGCTTTCCTCCCACATTAAGCTGACACGCCGTGATATAACTGGAATAATGTGAAAAGCGGCGTTAAACCCAACTCACTCACTCACTCACTCACTCACCCAGCTGACATCAACCCAGTCACGTGATTGGTTGAAATTCTGACTGGTTGACAGAACCCAGCGACATGGTTGGTTGAACCTCTGACCATCTGGCATCAACCCATCCACAGGGTCGGACATCGAGAGGCATCAACAGTTATATAGCGACCACCGAACAGAAGCAACAAATCGGATGAAATGATTCAGCTGTCATGTGACCAAGAAGATGAACGTCAAACTTTAAGAACCATTCCAGTTTTGTGGTTTCCCCGCGCCATCATTCCTGAAGCAACCATCACCATTACCAGCAATATCCTGCCAGATCCGGACTTGTTGCCCACAACCAGCATGTTAGGAGCACCATTCTTCTGGTTGAGGCAACATTGCTATAAAACCTCCCCCTTTGGCTATACAAACAGATTCTTCCTCATGACTTGTTTCACCTGATTAGGTCAGGCCATCGGGAATGACATAACGCCTTGTAATTGAGCGCCATCGTTTACATTCCACCGCTTTTAACCGTTTGATCCCATATTTTCCTCTCTTAGACCCCATTTCCGTGCATTACCCAGGTAGCACTGCTAGCCACTTAGACAGGAGGAAAGTGTTGCGAGCTGCTTGTCGTGTGGCGACACGGCCATGTGCTCCGTGACATCCCATGCTGTGGCTGCATATGCTGTGGCGGCGATGTTGCAAATGAAGGGTTGTGCATCCATACTGACACCAAGTGTGTTCTGTAATGCAATAGATCATATTACAAATATGCTGACTCGGTCTTAAAGTGCTTCTGACTTGTTCATCCTCCACATTAATGGCAAGGCAGTAAACGTCAACCAGGCATTATCTGAGGCTGACACAGGCCTGTCTTATCGTTTTACATATCTCAAATTCGACTAAAACTCATTTATAACTTTTGATTACATCGATTTTCCTCCTCCTGTGTATTAAATTGGTGCGATATATGCCTGTGATTCAGTTTGCTGGAGACAAATGGCACGACAATGTATGTTATGCACTAGCAACAGTTCCAAAGGGCTAATCTTGTTCAATCTTTCCATGGTAATGCTGTTTTCTAATTCGGAGGAATGTTCATTGTCTGTGGTGTGAAACTGAAGGTCCTATGGTGGCCCCTGCCTCTATATTTCAGTGATGTCAACCTATCTTACATCTTCTCTGTGTCAAAAAGCTGTTATTAATTTCTTTAACACAAGATCCTCAGATAGCCATATGTGAAGAATTAAGACAGAAATCTTCATCCCAAAGTGTTATCTTCATCAACAAAATATCAACAGTATTGATTCCATTCAGCTGGGTTCCTAATAGTCAACTGCATGTTACTGTGTAGATTACGAGGTGCCAATACTTAACTTTATCCCCATGGAGATTCCATGTTCCAAACCTAAACTTCATCATCACCTTGGAGATTCCAAGATTCCAGTTCTCAACATCATCACCATGGGGATTGCGAGTTCCAATACTCAACATCATCACCATGGGGATTCCGAGATTCCAATACTCAACTATGTCATCACCATGGGGATTCCGAGATTCCAATTCTCAACTTCATCACCATGGGGATTCCAGGGTTCCAATTCTCAACACATCATCACCATGGAGATTGTGAGATTCCAATACTCAACTATATCATCACCATGGGGATTCCAAGAATCCAATTCTAAACTTCATCACCATGGGGATTCCGAGATTCCTATACTCAACATCATCACTATGGAGATTGTGAGATTCCAATGCTCAACGGAATCATCACCATGGGGATTCCGAGATTCCAATTCTCAACTTCATCACCATGGGGATTCTGAGATTCCAATACTCAACATCATCACCATGGAGATTCTGAGATTCCAATACTCAACTTCATCACCATGGGGATTCCAAGATTCCAATTCTCAACTATGTCATCACCTTTGGGATTCCGAGATTCCAATTCTCAACTTCATCACCATGGGGATTCCGAGGCAGGTTCGGAACACCCTACTTCATCATCACTTGTTTTGTTCTCTTTAAAAAAACTCATACATTTTGTCCTTTTTGCAGGTAAAAACTGAGGAAGAGTGATCTGACCAACATTTTAAACATAAAACTCCATACGACTGGGGCATGTCATAGCCACTAGAAGCACAAGGGATTGCAAGTAAATATATGAAGTATATGCAAATTATTTCTTAATTACATTTAATCCTTTTACAGAACATTGACATAGTCTTCAGGATTGTGTCTTCGCTTATTAGGCCCCAATTTGATTCTCGAGTGGAACGCATGTGTGAAACCCAATTTGTGGTGTCCTCTCCTTGAAACAGATGGAAATTGCTGAAAGTGACATAAAACCGCTACTCACTGACGCACTCACTCGTACCAAATTTTAGGTTTTGTTATTGATTTCTGGATTCTCAATATATAGCCATAGCAAATCTGTTGACCTTTGAGACGTGTGATTCTTACACCATCCGTCTAAATCTGTCTCGGAATACATTAATATTGATGCTGATCAGTGCATTGAAAACCTCTGGAGACAATGTTGTACTATTTGGCATAACACTATCAATATACAACAGCTTGCACACTGTCTAATCAGATTACCGGGAAATATAGATGGTAGGTGTTTACAATGAGATATGTACGACACGTCTCCCAGGATTCTTTGTAACCTCAGAAGTTTATTGAAGGTCATTTCAAGGTGTTTAATTTTTTATCCTCTGCTGGTACTTAAAGGGCAAGTTCACACGGAAATGAACCTTTTTTTCTTGTACTTTTTCCACATTAAAAGTGTTAACATAGAAGTGTCATAGACAAAAATATAAAAACATCATATTTAATTAACATATTTTTTGCACTAAAACGATTTATATTTTTCACATTTACCAAGTGTTCTATTTCCATAACAAAAACACCATGGCTTATGTCCCTTGCAATATGACGTCATTGGTGCCAATTGATAAACATTATGACGTCATCATGCTTTGTTAGAGCCGCTTCACGTGGTGTAGGTACAGTTTGGTGATTCTAGCATCTCAGATGCCAGCCAGAATTGTGTTATGCTGAGTCACCACTGCGCCGGAGTGTGTCGTAGACCATGTTGTTTTACCGCAAACTGGTCCTTGATATCTTTTGCGTTGAGAATAGACAGGGACCCAGTTGAATTGGCACCAATTATGTCATAATCTAAGGGGGATAACTCAGGCCTATTTCGCTCGTAAAACGAAGGCCTCATAACGGCATATCACTTTCACACTATTGTGAGCTTCCTACTTTCACTGTGAAAAAAAATAAGTGTATATTTTCAAACACAGATACTAACTAATTCTAAAATTGCGTTTTGTTTAGAAAAAGAAAGAAAGTGATTTTTGCGTGTACACTTCCCCTTTAATAGTTTTTGAAGAACAGTTAAAAGCTTTCATGATTCCACCAGTGTGATATGTGGTCAGGAAAGCATCACCATACATGGGTGTATATGTCCCTGCTATCATAACGATGTCATCAAGTGTTAGTCGATACATCGTTGATGGCGGCTTTTGATTACCGCTCACATGACAAGATGGTAACTTTATAGACTTTGTCATTTATCAGTGATGAATTATTTTTATAATGACGGAATCTTGTGGAGTATTATTAACAGCCACACAATGTCAGCAGACGTGATGGAATTGCTAAGGAAAATAGCTTCCGAGTCAGGGGGAGATTGAAACTACAGTGCAGACCAGAGAGCTAGTGTACTTTATGTACTTGAACAGTTTCCGGTCAAATTTCAATTATTGTACAGATTTTCTTTCTATTACCTATTGATATATATATACAAATAACAAATTTAAAACCTAGTTATTCAATCATTATTCTGTAAAGAGGTATTTGTGTGCTTTCAGGCAATATTTTTCTAATATTCAGTCAGGAACACTTGTCTTCAATGTGCTTGGCTTCTCTTACTGAGGAGGCCAGGTCAATTAGTCCTTGTTTTATTGATCGTCTTGGTCACTATGCTAAGAGACGAAATGCAAAATATAAAAGTAAAATAATAACTTAGATTAATTTATAAAGATTAATACCTGAACACAATTTTTGAATCAAATGTTTTGACAAAAATACAAAATACTATTTTCCATCAAATTCACCATTTTATCTTGATCCATTTTGTACTTTTGCAAACTTTGCAGGTTTGTGCATGAAACAAAATCAGTCTTGCCTTATCATATAAAATATATATTGTTTGAAGTTACATCTGTTGTCTATGGTTAAAGTAGATCAATCACTCACATAACACATTGGGAGACTGGTTGAAATCAACTGTTATCCATGGTTAAAGTAGATCAATTACTCACATAACACATTGGGACACTGGTTGAAATCAACTGTTATCTATGGTTAAAGTAGATCAATTACTCACATAACACATTGGGACACTGGTTGAAATCAACTGTTGTGACTCTTCCATACTCTCACCAGATGGCTGCCCGGGGCAATATTACTCTTTAAGTCTGATTTCACAAGGGATATTACATGTAATTTGACCAGTTTGTATTGAAGACAATTTGATTTGAACTGACGTAGACTGCAGAACTGATGCTGTGATATAAGCCTATCTTGTATGTATATTAAAACTCACTGTACAATACATCCTCATAAAGGGCTTGCTGTGAAACTACAGGGTTCAGATTATTACGGGGCGGTTGGGTAGCCTAGTGGTTAAAGCGTTGGATCGTCACGCCGAAGACCCGGGTTCGATTCCCGACATGGGTACAATGTGTGAAGCCCATTTCTGGTTTCCCCCGTCGTGATATTGCTGGAATATTGCTAAAAGCGGCGTAAAACCATACTCACTCACTCACTCACTCACTCACTCACTCAGATTATTACAGTGTGATCAGGCAACAAGCAAACACTTACCGTATTCGACATAATAAGCGCCCTGCTCTAATAAGCACCCACGGCGATATTTGCTAATATATTGGCTAGTGAACACTCCCAGTTAGCACCCCTTCCGATTGATAAATGTTCGCAAGACTTATTTATTCGTGTATAATATGCACTCGTGTGTTATATGCACCCTTAATTATGAGCAATTAATTTCTGGAAAATATATCTGTCGTGTATGATACACACATATTTTTGTTTTGTATCATTTCAGGCTGTCAGCATAAACTACGAAATTTACGATCTTTCAACTCTCTTTTTTCTCACCAAAATTATTATAGATCCATGATTCATGATTAGCGTGTTAAGTTTGGAAATCACGTGTAGCATATCGTGATGAGAATAAAGTCACTGTTGTAACATTTGACTGGTTGTCAGTTTTGTCATTAAGTGGTTCACATTAGAAACATTTCTTCTTAACGAACATACTTCTCTATATTTTTCTATGGATTGCATTTCTTTTGATGTAGAGTATATATCAGTTGTCAAGTATTAATTTAAAAGCTATTTTTTGTAATTGGCAGTAAAAGTGTCTGACGAGTGGATTAACTGTTTTTTGGTACAGACTGTCGTAGTGATATCAGATACCATCTTTCATTCCTTGGGGGGCGGTCGGGTAGCCTAGTGGTTAAAGCATTCGCTCGTCATGCAGAAAACCCGGGTTCGATTCCCGACATGGGTACAATGTGTGAAGCCCATTTCTGGTGTCCCCCGCAGTGGTATTGCTGGAATATTGCTAAAAGCGACGTAAAAACATACTCACTCACTCACTCATCCCTTGGGCAAGCCAGAAACCTTTGATTTGAGTTTGAATCCCAACTTGCCCTGATTATGTTTCAAGGTTTGTCTGCACCATACCCACGCTCCAGAGTTTTATCAAAGACCTGCATCACCTCAGGTTTTCCTCCCACATTAAGCTGACATGCCATGATATAACTGGAATACTTTTCTAAACAGCATTAAACCAAACTCACTCACTCACTCACTCACTCACTCACTCACTCAGATACCATCACCCTGATAGTGAGCGTCTAACAGTTGATACCACTGCCTTGACAACAAGCATTTGGTTCAAGAAAAGTTCCACACAATGCACTGAAATCAACGGCTGCTGTAGAATATTGCCACGTATGTATAACATGAAATATTCACACTATTGCAACATACTGTTTATTTTGTGAATCAGACATGGTAAGGTGATCACTGTATTTGACAAGACAGTGATTATATACAGCACCTTGCAGTCTCCACATATCAATATTTTGATGACTGGGCTTGAAATAACAAATAATATGACTTATTATTCTCATTCTCGTTTCACTATTTTCGCTGAAAAAAGTGTTTTCCATTAACAAAATGATCACGACCAGATTCCTCTTCCAAAAAACGCTGATTCAGCATTTTCATTATCCAAACATCAAATCACTGCAAGATTATAGAATTCATTCAGAAAAGAAAAAAAATTGGTTATTCCCTAGTTGTTTGTTGTGATCATTGTATGTGGATTGCCAGCGTGAAGCTAATGTGATCATGAAAGTGTTCGTGTTTACCTGTGTGCCATCTGTCTGGCGGCGGCGAAGGTTCCATGTCACAGTTATGTAATAAGCATACAAAGTGTTAGCCATTAGACAGGTGGCGCTGCATCCACATTCATTACTTAATGCATCAGAGTGACAAGCCACCGTACTGACATACACTCCGTCTTTGTTCATCAGCGTTCATTGTCGGGTGATACGTGCGTATTGACTGAGTGTAGACCATAGGTAGATAAGAGCTTTTATTGTTCCAGTCGGATTTGACTTATTTTTTATTGAAGTGATTGGATTTCAGTGTGCCCTCTGTGTGGCATTGATGGGAAGACGCATGTGTTGTTATAGTGTAATGTAGTCTTTATGGGGGCCTGATGACCTGAGTATTGTAATACCTACAGAGGGGTCTGATGACCTGGGTATTGTAATACCTACATGGGGGTCTGATGACCTGGGTATTGTAATACCTACATAGGGGTCTGATGACCTGGGTATTGTAATACCTACATGGGGTCTGATGACCTGGGTATTGTAATACCTACATGAGGGTCTGATGACCTGGGTATTGTAATACCTACATGGGGGCCTGATGACCTGGGTATTATAATACCTACATGGGGTTCTGATGACCTGGGTATTGTAATACCAACATAGGGGTCTGATGACCTGGGTATTGTAATACCTACATGGGGTTCTGATGACCTGGGTACTGTAATACCTACATGGGGGTCTGATGACCTGGGTATTATAATACCTACATGGGGGTCTGATGACCTGGGTATTGTAATACCTACATGGGGGTCTGATGACCTGGGTATTGTAATATCTACATGGGGGTCTGATGACCTGGGTATTGTAATACCTACAGAGGAGACTGCTCACCTGGTTTCTGTAATACCAACCTCTACGTTATTGCATATATATATATTTAGTGATATGCGTGTGTCTGTGTGTCTCTATCTGTGGATGCTTGTACTAGTCCCGATGTATGCCAGTTTAATAGTGCTAGCCCACTTAAACCAGAATTATAACCACCTTACTCCCACATTACACTGTGAGCCTTGGGATTCTGGGTTTGAAATGGTCCCTAGCAACCTATGCTGGTCATAAGAAGCGACCCCTTAGGGATTCTGGGTTTGAAATGGTCCCTAGCAACCTATGCTGGTCATAAGAACCTCTTAGGGATTCTGGGTTGGAAATGGTCCCTAGCAACCTATGCTGGTCATAAGAAGCGACCCCTTATGGATTCTGGGTTTGAAATGGTCCCTAGCAACTGATGCTGGTCATAAGAAGTGATCCCTTATGGATTCTGGGTTTGAAATGGTCCCTAGCTACCTATGCTGGTTATAAGAAGCGACCCCTTAGGGATTCTTGGTTTGAAATGGTCCCTAGCAACCGATGCTGGTCATAAGAAGCGACCCCTTTGGAATTCTTGGTTTGAAATACTCCCTAGCAACCGATGCTGGTCATTAGAAGTGACCCCTTTGGGATCCTGGGTTTGAAATGGTCCCAAGCTACCTATGCTGGTCATTTGAAGCGACCCCTAAGGGATTCTTGGTTTGAAATGGTCCCTAGCAACCTAAGCTTATTATAAGAGGTGAATTAAAGTTTTGGGTTAATAAATGTCATCATACACGGACAACATTGATTGTTGCTCATGATATCGATCACTGGATCACCTGGTCCAGACTCTATTATTTACAAGCCAGAATCACATAGCAGTAAAATTTCTGAGTGCAGTGTTAAACAACAATACAACAATAAACACTGACTGTGAACAAGCCAACAATATTTCAATAGTTACTGTATCACTAGCCTGTAGAAGATCTAATTAAACCAGATCAAAGAGTGGCTGTCAAGGCAATAGCGAGTACCTGCAACACTGACTGACAGCAATACTTTCATTAATCAGTGGTATTCCGACACCTGGCCTGCTACTATCCGCGACATTTCTGTCTCCATGGGACTGGGGAGGAGGAGGTAGATGTCAGCATCACTGGACAAACACACCGCTTCACTAACACCTTTATTGCTACTGAATGTGATAGTTGTCATGGTGGGGAGCAGTCCGGGATTAGATTGTTCAATACTTGATCCCTGAAAGAGAGTTATTGTTCTTACTTTGAGGTATTGTCATCCAATCACAGTCAAGGTAGAACGGGTGTAAACAACACCACTATTTGCAAGTTGTGCCTCGTTATACAGTGATTGATGATGATGCATGCATTGTATAATGGCACATTAATGTCTATTTACTTAACAGATATATATCATACTGCACACTGGGAAAATATAGAGATGAAGAAAGTATGACATTGGGGAAGTCATGTCCTATCTTCCAAAGTTTGTGTTATAAAGGGGAATTGTAATTTGGAGGTTTGAGGGACTCAAATTAGTTTTGGAATTCTAAGATTACCGGAATCATCTTTTCATGATCCGTGTCATACGTTTGGGTTTGCTTCTTAATATAAGCGAGCTCCTCGCATGATCTGCCAAGATAAATTAGCCATTGTTTTGTGTCGTGCTCCATCCGTTAGCACCTCACTTGATTTCATTTCAGATTTTTGGCATTGATAGAAATCGGATATTTTGGCAAGTCTGGTAGCTTGATATGTTTGTATCAGGGTTTCAATTAATCACTTGTAGTTCGCGTGTCTGGTAGGCATTAATATTAGCATGTTTCGCCTTGAGAGATTTCAGAGGTCACCAATTTCTAAGGGGATTTCACCTCCGAGTTTTGTTGTGGAGATATTTGATATGAACAAGTTGCTAATGCGGCCAGTCGGTGATACTGTTGCTCGAAGTCAGTGTCACACGACTCTTTCGAAATCTTTCCGAATAGAAGAAGGTCAAATTGTCAAATTTTGGCGCCATCACTGGGATAAAAAATGAAATTGGACTTAATCCACATGGTTTTGGGTAATCAGGGTGACGCTTTGCATTAGGAGTAGAGTTCCACAAAGTGATTTTTATTCTGATATCATAGGCTATAAAATCACTCATCTGTTAAGCTGCCGATGTTAAAGTTGTACCACTATTAGATTAAAAGGAAATTGGATGATTCCTTTTTATGGCATTGATAAAGACTGTACTGGCGTGACTTGAAAGCAAAACAATGCTTTTTTTTTAAGACATAGAATTGAATTTACACTTTCCTATCCATGTCTGTAATATGTCAGGATATCTGGTGATTAGCAGCCTGCTGGCTTGTCGAACATTGCGTACATTCCTCATGACTAATTATTTACTGTCTTGCAGGAGAAATATGACACTGTGTAAAGGGCGGAAAGTGACAAGAATATTGATGATTGAGGTAATTTTTTGTCCAGTTTCCAGCATTGATTATTAACATATTCTTTTTCACAGTCTAAGAATCGTAGAAGAAATATTATTGTGTCATTGATTAAGACTGAGTCAAACACTGAATCTTGCTAGAATCCCTGTGAAAAATATGATTTATTTTTTGGGGCCAGTTATTTGTGATATGACGATAATTGAAAGTTAATTTATACTCGCTGAATAATAACTAACATACGTTAGCCCAGTGGTGTACCTGTCAACTTTGTCACACAAGGTACAGGTTTAAATCTACTTTTTTTCTGTCCTGACACTTTGGCTGAAAAGTAGGGTTAATCACCCAAATTGATGTCAGTCAAGAGTGAATATTGTTCAAGATATGGTAAAGCTCTTCCTGTGTGATTCAGCATCTCCCTGGTGTCCAATGCTTTTAAGCACAGTATGAAATTATAAGCTATTTGTTTTATGAACCTTGTACCACACGTTCTCATATGACTCTTGCTCAAAAGTTGTTTGAGACATCAGTGACAAATTTGATGCCCAATGCTCTTCCCAATTTTGACTTGTACAATATGTTCCTGTGTTTTTTCACGTGAACAATTGGCTTGCCTTTGCATGTGTTTGTGATGGACACCACCATTTATGCAGGATATGCTCACCTTTTCGCATACACATAGTATCATCACTATTTGATAGGGGTTGACAAACACAAGCTTATGATATGGTCAGCATCGTACAATGGAGTTTTTTGTGACTATGGAAATGGTTTCATCGCTTTTTTAACTGAAGTGCCTATCCACTCATTTAAGAAGATTTTTTAACTTTTACTATATGAGAATATTTTTGATAGTTTTGTCCCTAACCTTACAATGGCTAAATACTGCTGCTGGTTGTAAATGCATATTAGAGTCTAGGCTCTTAAAACATTCCTTTTAGTAAACATAAA